>NW_026930802.1:0-428723 GCF_032062105.1 Saccostrea cuccullata
ATGAAATTAATATAATAATACCATTGCATTGTCCGGATATTGCGTCACATGTCTCAATAAATGGACAACTGCTACAATTTCCCTCACAATTGTATCCAAAGCGTCCATCTGGGCACTCTGAAAGTAAAATTCCATTATCAAAAGATATTTTTTTGTGTAACATTTGTATATCTTATGCTGTATAGTGAATAGGAAAGATTATAGGCTTTCACTGTCCGTCAGTTTGTTTGTCTTTCTGTCCATCCGGTCGTCTAGTTCCCCTCTGTTTGTCTGTCAGTCAGTCTGTATTGCACAAATTTTTTCTTAGCCTTGCAGATATATTGCTCATGATTGGTACCGGGATGTGACTTTATCATGATTAATTATAAAACAAGTTTACATTTTGTTCCGTTTGAATGATTTTTGACAGAATTGTGGAGTTTTAAATCTTTATTGGAAAGAAATTTACACTTTATACTTGCTGGTAGGGCACTAATACAAAACTCTCAGAATGCATGTTATAATTAAACTTAAGTAGCCATTGTTAATAATAATTACGATGAATACACGTAACATAATTTTCAGTATTTCAACATGGAACTAATACAGGTCAGCGCATTTTTAAGCTCACGTGGTTTTTCACACAAATGTGTGACCAGTAGGCAAGGGAGGCTCACTCCTTCATGGCACCTAATCCCACCTCTGACGGTTTTGAGGTCCGTGTTTGCTCTGCTCTTAATTTGTATTGTTTTTTGGACTTCGATATTGAATACTGTTCGTTATATCCATATTTTTCATTAAATGTATATCAACGTTTACCAAGTATTATTCTTATGTATGTATCTTTTGAATTTTTTGTTAGTAAAACAAAATTAAAATAATAATAAGTCAAAAAGTCAAACTCCACATATAAAATATATTTTGTTGCTCGTTATACAATATAGAATTGTTCCGTTATAAAGTATAGTTATGTAATATGTGACGTTAATTTGTGCGGAAAGCCTTTGAGTTTAAAAAGTGCGCCAAGCTGTATATATTTGCTGCTCTTCTGGGATACTATTTCTCTGACCTTGGGGATATGACTTTTTCATAGTCTCAGTAACCTTAATAATGTCAATTAAATTAAAAAAAAAACAATTATATGTATCTTAGACATTGTACGTTTCTGTAAAAGTATACTTTGTATAATTGATGACAACCATTCTGAGAGTATTGCATTTACAACACTAGTCCCGTACCGGCAATTTAAACAGATACTCGAAAAAATACCAAAATACAGGGGAAAAACATCAAAGGGTAAAAGGCAATTTTAATCTTTAACTTGTCAAGGCACAGTCACCTACCAAAAAATCAGTTCAATATCTGCAAAAGTTTTAAAAAATACACGAAACTTTTGAAAATTGAATATCTCGTCAAATATCTATGAAAACCTGACTTATAACTCATCAAGATAAATTTATGTACCAAAAATCAGCTCAAAATCTGAAAGTGTTTAGAAAAAAAAATGGCGGCAAACCAAGTGGGATAGACTGACAGACAGTGATGGGGTAATGGTAATGTGTAATGGTAATTGACTGTAATTAATTACAGATTTCGATGTAATTGAAAGTAATGTGTAATTGGCCAAATTTTTAATTACAAGTAATGGTAATTAAATTAATTGCTTTCCAAAAAGGCATGTAACTCACAATTACTTTTCAATTACATTCAATTACACTGATTTTAAATAAATGAAAAATCCTCCACTCCCTACCATCTCATAAACATTATTTAAGAAAGGTTAACTGATTTTTTTTTGAGCAAATATTCTGATAGAATTTCTTAAAAGAATTTTAACATATAGTCATATTTCCCTTTAAAACATGTTAAAGTATATTGCTAATTAGAGATTTTCCTATTTTATTTTCTTAAAAACTTTTAATTCAAATTAATCTTTGTAAAGTGACGAAATAAGATTTATATTTTGATTTTTTAATTAATCCATTTCAAAATAAGTAGTACAATGGCTTCTAATCCTCTTGTTTGCAATATCTTCAGCTGTGTTAGAAGTTATTATCAGGTGCTAATTAGTGTCCTGGAGTCATGTACATATTCCTTAATTATAGATAATTTTCACACATTTTGATCTTGTCTCTTGGTATTTTTATTCACACACACCTTTGCATTTAAATTGTAGCTTGGCACAGAATAAGTCAAATACCAACATTTTGAGAATATCTTAATATGTTGTTGAAATGAGGAAGTATTAATGCAAAAGGCATCAATTGTACTTTCAACAAAAATTTAATCAAATGTTTCATGATTCCAAATTTTTAACATATAAATTAATTAAGGTAAAACCATGAATAAACTTTCTACTAGTAGTATCTGTGTATTCCTGTCACAAATACCCCAGTGGAAAGAATCTTCAGTGTGGCAGGAAAATCTTCAAATCTAATAGTTGTAGGTTAGGAGACACAGTAATTGAAAATTGTATGAACATCTTAAAAATATTATTGTAAAAATATGTTGAAAAATAATCTGATATAAATATAAAGGATTAGGAATGTACATGACTATTTCCATTTTAATTTATACATGTTTTCTTGAATGTAATGTGTAATTTAATTAATTACATTTGCAAAGTAATTATAACTTGATCAATTACATTTCAAAATCCATGTAATGGTAATGGTAATTTAAAGGAATAGTCTCTAAGGTCTGAACGATATTTTCATAGGCAATAAATTAGCACGTAAATGTGTGAAATACATTATTAGGACAATCCCTCATTACTGCAAGCTTAAAAGAAGTTTGCTGATTAACAGAATCAATAAATATTATCACCCATCTGTGAAGTCTGTTTACTGCCCTCATTATTGCTCGGCATGATTTCCGAAGATAGCCGACTCAGCAGGAAGATGCTGACCATCTTATCATTTTCACTTTGGATGCTTAGTAGCAGAGAATGGACACAGAAGAGGTAAGTTTCATGTATTTAAAGCTTAGAGAACCTTAAAATTATACTTAAAAAGTTCTATTTACATTTATATTATCTTTAAAACACACCTCAGTTGAACAGAGTGACCTCCATCGGGTTATAATATGTGAGGGGCCTCATAAAGGTTAACTCACCAACAAACATTACACTACAGAAAGTATAGTTGCGTTGGCAGTTTTGTGTTTTTGTTTGAAAACAGACAAAAACAAATCATGTAAAACTAAAAAATTCCCCTTTTCTATCATACATTTTAAAAAAGATGAAATAAAGAGGGGGAATTTTAAACAAGGCCTGAACACATCAGTTGATAATATGAAATAGACAGCATAAGTAATCCTTGAATTAAAATTTCAAAAAGACTCCCAAATCTCAAACTTAATTGAAACTGAAGTTGAGCTTTTTAAGTTTTGAATTTTTAATTTTTTTTAATATATACATATTTTTACCAGACATATGAACAATTACATACACGCATTAATTATATATCTGTCTATTAAAAAAAAAAACTAATTAAGCCTGCTCCTAATTTACAGTATACATTTACCTATGCTAACAAAACTGAATTAAAATAATTGCAATTATAGAGATTTTGACATATTTTTCATGTTTAAAATATTAAGTAATTGAAGATCATGTGTTTTTGATAGGTATTTTTTGCTTAAATTGATTTCATGAACATGTATGTTATTTTTATGAATAAAATTTTTTATTATAGAATGAATAATACAAATGTATAATTTTTATTATAGAATATCAATTTATCAAGACAGACATCTTCTTCCCCAGAATCCTCATCCTCTTCAGATTTGGGAAGGCGGAGGGGAAGAGGCAGAGGGCGTGGGAGAGGAGGATTCTGAAAATTGCTTCCAGAGAGAAGTATGGAAGAGAGGAGAGTGTCAAATCCCCTAAATGCATTCCTCTGTTTAGGACAGGCTGTGAGCACCATTGCTGCAGCTTGATGTCCATCAGAACAATTCTATAAATAAACCATATGATAATTTATTAATCTGTTTCCAATTCATAGTACCTGGGTACTTTATTAAAACATGAGATTAAAAGGCAATTTTCTTACGTACCCATTTGAAATAGAGTGCCGATCCAACAACAGTTTTCTCCAAATGCACTGATTTTTGGCATCCTTTAAGCTGACAATTTGGTAGGACAGGTAATTCAGCTAATGTGTGAAGCTGTGAAAGATAAACAAGGAAAGGGCGGTCTTCCTTACAGCCCCCAATCTCTTCTGGAGTTAAAATTTTGGCAATCCCGGGGCGAAGATCATCATTTGATTCCTCATCAGAGCTATCCTCATTTTCAGAGTCCTCAACCACGGCTTCAGTCTGAGTGTCCTTCTTATGACAGGGATTAAATTTTATTAATAATTCTAATGTTAATCAGTAGATTGAAAATATTGAAATATGAAAATAAATTAAATAATTTACTGGCTTAGCAGCAAGGTGTCCTTGCAAAACATACCTCATGGTCATTATGAAACTAGGCTCATAATCTTCATCTGATGAATCCTCTGAGTTCTCGTTGGTGTAGTTTTCTGATAAGCAGATTGAGAGACTACGAAACAAAATTTCTGTAAGATCAACATGGATTATGATAATTATTCTGATATAATAGATACAATGACATAAATCAGTAATAACAAATATTATTTAAAAGTATTCTGATGGCATGCATATCAAACCTTATACTATGGAAATAATTTTTATATGATACCTATGATTTAAATAATTGTACTTACTCTAAAGGATTCAAGAAACTGCTTGGAGCTGTTGTTTTCTTATCAGTTTTTACAAACTGTTCTACACCAGATAAATCTGAATTTCTAAAAGTAGAAACATAACACCTATACATGTATATTAAATATATCTTTCAAGAATGGTGATATAAGGTCTAGATACTACTCAAATTTTAAAGAATATTTTATTCTAATTGCCAATCTTGTTAATTTACCTGTCCCCCTTGTCTAGATCTGAAGATATTTCAGACACATCTGAAAATTTGGGTGGGAGAATGGTCGCTGTTGGTCCCGGTGTTGATGTCACTGCACTTATTGCAGTTTTAACCTTCTTGGGAGAACTTTCAAACTTCAAGGTTTCATTCCTATATATACGACATTTATGTTCATATTGGTTCATTTGAGACACTGATTTAATAGTTAATTCTTAATTAATTTCAATATAGTATCAGTCCTTTTATCTAAAATACTTTATATAGCATTATATTGCACAAACAAAATTAATAAAGCAGCAGGTTTTATCTTTTGTTAATACCTATCGCATTTACTAAACAAAGAAAGCGTACCCCCTGGGTTTCGCTCAGCATTCCCAGTTTGTTTACATACTGTTTACATTTGTTAATCGGCTTAATCCCCATTTTCTCTCTAAAATATTGCAGTTTTAGATAAAAATAAAAGATAAACTCATTCCTACTACTAAATACCTATACTGAAATCAAGATTTATTTAGCAGTTTTTGTGAAAATGAACATTATTTTACTTACCAATGAAGCAGGTACTCTGCTACATCGGCATGAGTTTAAGCTGCAGCGTCTCTTTTAATTCCATCCAACGATCATAGTGACCACCTATAGCTATTCTGCTTTGATTGTATTTTGACACAACTGAAGTTCTGTTTCAGTTTTCTTGCTGAATCTGTTAAAGATCGTTTTCTCCCACGTGTTGATCTCTTCTCCTCCGACATCTTCGGCTACTTTGACCTCGGTCAGGGATGCGCAGTTTGTTTTACGAGCAGGGTCAGCAGGGGTCTTCGTGAATGGAGCAAAGATAAAAGCCGAATTTTTGTGTGGATGATAAAAATTCATCCCGGCAGTTTCTTTATTAAGTAAGTGATATGTAAGGCACTCTGCTGAGTGCAAAGCTTGACAGATCAACATCATTTGACAGGGTCTGTTATACCAAATGCAGAAAAAGTATATTATTTTGTTTGAATGAACCTTAGAGACTATCCCTTTAATTGAAGGTTTTGGGAAAGTAATTGTAATTTAATTAATTACTTTCCTATGTAATTGAGATGACATTGTTCTTTATCAAGACAAACCCCGCATGACTGAGCACAGTTTAGTCCAAATTTACCTCCGTCGCATTCTAAAGAAATGAAAAGTTTTTATGGCTAATTTTTAGGCTAATATATTTGGTAATTTGTAAATAACGCACCTTTTTAGTGCAATTTAGAAGTCTAATATTTTACGTTATGTGCATTATTGTTCAACTTTCAGAATTTATTAATTGAGAAGAAAAGCACAAAAATAAGTCATTTTGGTTCATGTAAAAATGTTTCTGTGAAACAAGGGATCAAATACAGTATTTCTTAAGTACATGTATATGTATTACATCATATTTTGTATTTTTAGTTTAGTTTTGTTTTATTTTGAATTTTCTATAAAATACTCTCAATTTTTTAAAAATATGTAAAATGTAAAACAATTTATTACTCTTGTCACATTTTGTATCCTTCCACCCTGCCTGGCAGCCATTTTGACATTGCCCTGTTTTCCTGTCACATCTTGTCCGCTCTCCACAATTGACGTCACACATGTCTAGGCAGTTGTATCCATACCACCCTTCAGAACACGCTAACAGAAAAATGAAGAGAGTTCTTAAAAAGTAGCAAAGGTTATGTAGGTTTTAAATTTTTCCTTAGTTTTTTTTCCACTTTTGTATGGTCATCAGTTGGTCTGTATAATTTTTAAAAGAATATGTAGGTTGACGATACGTAAGCCGATGGATATGAAAAAGACAATATACTGATTTTTACTATAGATTCGTGATTAATCAACCTTGTGTACATCTGTCTCCATAGTAACCTCTATCGCATCCGTTCAAGCATGACCCGTTAATGTGATGACATTGTTCATTTCCGAAGCAAAGCCCGCATGAGTGAGCACAATTTTGTCCGAATTTACCACCGTCACAAACTATAAATAGAATACGAAATTAATATACCCCATAATATTATTCTAATCATATATTCCAAGCTCTCTGATTTGCTTAAACGTGGTCACATGATTTAGTATATAACAGCATATAGACTTGAGTTACTATTTATGAATCTGAAATGCATATCGTCTTGATGTTTCTTAAAATAGAGGTAATTTTCTGTAAAACAAGAAATTAATAGGAAAGATTTCACAGTTATAGCTAAAACATTGTATGACTTGATGTTTCTAAAAAATAAATATATACTTCAACTTGTATTTAAATTTGTAATGTTGTGTAACTCATAAGATGTAACAATGGCCTGAATTAAGATCTACTTAATATTAGAATATATTGAATATCTTTGTTAAAAGTGATACAAAACATAATCAAAAAGATGTACATTTGTAGTATTTTCAACTAGTAAATCCTCAAAATTATGTAAAAATCAAAAAAATGTCAAGGAAAGTTTAACTCAGTTATATTAAACAACTATTTATTTTGATTTCTAGTCTCTTAGTGTTTAAGAGAGAAAACTTGTGGTTTGTTCCCATTTTTTCTAATTGGTTTTTTATCAACGTGTTTTAAAAAATTATAAAACAAATGTAGCCCTTTAATTCGGTCAATCCATAGATACATCGACTTCACAGAAAAGCATATCGACCTCGCACTTCGTGCTCGGTCAATATGCTTTTCTGTGAAGTCGATATATCTATGGATCGACCTCATCAAAGGGGTATATTTATTTATTACTTTTATAACAATTCTTTTGATTACAAAATGGGGAATAAATGTGTTTGACAGTCCTACAATATATGTTCGTGGATTTTTTTTTACATTAAGAGGATATTGGTACTGCATGATGAATCTGTATTAACCAAATCTGTACTAAATTATCAAGACGAAAAGAAACTTAAATACAACATGTACATATGATTTGCTATATTGTCCTGAAGAGATAAAAGGAAAATCTGTAGATATTTGAATGAAAGTTAAGATAATGGCCTAAAAATATGAAAAACCCAATACTTTCATAGATCTAACCATGCTAACGACATATTTTTTTTGCAAAGATGTTAATGGTTGTTTCGACAACAGTATTCAATTATTTTTATAAATGATATATTTTAGACAGTATCCTATATCATTATAAAAATTGTTCCTTCCTTGATTATGCTCTTCGGGTATGAAATGAATCGGCAATTACTCGGTGTTATGCTTAAACCAAACTATGAAGGAGACTGCAAGTGATCCAGTAATACATGCGAGTTTAGATGTATCGCTGAATCGGGTGAAATTGATAATTCTTCGTAGTTACAGATATAGTTATGATATGCCTTTATTTTTAAACCGTATAAAAACCTAACCATTAGCTAGTTATAATCATCACAAAAAAACGATTTTAAAACTTTTATTAAAGCACAAGTCATTAATTATGTATTCTTTCTCATCTCTCTCTCTTAAAAAATCTTTTCAGGAGTGGCTTGTAGTTACGTACATTGTTCACATCGTGAGCCTTTCTGCCCGGCAATACATCCAAAACAAGTCCCGTCCACAATGCTACAGCGTTCTTCACGACAAGTCTGCGGACACGGAAATGTACAATTCTCTCCGAAAATAACAAAGGAAGGGCATCCTATATTGAATATTAGAATATTTTAAATGACCATATATATATATATATATATATATATATATATATATATATATATATATATATATATATATATATATATATATATATATATATATATATATATATATATATATTCAATGTATTTTTGCTCTAGCTCTACATTGAGCCAAAGCTGGGGGATAAAAACACATAACGAGTTAAATAAATATATCCAAACCTCCTGAAGTACCGTAGGTGGAAATTTTAGCGATACGTATTTAGCGATTTGTCCTTAGAAATTGGTATTTTATTTTTAGCGAGATGTATTTTTAGCGATTTTTATAAGCTCACTATATAAACTTTCACAAATAAAGCGCAATTAATTTTTTACGATATTCAATGTTAGCGATCTTTGCATCCTAGCTAATAATGCCAAAATTAAATCCTCGCTAAAATTTCTGCTTATACGGCAAACTATTTCCTGTCATGCGTATTTGCAAAAACAAATACGAATGTTTTAAACTTTATTTAGATCTAGAATAACTCAATGAATCGATCAGAGATCTGGTGGTGAGATTAGATAACAAGTGAAGATGTTTGATCCAGCTTTTCTTCATTGCATTGGTTGACAATGGTTTTCCATGGGGTGTCAATTTCAACTGTTACCCTAAAAAACAGGCACCATTTACAAAGTACAACGTAAAGTATTGATTGTTATTCCTTATACAGAATAAGGTATGTATTTTATCATCCCTTACCATAAACCTGGACTTCACAGAGTTCATTGTACGCGTATGTAGAATATCCATCAGGGTAGGTAACTCCTGGGAGTCTCTCATTGTAATAGATGACGTACCGTCCATGCTTTATACATTCTATTGTAATATTACTCGGTATCGTGTCTCTAGTGTAGTTTGTGTCTTTAAAACATAAATAACCGTCATCTTTGTTGGTTGTGTTTGATATAAAAAGCGAAAATCCTAGGAATCGGGTTGTGTATCCATTGTCAGGGCCTTATGGAATATAATTAACTTTGAAAATGTGAAATAAAAACTTACAGGTCCATGCGTTCATAAACTGTGATGGAAATATCTAAATCGTATGTTAAATGTTCATTTAAATCAAATAAGTAAAATGGACGAAAATAAGCAACATGTTCCAATATTCAATGTTTATGCATGTAGTTAGCTGTTAAAATCTTCGATAATTCGGATTTTAATTAACATAATACTGATGAAAGACTATTAAAAAGTAGCCCAATGAAAGAAAAAAAAAATCTATAAAACACATCAAAGTTTCGAAAAGTAACATATTTATAAACAGAGGTTATCAGCTCATTAATTATATTAATGATTTTTTAAATCTTAACTTTGATTACTGTTATAATGAAATCGGAAAAATAGATGTTTATTTTTTTCTATATTGTAACATTAAAATACATTGTAATATAATTAGTAATATTGTACCCCATGGAAGGTTGTCCGTCCTGTAGTAGATAGTAATATGATGTATGTTAAGAAATTTTCCTAGATCCACACGCCAGGTTGCAGTTCTTTTATAATTGCCAGATACTGTACATTGTCCTCCATATGGAGACCGGCTTGAAAACTTCCCATCCACGGCTTTATCCGGTGGATATGAATATTTGTATGTATACCAATGCTGCTGCCATGTTGGTTTCCTTAAAGCAAGATTTTCTTTAAAAAAGAAAAAAACATATTCATTTGGATATATGTATCAGTATTTGTATGTATGCCAATGCTCCTGACATGTTTCTTTCTTTAAAGCAAGATTTTCTTAAAAAAGAAAACACATTCATATTCAAGTGGATACATGTACCAGCATTTATATATATACATGTACCAATGCGCCTGCCATTTTGGTTTTTTGAGAGCAAGATTATCTTAAGAAAAAGAAATCGAAAGAATTTTTGAAGTCAGTGCTGGATTCTTCAGGGGAAAAAAAAATGAAGGAAATGCATTATTTTTTTTAAATGAGAATTCTTTTTTGCAACAGACAAACGTATTTCTTTTCTGTATTACACTCTTAATATTTCAGAAAATAATACACATGTTTGTTTATTGAATATTCATGTTAATTTTGATTCTGCATTTTATATACACTGTAACTATTTATTTTGCTACAAAATGGAATTTAATATAACTTTGTAATAAGAGGAAAGAATACCTATTATAGTAAGTAATGTGTTTGTTTGGTATCGATAATTGAATAAAGAAAAAAAAGGCCAAAGATCTTGGCTATTGCCCTAATTTAATTTCAGAATCATAAATAGTATTTATTATTTTGTGTGTGTTTTGAAACGACCTTTTATTTTTTAATATCCTATCCATTTTCCTCATAACTACATCTACGTAAGTTCATGTATTAACCACGTTGAATGAAGAAATACAACGGAGATATATATAGGAACTACCACGTTTTGTTGTTGGATGTGATTTTTATCAACCGAGTTGTGAGTAAAATCACACAACGAGTTGGATAAAATATCACAGTCTAATTTAGTTTCCTAGATATTACATGCACTAACATGCTTTCTTATGACAATAAGGTGAATGTTTAAGAAAATAAAACCTTTACGAAGAACAAAGAATCAAATGCCGAAAAAAGGTATTCACTGAAGTATTATATACTCAACAGCAGATTATTTATAATTTGCTTAAGCATTGCTTTAACCAGAAAATATGTAAAAGATATCTTGCAAAAATCTCTTTATGGATACCTAATATGGCGAAGCACTGTTTGACACAAATGAAAACGCAAGATTGGAAGTGAATGGCCATTTTTCCCTTAATTTATTCTTTAACTTATGAGTTACAAAAATGTAACAGTTTCACAACTCAGAGGTGATTAAGGCAGCAGAATTACAAGTAGAACGTACAATATGAATAAAAAAAGGAGATGATCTCAAATTTTCAAATTTCCTTAAACGTACATATCGAACTCATTTGCAAAATCATCGAAACTCTTAGTGACAGATGTAAAATATAGTATTGTTTGGTAGATTTATATGTGTAGAATAGTTTTTACCAAGTACATGTACTTCATTGACGAAAATGTTTAAATGAAGATGCAACAAATGAAAGTCGTGCACTGAAAAATTCCGTAAAAAATTAAATTAATCTTACCATAAGCCTCTGCTATTTTCCCAATCAATGAAATTTCACAAAGAAAATAAATTAATGCAGCTCCACTTTTCATGTTTGAAACGGAATAACATATATACATAAAATGTTATAAGATTTTGTTTTAGGAAACCTTTTCTGAATGGGGTTAGAAAGCAAAAAAATGCTCAGCTATCTTCTACGCTTTAAGAGATTTTATATTTACGATTGTCATTTTTTAAGAAAGGAACATATATGTAAGAATAATAGCAAACGTTACTGAAGAATTTTAGTATGAAAATAGCTATTATAATATATTTCCTTCTTTTTATTTCCTTATGTGAAGAGTTATTTATAGAATAAAGTACGTCTCACATATTATCTATTTTTTCTCGTTTCATCGACACTCATTATCTACCAAATAATAATTGCCTCCATTTATTCAAGTTACTAATTAAGGTCTTGCGTCTTCATCGGAAGACCTTCTTGTTATTCTTCGGGTTTTTTTTTTCACTTTTTTTTCTTCTATATCACTATTCTTTTTTTCTTACCGATTTTGTGCTCGCGATTTCTCGAAAACGGCTTGATGGATTTCAGTGAAACTTTCAGAACTTATGTAACATTACTTGAACCTTATATATTTTTTATGATGTCACTTCCGGTATGGAGATATTGTCGATTTTATGATTTTTGAAGGGTCAGGTTGTCCACTGACTTTCTAACAAATGGCTTTAGAAAGAAACATGAAACTTTCAGGTATGATAGTCCTAAGTCTATAGATATGCGTAAGGTATTTCATTATTATCGGAAGTGCCGCACGTCGGCGATCGCTGTGGCCCGAAATAGTCTATCGCGAATTTCATTTTAACACCTTTTTTACGATATCTTTTTACCTAGAAATATTTTGTTAAAACATATAGAACAAAAGAAGTGTAAAATTCTAAGATCTTTCAAAGATATCTCGAAAAAAGGGCTGGCCCCTAAAATTAGAGGCCTAGAGGAGCCAAAGGTTTTTCCTTTATATCTCAAAAAGTATTGAGAATTTGTAATACCTCAAAGAAGCAAAGTTGTTCAAAATGTCAAGATCAATCTATTGGAGTCATCAAAATACGTCCATCGACGTAACTTCCGGCCAAACCGGAAGTATTCAGAAAACGCGTACTTTTGCGGTTCTTGACAAGTTTTGGGGTAACATCTGTCACTGGGAGCATAAAAATTAATTTTTCCGTCCGTCGTCGTCACTTCCGGTCAAACCGGAAGTAGGAAAAACGCTTATTTTTGCACATAGATTTAGAGGATTTAAACCATTTTATTGGCGTTATTACTCTTTTTTGTAAAAAAAAATGAAAGTTACTTCCGGTCAAACAGGACGGAAGACCTACTCTTTGCTTTGCAACGAGCTTTGCTCTAGTTTGCGCCGACGTTGTTTTGTTGATGTGTTTTATTACCTTCAATGGGAAAGAACTATGACGTCATAATGTGCACTTGCAATAATATACTGTCGGTACTAAGTAGGTATAAGAAAATCATTTTTTACATTCTCTGTAGATAAAATACACAATTTATGCATTTTTATTAGCTCATTTGCATAGAAAATCCCATATTTAGCCTTAACTCACTTGCGCTTACATTATTAATGACATACAAATGCATTAGTCATGGGTTTTTTTCTTCCGGGTGATAGTTTCTAAGCGCCCTTTAATATTAGCCTCATCTATATCAAAATAACTTTTGGCTCCAAAACGTGTGGTTTAAAAGTTTACTCACCTTCTCCCTCTGAAACATTCATGCACATTTTTTTTTAATGTTAAGATCACAAGTTCTCTTTTGTTTAAGGTGCGGAATATTTTTGGGTCCTCCATCTTGCTGCATTCCTAAGTCGTAAATATTTATCTGTCATATTTTTGGCATTTGTAATAAAAGCTCTATTCAAAAACTTTTGCTTATTATTCAAATCGCAGTAGAGCAGTGCAAATGTGCTGCACACATGCGAACTGAATTAATAATTATTGCCTGTAATTAAGAGCACATAAAGAGTATTTACTGTCAAGACCAATGTTAACATCAATTAACTTCTTAATTATCTTCAACGTTATTTTCTGGAGCCTGGAAACCGTACTGATTCAGGCAATATCGCTTAGAAATAACCAGTTCTTCTTGGGCAAAACATTCTTACTTTAGGTTTCGCTGTCTATTTTGATGTGCCCTCAGGTATATAAAATATTTCATTTGAAACAATAGATAGATACCTAAGATTTTTCACAACATACGAAGGCTTTAAAGACGTACAACACACTGGGGGAGATAACTCTTGCGATTTCAAATGAACCGTTTGACCTGACGTCAAATTTAACGTCAAAAATAAAGCGTCAAAATGACGAGTAAAACGATCCCGATGTATATCAATCATAAAAGAAAAATGAGATATGGGGCTTGGCTGTGATTATGAGTACCATACTCAATCCATAATTTTTTTTTTAATTAACCCGATTAAACTCCGTAAAAGCAAGACATAAAATACCATCCCTTAACGTTTATTTCATTTCATATACAATAAATTGTATTCTTGATCACAACGCAGCATTTTTTTAATTCTGAAAATTTTATTTTACATTGCCGAAATTCTCATTACATTTGTATGTACAATTGGCTATATTACATTCCGATTAATGGTCTTTTACAATATTTGTGCATTTACGATATAAATATTGCTTTTCTTTTTTAATTAAATAAAACAATAATAAACAAACAAAAAACTTTTTACATTTTAAAATCGATGTTGTTCTCAGACCCTTACTGATCAAAGAGGAACAACTCTGAAAATTTAGGAGATGTTTGTTTTCCTCCCTTTATTCTTTATCTCGGTTCTCGGCATTTACACAAAATCAGATACATTTACAGCAAGACCTGATATATCCGAGAATGGAATACTATAGACCTCATACACACAATGTAAGTATAGTTTAGTCATCTTTCATATTTTCATTGATATAAGCAATTTTTCAAGCGCGCAAGCGGCAGAGTCACGTGATACCCGACATTCAGTGGCGGAATATTACAAAAACATAGCCGGCGATAATGGTAAAACGTTGCTCGTGGGGCACTTGCAACAGTGACAATAGGTACAGGGACCGAGAATATATGAAAGGGGTCGAATGTTCTCCTATTCCAAAACCAAAAACTAGGTTGGAAGACACCAAAGTACGGGTGAAAGCTTGTGGACGAAAATTCTTTACTGTGGAGAACGTCAATAAACATGCATATGTGTGCAGCAAACATTTTGTTGACGGTCGCCCTACTGATATGCACCCTTATCCAGTGAGTGCAGACTCACGTAGAATTATCATTAAGGCAAGAAAACCTGTGGCAAGGAAACAGTTGATAAAAGAAAATAAAGAGAATGTTGGTCAAAGTAAGGTCTCTGAGTGTGTACCAGACTGTCCAGAGCCCACGATATTTGTCACAGTGGAAGGGGAGGATACCAGTGGCAGTAAAGATGTGTCAATTCAGCACACACAGGGTATGAATAAACAATTTTCACAATAAAAATAGCTGCAGAATGATTTCTTAAAATAATCAATACATTGAATTACAATCTCTGTAAACTTAAAAACATGACTTTTAAATCTATATGTACATGATACTGAAAGCTTTTGTATAAGAGTCCTGTAAATAATAATCAGTTATTTTTTTAAATGTCTAATTTTAAGTATTGAAAAAAAAATAGATATTTAAAGCTTATGGTGTTTATTTGATTTTAGTGGATGAACACTTGTATGCTAGACCTGTGCACATGGCTGGTGTGTCAGTTACAACTCAAACCAACCTTGACATGAAGGGGATGTCTGGCATTGAGGATAACAGCTTCCTTGATAGAGGGTACACAAAGAGAAGACTATTGACAGACGACATATTCAAAGATTACAAGTCTTGTAAATTTTATACAGGTTGATAAATAGTTTTATTATATATTGAATTTGTATTAATAATATTTGATACAAAGTTACTTCTGAATTAATTTTGAATGCAATTTATTCCAGAATTACCTTGAAACTGTCCAGTGACTAATGTGTATAACAACTGTAATCATATTTATCTAAAACAATCATGCAGTTCTGCTCTAAATACATTCATACTCAGTATATGCTTTAATTTGTCAATTAATGTACAATTATGCTTTAATCCACAGGACTATCACTGGCCGTGTTTATAATCATCTTCAATGTGTTGAAGTTAAAGGCATCCTCAATGGTATACTGGAACAGTACTGAAACAAATGAACGTCAGGATTCCAAGGAATTAACTGTCTACTTATTTGTGACCTAGGTCAGTTTAGTACTAACTTTACTTTGATAGAAAAAGTTCTTCAGCGTTATTTCTTTATTACTTATAAAATTTAAAGCTTTAACCAGCTTGTAATCAGTAGTTTCTACATTGTAATGTTATTGATTTCTAAATAACAGAATCTCCCATATTTACAGACTCCTAGAAGAGGACCCAAGCGCTTATTGTCACTGAAGGAAGAGTTCAGTCTTACCCTGTTACGATTACGTAGAGGATTCGACACCAGGTCCCTCGGTGATATGTTTGCCATTTCTGAAAGTTCTGTGTGTCGAATATTCACTACCTGGTTGTGTCTAATGAATATTGACCTCGGCTTTCTAATAAATTGGTCTTCCAAAGAACAAATCATGGAGAATTTACCTAAATGCTTTAAACATTTTAAAAAGACAAGATGTATAAAAGACTGCACAGACTTTTTTGTACAAAAAACCTAGTCGTCCATCTGCTCAAAGAATTACATACTCAAATTACAAACATCATAATACATTTAAGTGTCTTGTAGCTATAACTCCCAAAGGTTCTTTCTGTTTTGTCTCTGATTTATATACTGGTAGTATATCTGACAAGAAAATAGTTCAAGATTCTGTTTTTTGGATAATATTGAATTTGGCGATGACATTATGGCTGATCGTGGGTTTCTCATTAGAGCTGAATTAGCAATGAAGGGTGCCACGTTAAACATTCCTCCATTTTCTTTTGGAAAACAGTTAGGCAGCAATGCAACCACTAAAACTAGGAGGATTGCACGGGCTAGAATCCATGTAGAGAGAGCGATTGGACGTTTAAAAAACTATACAATTTTGCAGGGTGTTATTGCACTCCATATGAAGCCTGTTTACAATCAAATTGTAAGAGTGTGTGTAATGTTGTGCAACCTTGACACCCAACTTGTAAAGTGAGTATATATGTAAATCTGCAGCCCTTTTCACAAAAAGAATTGTTAAAAATTTTAACTCAAGAATCTATGTACTAGCTTTTCACAAATCAACTGATAAGACTTTTATTTCACATTTTCAATTTTTTTTTACCTTATAGCAACTTTATCTCAAGACACTTTATAATCATGTATTGAAAGCACATTTGATGTTGAATGAAAAAGAATTGATTTTTTACAAGACAAATAATTATATCAAAATCATTGCATGACCACACATATTGAATATAAATCAGAGTGAAATATGAATGATAGAAATAGCTTAATTTGTCACAATTATCAAAACAGCTTTTTGTGTGTAAAGGGCTATAGGTAGCTGGGCACTATACATTGATATATGACAGGTGTATAATATTTTCATTTATATCTGACTTCCTCATAATAAATAACATAATGATAATCTTGGTGTTGATATTTCAGAATTTATTGATTTCAACGTATACAATGTTCAAAATATAAATATATATATACTAAGCCATGAATGTTTTAAAAAATATTTCTATCTCAAGTATCAACTTGCACCAACTTGCATGTATACATCAAGTACATACCAGCAGTTACTCTTACATAAAATACTTCATTATATGCTGTTTAAAAAATGTTTCAAGTTTGTTGAGCATTGTATCAAAAAAGTAAGGATCAAACTCAGCCTGAGCAACACAGATTCTTTTCTTTTGTGTAAAGAATGAGATTGGATTGATGAATGCCATATATACCCATTTGACCTTGAATTTGATGATAGTATTCAGAGTTTTCAGTTACAATGACTTCAACTTTTTTATTAAGGACACAACCTTTTCTGAGACACACTTCTTTTGGATCTTCATCCCTTAAGCTAAATGGGCATTTTACCTCAAAAATAGTACAATCATGGCATTTACATGTGAAAAGACCATCAATAGAACAACCAATGAAATCCATGGTAGGATGTATTCTTAAATCTTTATGTGACAAACGGGGATGAAGATGTGATTTACTGCATACTTTCATATAAAGCTGAAGGGCTGCTACCTCTTTCTTTTTACCCCACAGTAAAGATGGAGCAGTGACTTCACCATATTCACCTAAAATAGTCTTAAGAAGTGAAGGTTGACATTTGTTAGCATCAACTGCTTTACAAACTTTACAAAAATTAGATGCAGTCAATCTGCCTTTCCTGAGCTCATGCCAAGTCTTGCTGTCAGACTGTTCAGCTGTGCATGACTCAATGTGTGCAATATTATCATTAGAAAGATGACATAAATTCACAGGGTCATTTGCAGCAGTAGATTTAACATTTTTCAACATGTTTGAGATGGTAAAAACAGTACATTTTTGACACGGTTGATCACAGTCACCTGTAACATTCTCTATTGGCTTTTGTACCTCAAGAATATCAAGTTTTAAAGAGAACATATTAATATATATCGTTTTAATGAAACTGAAGGAACAGTTTTGTTCTTAATTGATGCCTCACTTGCCATCAAAAGTCACACTGACAAATTTTTTTTTTATCCTTTATAGTATGCATCTTACAAAATACCTTATAGTGTACAACATGAATGAATGATTCATTTTCATTCAAGAATAGAAAATTGCTTGACTTTTCATCAATTTCATTCAGTTTGAAAAATACAAAACACTATAAGCAAAAACTATACAATTAAGAGAAAATACCTCTCGAAGACTTCTTGCTATTTCAGTGATTTCCATTTCTCAGTAATTCTGCCTTTGATCCACACTGCGAGGGTCAAAATTGTGTGCATCAGATTGGTTATATTCCACACCTGTATACCTGTAGTTAAATTTGTACAGAGAAGTAATTATTCTGTGTTTGGGGGGATTAAATGTAGACTAACTATTTATGAAGCTTATTAAAATAATCAACCGCTGCAGAATTAACTTATATGATGACGTTAAAATTATACAAGGATTTATACAAAATTTGATAATTTATTGTTCATACATGAACCTTGCTTTCATGATCTTTAGTTGCTTGATGGGAACTGGGCAATCATGTTGTCGTGGTCGTTTAGACCATAAATTGCCCCCATCCGTGACTAAATTGACTTCGAAGGCTTCAATTTCATATAAAGTCGCTCCAATGTGACGGCATCCACCATCAGCTCTGAGGAAAAAAAGTGTGTGAAATTTAGCTTACACACATTCTGTTGGACTTTATTTTTCTCAGCCATAACACTGGTATCATGATTGTATACATACATCATATGTAATACACATGTGACTACTTTGAATATATTATATAGGATTTGGTTTAAGTACCTATATTGTATGCCTGGAGTCACTTAAGTATCATTACTCAACAAATATTATGCAACCAAAAAAAAGATTAATTAAACTGACTTATTGCGCTTTAAATAATTATTAATTTAACCTGTTCGTATGTTTTATATATATGATATATACATACCCACCAATTAATGCATGTGCAGTACGCACATTTTATTTATCCGTTTTTTGCCATGATGACCCAAACATCGTATGCAGTCTTATTCAGATAAGTCTTATCCTTCTGCGTTGGCTTAACACAAGACTTGAAAATGTTGGTAGCTTTGTTAGATCATTCGACATCCCCTGGATTCCAAACGGATCCTCTACTGAGAATTCACTAAGAATATCATGGACAGACAGAGGCTGATCGGAGCACATATCGGGGTCATCTGGCAAATTGAGCTTTACAACTGCATCACATAGCCTCAATAAATCCATACGTTTCAATTTTGAAACAGAAATCACCTTTCTTTTCAAGAACATCTGTAACTCGTCAACTTTAAACGCTGAAAACGGTGTAGTCGCCATTTTATCTATCTGTGTCGGGTATCACGTGACTTTGTAAAAACTAAAGGTTAAAACCGGATTGGATAGAATATTTATGAAAAAGGTCTATTGAAAAGAATTGTTTACTAGTACTGAAATTATCTGAATTTATGAATATCCTATTGCGGCAAATCGTTTGACTTTCTGTCACTGTAAACAATGTCGGTTCGCATTTCCTCGAATCAAAACAAAACGTAGCCTATAAGATTTCTAAAAATATCAATGTGCGATTTGATATAAATTAAAATAGAGGATGAGTTTAATATTTGATATTTTGAAGTTAATGTGGACGAATACAGAATTTTCATTTTAACTTTAGAAGCAATGACATTAAAAGAATGCGGTCAATATCGTGAGGTGTGTACATTTATGCAAATGTCGATGCACATACTGTCTCGTTTGAAATAATGACTTGAAAGAAACTATAATTATTCAATTTATACCACAGGAGAGTTGAACATACACCTTTTTTTGGTAAATGAAATTAAAGAAATAAAATTAAAAATCAACATATTCAAGGTTTCAAGTGATATGGAATGCATAATGCATACATATATGGGCTAAACACTAAAATCCTTCAGTATTTTTTTCCTGATACATACTAAAAACTAATGCATACCTCTGGGATTCAAATGACGAAATACTAGTACAATGTATATTTGCGCTGTAAACGACGTTTCGTCAAACGCTAATGGTCTGCGATGCAAAAAAGGAAGGGGTGGGGGTGGTAGGGGTATTCAAAAATGTCTAAAAATCTACATTTAAATAGGCTTTACATATAAGAACTTTTAAATATCTAAGGTCAGTTGATATATTTTTGATGCAAAAGCAATTTCATTTTTTTAAAAATGTGTATTTGTAGATTCATAGCAAAGTGATCGACCCCCGTCTGAAAGATATAGTCATGTACTAAATATACAAAAATAACGAAAATTAAACGACGGGAATTTTTTGGGGTAGGTGTGTTGTACATCCTTAAGATGAACAGTCTGGATACTTGGTGCCATACTTTAATTTTGCAAAATAAAGTTAACATTAAGAAAACAATTTTTTTTTCTTAATTTTAAAACACAAATGGCACGTTACCTTTCCTTTTTTCTTATTTGTGAACAGTTTCACCGTTGTTTGAAATAGCTATGTTCGCTTGATTGTTTGTAGTTTAACATTTCTCTCGAGAATTTTTCACTCGTTTGGAGACCCCACCACTTGCCAGTGGAGAACTGCAATTTTTTTACCGCAGTGAGGGATCTTTTTTTCGTGTCAGTACCTTCTGCGACACGTGACCTAGGTGTTAACGGTCTTATTCGAAGAACCGGTCCGCTTGTCCCACAGTTGGATTCGAACCCGAGACGTAAGGATCAACTCATTATACTCCGCGATTCTAGTGCTTTTACCACTGCACCACGCAGGTGACTACAAACAGGTGAAAAATGGAATATGGTACACTGTAAGTTATTCAAAGTAAGATCTGGACATTTTTTACGATGAAATATTTTCATTGGTTATATAGAGACTATATTTAATGTTCCATATTTATTTTGTTTAGTAGCCAGTTCAAAAGTCCTTACTCCGTTTTCCTTTTAAATGTTTCATGCAATTAAAGTTATAAAATGATAACAAAATAATAATAATAAAAAAAAACTTCCTTATATATATATATATATATATATAAAAATATTGAATGTCAAAAAGGAAGATTTTAGCACATTTTTAAATAGTAATAACAGAATGTTAAAAAAGGAAAGAAAAGAAGGGAAGTTATAATTCTGTCCAAAGGAATTGTCCATTTTTCATTGAATTAAAATATAAACTTTATCGTTTTGATAAACTACGTCATATGACAAATATCTTTTAAACAGACAACTTGGATAATTTTAACAGGATTATTCTCTTGGGAAATGACAATCTTTTGGTGGATCTTGATTTTTGTCTCACAAGCAGTTATTCACTCTTACGGTATAAAACTTAAATGTTTAAAATAACTACTTACATGTGTACCGGTATATGAGTTTTTAGAGTAGAAATATTTGAAAATAACGATTAGCATTCAAGGCCTTAAGTCCAATTTTACAATATAAATTCAAAGTATACACAGGTCTCAAATGGAGGAATAATTATCCCTAGTAAACTGGTAATTTAGTATTTCTTTAAATATGCAGTTAGAATAAAGTTCATTAAAATACATCTTGGACGTATTTCTTCTAATTAAATACTTCGATGAGATGTACTTTGTTATGGTGGTAGATTTATTTAAGCATTGAGTGTACAATCATTCTGAAATAGATATTAAGTTGAACGGACTTAGGAAAATCATTTTGTAAGTATTTGCGCATCTCTCGACTTATGCCTTTCAACCACAAGAATCGAGTGAAAATGACGTATAATCAAAAGAGAAAAGTTGTATCAGAGAATATGTTAATTTATGTGCCAACGGCTGTATCCTCTTGAAAGGAAAATGTTGAAGTACTGAAAATCAAAATACTGCATCTTTAGTATACTCTGAGAACAAATATAAGCGTTTTGTTGATTTTATTTTTCCGTTTTGTCCTCTTACCTCAATGCAATTGAAATAGAATTTTAATTCAACCGATTTACAGAAAACTATACTTCTTCAGAGAAGAAACTGTGTAGATACGTAATTTTTTTTACATGCATTTACAAAATATATTGCATTATGTGAGTTACTCAAAATTTCGTTATTTAAGGACAGATGGTACAAACAAAAAGTTGTCGAAAAAATTTCAAAATAACAAATTGGGTCATGTTTGAATGAATTAAACGATTTCGAAAAAAAAGTTTCATCGCGTAGTTTTTTAATTTTTATTCAAAATGTAACAAAAATGGGATTTGAAGTTTAAAAAGTTTTGTATAGATTAATAAGGATGGTTTTAGAAGCGCAGAGTTTGAACATCACAGAAGGTTTACAATTTCTTTATGTTCTATAAATCTATGTATTATTTACTTCTTTGGCAATAAAATTCGGTAAAAAAAAATATACCAATCAAGGCATCCATTTTTCTTGTTGAATCATCTGTCCTTAAAATAATACATTGTCTTCTCTATTCAAGCATCATGTCATTATATCAAGTATGGTAGATACGAAGAACCATTGAAAATATGGGGAACGCAAAAATAAGTTCTATATATTCGTATGACCGCCATTTACACCGATGCGTTCTTTACACCTACAACACATTGAAATCTTCAGGTAAAAGATTAATCTATCATCATAGTATTTTATGATTCCAAACTGCTATTTTTCCTGTTTAAAGTTTGAAGATACTTAAGTCAACCGAGACAAATATTGCAAATTTTATATATAGATGAAAGTTTGTTTATTTATCCTAACAAGGATTTATTTCGAAGATGCACAATATATTGTAAACAGCATTTATTTGAAGAAATCAAATTAAACTTGTTTTAACTGAACACACAAATTCTATTATTACCTTATAATTTTTAGTTTACCTGAGCCAAAGGCTCAAGTGAGCTTTTCCGCGCACATTTTGACCGTCGTCTTTCTGTCCGTCTGTAAACTTTCCGCATTATCGAGTTCTTCTCAAGAACTACTAGGCAAAGTTTAACCAAACTTGGTACAAAGCATTCTTGGGTGAAGGGGAGTTAAAAGTATTAAACTGGATGACCCAGTTTTTTTACAAGGGGAGATAATCAAGTAAAAAGAAAATAGGGATGGGTAATTAAAAAAATCTTCTAAAAAGCGCGCAACAATTTGGAATCCAAGTTTTACGTCGAACTATCTAGCAAAAAAAATTTAAAAAATATTTTCCTCAAGAACGACTGGGCCAGAAAAGTTTAAACTTATGTGGAAGAAGGAGATAACGAACAGTATTCAATCTCAAAGACCATAACACAATAGAAAATAGGAGCAGAGCAAACACGGACCTTAGAAATATCAGATGTGGGATCAGGTGCCATGGAGGAGTGAGCATCCGTAGTGTAGATTCTAAATTGTTCAAATCATGACCCCGGGGTTATGGTGTGGCTGCAATTGGGAATCCAAGTTTAACACAGAAATATATAAAATATCTTGAAAAATTTTCCGAGAGCTATTTGGCCAGAAAAGCTGAAACGTATGAAAAAGTATTGTTGGGTAGTGTAGAATTTCAACTGTCCAAGTTATGACCCCCGGGGGTAGAGTTGGGTCACTTAAGGTATAACAAGGAGAAATTCTGGTAAAGATCAGCATGTTCAAAGCTACTACGGTGAGTAAGTAATTACTGTACTTTGCTTATTCTTTTTTTCATGAAGACATCTAAAATCAGTTTAACCTTTTCATTGTTATACAGATAACATATGTGAAAGGACTACTTGTACAGCAACACAGAGCTCGGTTAGATTTGGTTTATCTGCAGATAAGGTGATCGACGGAAATATCAAACAAAATTACAGGAATTGTTCACATACTGAAATGCGGAAATCAGTGGCATGGGTAATGGTGGACTTTCAAAAAGCAATCAAACTAAAAAACGTCGTTATATATTACAGAAATGAAGGTAAAATGTTTTTATTTGACTTTTTGAGATTTTCAATGGCTTGTTATTACCTACGTTATGATAAATGCAGTAGTGAAACATCTACAAAGGAAATAAATTCCTTTAATCTACCTTTAATACTGAACGTTTGATTGATGTTAAACGCCCCTCTAGAGAATTTTTCACTTATACGGACATTTACCGGTGGGGGGCTGCAAATTTATATACTCGGTTCTTAGGGCCATTGTGCAGTTTGGACTTTTTTTTCGTGCCAACAATTACTGTGACATGAGACCGCGTCACGGGGCGACCTTATCCGGGGGACCGATCTCCTCGTCCTACAGTTGATTTGAACCTGCGACGTAAGGATCAACTCCTTCCTCCGCGACTCTATTCAGAGCAAAAGCTGTAACCATTGTGCCAAGCGGGCTACAAATATTGAACGCAAAAGCTTTTTAAAAATAAGAATTGCAAAAACGCAGTCAAAATGTAGTAGGTCATCATTTTTTTTTAAACTACAATGACCTTTAAAAAATTGAAGGATTTTGAGGATAGAAATTGAGATGCAACACCAGAAATGAATGACTACGTGACATTATACATATATCACATGACTTCCCCGGCGACTATACCGGAATATATACCCAGGGGTGACAGAAAGCCCTGGAGTATTATGTCACCCGATTCCGAAGGCAGAGGGTGACATAACACTCAAGGGGTTTCGTGTCACCGAGGGGCAAATACAACACAAATACAACGCAATTACGATGGTATAGTCGCCGGGGAAGCTATGTTGTATATGTAAAATGACATCTTTAAAATTAAAAAAAAAAATTAAAATCATTCAAAATTCTTTAAAATTTACACAAACCCGAAAATGCTTTCTTGACATTAAGAATAACGCTCCGTTGTTCACTTTTGCTTAGCAACCTACGTCATAAAATCTCGAACCCGAACTAAAATGTGTAACGTAAAAACTAGCCTGGTCCCCTGGCTCATCCTTGCCAAGTGACGCGGAGTATATGAAGCAAAACAGGGACAGGGAACCAGGCTACGTAAAAACACCAATCGGATGCGACGGAAAAGGGCGAGGTGATCCGATTCGTAAAAACACGTGAACGTGATCGAGAGGGTGACATAACTGCTTCAGTCGGGTTTCCGGTGTGACTTGGCATTTTTCAGGGTTTATAGCAAAACTTATTACATTTGTGACATAATAGGAAAACTTATCTAAAAATGTTATATATATGTATATGTGTACTAATTGTTAATCTTGATTTATTCCCCTTACAAAGGAAGAAAAAAAATATTTTTATTTACTTTTTTCATAAGTTTACCGTTTTATTTATTCCGTAAATAAAGCAAATATTACACCGCAAGGTTTATTTCAGGTCATTGGAAACCCTACCGGTTCAGGCAATACCGATTAGAGGTATCCAATTCATCTGGTACGCAACAGTGGATCCAATGTTACAAAGATAACACAGACTACCCTGCAGTACCCTCAAGTATACAGAATATTTCGTGCGAACAAATTACCCGATTTCTCAGAGTTATATCAACGTATGACGCTCCCGAAGATGATGGATCCCCCGATTATTTAGTCGGATATGCTTTGCTTGAAATATGTGAAATTCAAGCTTACGGTAAGACAAATGTGGCAACGGTAAGACAATTTTGTGCTTATTTCAAGTAGAATAAACTGTTATTAATACTGCCAGGACATTGGTTGTTAAATCGAAATAGGAAACATATAGGAGATAACAAACAGTATTCAAGATCAAAAGTCCATAAAAAATACAAAACAGGAGCAGAACATACATGTACCTGATCAGAGATGGGATCAGGTTCCCTGGAGGAGTGAGAATCCCCTTGCGTTCGGTCATCGTATATATGTCAGAATTTACTTTCAAATTGTCTACTCATCAATAATTTTGAATATATCTATTCTAAACATAAAAGAAAAGAAAACTTGCAATGTTCATGCACTGTCCGTGATACAATTTCACTCTCGGAGTAATGTATTGACGTAAGAATAAATTCATATGGTAATTGATATACCGGCGTGACTTTCTAACCGACAAATCAGCTAAATAATGTACAAATACACAATGCTACTTATAATAGTGTAAGGGCCCCGTAATTAATCGACGTTTAGCTAATTGTCACTGAGTATATATTCTTTGAATACCACTGATTATTTTTTTTAGCATAGGACTCGTTGACATTGTTTCACACTGTTTTAACACCCAACAAACTTGCTTTCCCAGAGAATGTAATTGGAACAAAATAAGAATAATCAAAAATGAAGATGATCCTTATTCATACAAACAGGACAAAAAGTTTGAAGAAACTCAATAAGAAATTCCCCACTCCGTAATTATTCGATTTAAAACATTAGTAATGTTCTCAATTGTGAAAGTAATTTTAAAAAATCAATCGAAAGATCAAACGTACGCTTACTAAATTTATCATCTTTATTATACGATTAAACCACATAGATACAAAATAACTATATTTTTCTTCGAGTTATATAGAAATTTTTACTTTCATTTTGTAAAAAAAATGATATTGTAAACTCTTCAGAGTAGAGCAGTAAATTCAAATTGACAGAATTTTTGACTGAAAACGAAAAATCATTACAATTTATTGGGAATAATAATTACGGACTAAACAATCAAGTATTACGCGGGTAAGTTAAGGCAGCACATGGATCAGAATTCATGGAATTAACACTTTTTTATAATTATGTAACACTAATGCTTCGGAAAAGTCAAGGATATAACTTCTGCTATAATTATGCATTCTATAAACTTCAATGGGACTTGTACTACAGGAAGCACTTAACCACAACGTCACCACGTGACGTCTATAATTAGAAAATATGCCTTAATGAAAAAGTGAAAAGTTCAACACTACCCCGGGGATAATTAATTTCAATTTGTAATAATTCTTATGTAAAAACATCTTTGCACAACGAAAAGTTCTGCTAGAATCCAACTGTCCTCTCACAGAAATAAGAATTCAACACTTTAGGACGAAACCTTCCAAAAATTTTTACATTTTGTTCATAACATCGGAAAAAATGCATCAATTCCCGTAAACCATACGATTCTAGCAGCACTTTCCAAATACAATGGAATAAGAACTTCAGATAGAAACAAAAATTAAGCTTCAAAGTATGCGGCGTAGTGTTGAACTTTTGCATCTTTTTTGTTACGAACCACAGAGGAAAGGCTGATCGGCAAGTAAACACCCTGATGCTGTAATTTTACGAAGAAATTGTAGAATTATATTAGCATACCTTATTCGTAAGCTTTATTCCCAAATGAATCACACATTATATTCACTCTAAATGCTTTTAAACTTCGATTTCTTGTGTTTGTTTACATGAATTCTCGTTACATTTCACTTTCACTCTGGTACTGCATGATCAACAGTTATGACGTCCCGGGTTTGGTATTCAACCCCTGTGATAACTATAGGGGCCCAGAAACGACAAAATTCCGTTTATATTATGCCCTTGCATATTTTGATTCATTTTTACAACCTCAAACCAATCTTAGATATCGATTTTAAGAAATTCTTATCTCTAAACTTCACGTCATATAGCTTACTATGACGTCATATCATATAGACAAGTAGAATATTTGGTTCTAACCTTAACATACTTGTGTAACAATTAAATTTACATGTAAATGTATTAAAAAAATAAATAAAATATATTTGAGAGTATACATCCAATAACAAATTTCACAAAATTAAACAACATGAAAATATTTTTAAAGGCTTTCAATGAAGATGAACTTTCGATTTGAACGAATGCTTAATAATCAATCAAACGTAACACGTGTAATGGAAAACAACAACGTGCTCTTAAAATTTTCCTACTGAAAGAAAAAAAGATGTGAAAAGAATATATATATATTATATATATATATATATATATATATATATATATATATATATATATATTATCTTACTTGATTGGAGCAAATCATAAGTCTGTAATTAATATTAAAAGATGAAGTTTAGTCATAGAAAACGTAACAATAAATAATTTTGATAAAATCCCTGTCTCTCCAGTTTAATTAGGGACTTAAATGAATTGACCAATCACGTTGTATGTTAAAAATGACCGGCAATCATTTTTTTTCATAGAAGCACAAAGCAAAACTTTATTTATTTGAAAACAATTCACATTTTTAAATGTTTCTACAGGCTGTAATGTTGGTTTCTATGGTCCAAATTGTACGTCATGCGAAGGATGTGAAAATTGCGATATTGTAATATAATTAGAAAATATGCCTTAATGAAAAAGTGAAAAGTTCAACACTACCCCGGGGATAATTAATTTCAATTTGTAATAATTCTTATGTAAAAACATCTTTGCACTACGAAAAGTTCTGCTAGAATCCAACTGTCCTCTCACAGAAATAAGAATTCAACACTTTAGGACGAAACCTTCCAAAAATTTTTACATTTTGTTCATAACATCGGAAAAAATGCATCAATTCCCGTAAACCATACGATTCTAGCAGCACTTTCCAAATACAATGGAATAAGAACTTCAGATAGAAACAAAAATTAAGCTTCAAAGTATGCGGCGTAGTGTTGAACTTTTGCATCTTTTTTGTTACGAACCACAGAGGAAAGGCTGATCGGCAAGTATACACTCTGCCTCCTTTAATTTTACGAAGAAGATGTAGAATTATATTAGCATACCTTATTCGTAAGCTTTATTCCCAAATGAATCACACATTATATTCACTCTAAATGCTTTTAAACTTCGATTTCTTGTGTTTGTTTACATGAATTCTCGTTACATTTCACTTTCACTCTGGTACTGCATGATCAACAGTTATGACGTCCCGGGTTTGGTATTCAACCCCTGTGATAACTATAGGGGCCCAGAAACGACAAAATTCCGTTTATATTATGCCCTTGCATATTTTGATTCATTTTTACAACCTCAAACCAATCTTAGATATCGATTTTAAGAAATTCTTATCTCTAAACTTCACGTCATATAGCTTACTATGACGTCATATCATATAGACAAGTAGAATATTTGGTTCTAACCTTAACATACTTGTGTAACAATTAAATTTACATGTAAATGTATTAAAAAAATAAATAAAATATATTTGAGAGTATACATCCAATAACAAATTTCACAAAATTAAACAACATGAAAATATTTTTAAAGGCTTTCAATGAAGATGAACTTTCGATTTGAACGAATGCTTAATAATCAATCAAACGTAACACGTGTAATGGAAAACAACAACGTGCTCTTAAAATTTTCCTACTGAAAGAAAAAAAGATGTGAAAAGAATATATATATATATATATATATATATATATATATATATATATATATATATATATATATATATATTAGCTTACTTGATTGGAGCAAATCATAAGTCTGTAATTAATATTAAAAGATGAAGTTTAGTCATAGAAAACGTAACAATAAATAATTTTGATAAAATCCCTGTCTCTCCAGTTTAATTAGGGACTTAAATGAATTGACCAATCACGTTGTATGTTAAAAATGACCGGCAATCATTTTTTTTCATAGAAGCACAAAGCAAAACTTTATTTATTTGAAAACAATTCACATTTTTAAATGTTTCAAAACTTATCGGTTGTTTGTCGTCGTCGTTGTTGTCGTTAACTTTTCACATTTTCATCTTCATCTCAAGAACCAATGGGCCAATTTCAACCAAACTTGCTACAACGTATCCTTGGGAAAAGGGGATTCAAGTTTGATCAAATGAAAGGCCACGCCTTTTTCCAAGGGGAGATAATTATGAATTAGAGAAAAATTAATGTCATTTTAAAAAAATCTTCTCCAGAACCACTGTGCCAGGAGAGATGAAAATTATGTGGAATCATTCTCAGGTAGTGTAGATTCAAGTTTGTTCAAAATCATGACCCCCGGGGCTAGGGTGGGGCAAAAATGGCCAACCAAAGTTTTACATAGGAGTATATAGGAAAAATCTTTAAAAAAAACTTCTTCTCAAGAACCACTGGGCCAGGAAAGTTGAAACTCAAGTGGAGTCATTCTCATGTAGTGTCAATTTGAGTTTGTTCAAATCATGACCCCCGGGGCAAGGATGGGGCCAAAATGGCCGATCAAAGTTTTACATAGGAGTATATAGGAAAAATCTTTAAAAATCTTTCAAGAACCACTGTACCAGGAAAGTTTAAACTCATTTGGTTTCTTCCTCAGGTAGTATAGATTGAAGTTTATTCAAATCAGGACCCAAGGGGCTAGGACGGGGCTAAAATTGCCGACAAAAGTTTAACATAGGAGTTTATAAAAAAAATCTTTAAAAATCTTCTTCTCAGGAACCACTGGGCCAGGAAAGATGAAATTCATGTGGAATAACCCTCAGGTAGTGTACATTTAAATTTGGTCAAATCATGATCCCCGGGGCTAGGGTGGGGCCAAAATGGCCGATCAAAGTTTTACATAGGAATATATATGAAAAATCTTTAAAAATCTTCTCCTCAAGAACCATTGAGACAGGAAAGATGAAAATCATGTAAAATTTTCCTCAGATAGAGTAGATTCAAATGTGTTCAAATCATGCCCCCTGAGGCTAGGGTGTCGCCAAAATGGCTGATCAAAGTTTTAAATAGAAATGTATAGGAAAAATCTTTAAAACTCTTTTCTCAAGAACCATTGAGACAGGAAAGATGAAACTCACCTAAAATTATCCTCAGGTAGTGTAGATTCAAGTTTTTTCAAATCATGACCCCCGGGGCTTGGGTAGGGCCAAAATGGACGACCAAAGTATTACATATGAATATATAGGGAAATGTTTTAAAATTTTCTTTTCAAGTACTTCAAAGCCATGATTAGTGATATTTATATCGAATCATCCTCAGGAAGTGTAGATTCTAGTTTTTTTCAAATCATGACCTTATGGGGGGTTAAAATTCAAGCCCCCCTTCACCTCAGTAAGCTTTCAGTTCTGATTTGATATGTGCTTTTACCTAGCCCATGTGCTCAGGTGAGCGCTGTGGCCCATGGGCCTCTTTTTTTTTTTTTTACCTTTTTACTATATTTCGCTTATACGTATTTTCGCTTTCTTCATGTGAAACCAAACACGGCTGTTTTGCAGAATTTCATATGCGACGTCAACATACTAGTACATAGGTGAAGTACCAGAGTTCGAATTTGACATGTAGAATTCAACTCGGCACTTAAGATCCCTCTCTACACCAATGCAAAATGTCTTTTGGACATTTAGAAAAACATATTCCATAAAGGTGTTAATATTAAGCTTCTTTACTTAATTTTCCCTATATGGTACGTGGTATTTACCCCAGGAAAAATAATCAAACACAACATAGTATCAATTATTAAAAAGCACTGTTGTTTACTTCAGCGGAGAAAGTACATGTAAATAACATTCAATTAATTTATCTTGGTCTTTTAAAATGTAAAGAATGCTAGTATTTGAATTGATGACAAATTGTGTTATAACTCCGAATTTCTATTATTTAGAATTTAGGCATAAGGGCAGTCTAACTGCAAAAAAATATACCCTAGAATCAGAGCTCATTAGTGTGCAGTGTAGAGAGGGTTCCTAAGGCCACTGAGAAGTGGGGTTCCTTTATCCTAGCAATGCATACCTTTACAAGAGGCCTTGGTTCTTCATTCTCTATCAAGAGAACCATGACTTTCACTTCTTTTTCCTGACACATGGCAAGGAAACAGTCACTATGTACAACTTTATGTATAAGTCTTTGTTTGGCTAATCGTAGGGAACAAGAATGTCACCTGATCCCTTCAGATCACTGATACAGTTGCCTACCTTTAAACGTTGCATTGAAATGCAACATTTCATGATTAGAATATAAAATTTACAGACTAAAAAATGAATTACACAGATAATTGCGTAAACTGTACGGATCAAAATTTTAACTGTTGAGAATAAGGTGTTTTTTCTACAGTTTACAGAGAAACAATCACAGATTAGAGTGTAAAACTTGCATATTACATGCAAATTTTAGGTGTTAATGAGTACGATTTACAGATTGAAATGTAAGATTCACAGAATGATGATTACATGTAACATTTACAAAATGTCAAATTTCAAGGTTATATTTAACGATTTGTAGATAAATTTGAATTAAATTGTAAATTATAAAATTTGCAGATTTGAGGATATGTTTGCATAATTAAAAAGTATTGAAAATAAAAGAATAACAAAAATGTCTGTGTAGCACTTGTAGGCTTCTGTAATTTTGTGTAAAACGTCATGACATAAATTATGTAATGTTGCGTACATGTATATTTATCTAGCAATTGTCACGTGCAGCCCTAACTGTGAGAATCTTCAATGCAATGGAAATGGACACTGCACTAGAGGATGCAACCAGGGGTATTGGGGAGATAAATGTCAGAACAATTGTTCATCGTCTTGTTCAACTACAGTCTGCAACAGACCGAACGGAATCTGCAATTCCTGTAGCGATGGGTACTTTGGAGAATTGTGTGAAAATATTTGTTCTTTGAAGTGCTTGCGACTAAAATGCAATAAAGACACGGGATATTGTTCAACCGGATGTGCTCCAGGTTACTATGGAAACTACTGCAACAGTACATGTGGTAATTGCAACACCACGACTTGTGACAGATTGAACGGTAGTTGTAAGGACTGTAGTTCAAGCTATTATGGAGTTAAATGCGATCAAAATTGTAGCAAGAACTGCCTTAATCTAGAATGCAGACAAATAGATGGGTATTGTAGTAATGGGTGCAAAAACGGTTTCTTTGGTTTTTTCTGTAATATGCAATGTAGTGGGAAATGTATTCAAAACAACTGCAGTCAAAATGGAACTTGTGTTAATGGTTGTAAGACGCACTGGTCAGGGAAAAGATGCGATAGTAAGTTTCTGAAATTAATATTTATTTTTTACGTATCATTTACCAATATTTCTCAAATTCGACATATGGTTCGGCATATCCTTTTACCTTTGTCTTATATGTTTTATGGTGTGACTGTTGGGGCGAGTGCAATTGTATCATCAATAAGATTTGAAAAAAATGATCAGCCACTTCAGACGTCAAATCGCACGAGCTATCTCGACTAGCTGTGACGTCACATAACGTTTTTATTGGAGCTCGTCGGAGCTTACGGAGACAGCCGAGCGTCTGGTTGAAACTATAGATCTAGTGCAATTTTTGTTGGAAAACATTGCAGAGTTATTTTTTGTTTCTTTGATAGATTTTTACAAAATGAAATCCTTTTATGCTTTTCGTTTTCATTTATTTATTTATTTTATATTTATTTATTCGCGCAAAGGACATTGGGTAGTAAAGGAATTCTGGGAATGTTTCACATAAAAATTTGCCTGACGTATGTACATATTTCATTCCGTATTTCCTCTGTTCTTACACGTTTGTCTATTCAGCTCGCTTCGCGACGCTCGCTGCGCTCGCTATTATATACGAGAGCTGTCCTAAGATTTCACAGACAACTCAAGCATCGTTGTATAGTACCACTTTTTTATTTGCAGGATGTGATTTTTCTCACTATGGATCTGAATGCTCAAAGGAGTGTAGTGTAAATTGTATAAAACAGACCTGTCACAATATCACTGGTTTCTGCACCTATGGGTGTTACAACGGATTTTATTCAGAAAATTGCGAAAAGAAGTGCAGTGCATCCTGCCTATCAAATTGTAACAGACATTCCGGAGAATGTGACGGCAAATGTCCAGTTGGCAAATTTGGAAACTATTGCGATAAAATGTGCAATCAAAATTGTAAATATGGATGTAATAAAAACAATGGGTTATGTGATTTTGGATGCATTGACGGAAAATTTGGACCTGACTGTCTTCAGACATGTAGTATTGGGTGCATTTCCGGCTGTCGCCAAATCGATGGGAGTTGCACTTGTGAGGCAGGATGGCAGGGTCATCAATGTGATGGTAAACGAAAATATATGAGTTCTCTCCTGAGATCTTTGTATTCAAAGCGAGGGCTTATTAATATGTCAATGTTTAACACCCTTCCCCGCAGTCGTGCATTTTAACGCATATACCATTTCCTATTTCTAACGCAAAATCACGCATTTACCGTTTCCCCGCAATCACGCATTTTCACGCACTTTAAAAAGTTCATTTAATCTTTAATTTATTGCGAAATTCAAACTATTTTATACTTGCTTGAATCTCATTAAATTAGAAAAGTTATTTTCTAATTAAAATATTATTTCAGAATATAATTTACACTAAACTTTAGAGAAATTTGTACCCCGCTATAAAGTGCTTGCGGGGAAATGGTAAAGTAATATTTCTATGACGCGAGGATTCAATGTATGTTGCATAGCTATTCTGTAAGTTGTAAAGAGTTAACGTGACACGGGACCTTTATTTTCAATATCACACCCAATTCCTCCCGATCACGAAGCAAACGCCCTACGCCACTATCACTGGATTGCTGCGTCTAGCGCTGCAAAAACGAAGATAAATTAGTTCTAGTTAAGGAAATTAAGTCAAAATTTGAAAATAATAAAGGCCAGGTATTATGACTCAAAAGTTGATTATCGACCTTATATATTAAGTTTGATAATTTAATACAATATGAAAGCAACATTTAACTGGACTTGGTTCCATTGTTATCACATGTAATTATACACAAATGCTAGCACCTCTCATTTAAAAACAACACCACATCGTTAGAAAAACTAAATATCGAAGCCATTTGTAATTATAAAAGTTAAAATTTCTCAATAAAGTAGATACATTAATGTCGTTTTCTCTACTTACAGAATGCAGCCAAACTCATTACGGACAACGATGTGATCAATTATGTAGTCCAATCTGTCTGAATGGAACCTGTTTTTCAAACAATGGGTCGTGTAAAGAGGGCTGCAATATCAACCTGTATAATGCCAAGCGTATTCAAGGTAAAAGAATAATTTTTGTCCTACTAAAGTCTGAAGAAAATATTTTTATGTTACTTTTTAATAGAAACTTAAGAGAAAAATGAATGAAAAAATAAATTCATTTTTCCCTGTACGCATATCCAACAAGAGCACACAGCAGCTGTGACTGGTGGAAAGTGGATGTTTACCTCCCCATAACACTTGATCTTGCCTGTTGTCGGGTGCTAGAATTACTAAAATTAGAAAAATGATCAGATGAGGTTGTACAATTAACATCAATTATTCATTAATTCCAACAAATGCTGTTTATTATGACAAAACAATTTTTCTTTCTATTTAAGATATGAACCAGATTTCAAAGAGTTGTTCAAGCAAAGACATTTATTCAGCCCTGTATGGAGTCCTCACAATTCTCTTTCTAAGCATTTTTCTCAACATATTCCTCATTGTAAGGTGAGTTTTAATCTCAATATTGTTTTATTCCGGTGAACCCGGATGAGCCTGTCTGTCCATTTGCCTTTCTGTGAGTCTATCCGTCTAGCTGTCTGTCCGTCTGTCTAACGGTCTTTTATTTTTTGAATTTTTGCTACATGTACCTTATTGAGAAAGTTACATTCTGTTTCCTTTGCATATTTTTGACGAAATAACTGGCGTCTTAACATTGAAGAAATTAAACCTGATAACAATTGATTAGAAACGAGTTGCATTACTTAGGCAAACCGTTCACTCTGCCTGTTAAGGCTTCCTACACCAGTGCAAAATGTTTTTGGACACTGAGAAAAATATGTAATATAAAAGAGTCGATATTGAGCTTGTCTATTTCATTTGATTTTCACTGTATAGAACTTGACATTTACCCCAGGGAAAATGTCCAAAGACAACACATTATCAGTGAATAGGAATCAATGTTGTTTATTTCATAGGGAAAATACATGTAAAAAAAATATGTTCAATAATAATTTATCTTGACCTTTTAAGAATTGTTAAGAATACTTGAAATAATAAAAATTTGAGTAATATACTGTACATTTCGCAATTTTTTTTTTAGAATTTAGATATAAGGGCAGGTCACTCTTTTGCAGAAAAAGTGTGCAGTGTAGAGACGGTTGTTAAAATGTGTATATATTTACCGGTATCTTTAAAAAAGCAGACATTTGATTTCAAGAAATATTTTTTTAAAAAAATTATTATTTTTTTATATTTTGCAGGAATTTCAAAAAATCTCTTCTTAAAAAACAAACACCGATCATTGGTATATGTAAGAGTTATCAGAATTCAGCAGGATATGCAAACACGACTCTCGATGACAAAGAAGAAGGAAATATATACTACCAAGAACTTGGTGAATTTAGTCAACCGTCTTTTGGTGACAGCATAGAGGGAAAAGCAGGATACGAAGAACTGAACAAAAATAATCAACCTTCTGATTATGACGAACTACATTGAATGTAGATAAAGGACAGGAACCATGTAAAGTTTCTTTGCAAAACAATATTTATTTGATGCTTTTACAGATGAACATGTAACGTATTTTTCGCATTTTTTAATTGTGTTTTGAAAAAAATAAAATAAGAAATAAGCAAGAAGTATGAAAAGTTAAAAAAAACATTAAAAGTTTTCTCATACACACAAAACAAAAACGTGAACATTTGTTTGGGTATTGGCAGATTATTATTCTAAGGAGAATGCACATAAACATCAAAATTTAACTGAATTTTGAAAGGAAAAAAAAACAACAAGTTGTCTCGTAGAATTCTTGATCCCGCTGATAAAGAAAAAAATATGGGCAAGTGCGGATTTAGGAGGGGATAGATCAAGCAGGCATATTAAAAGAGTAATTGGGGCCGTAGAGAGTTATGGTATACAATTTCTTGCAAAAGATTTTCGAGATATGGCCTGGAAAATGGATGTTTTTAACATATGCACAATTTAAATATATGAATTTACAACCTTGACGCTTGACTTTTTGACGCCAAAATAAAAAAGGGTATTCATTAAGAAACTGGGAATATTTATTGTTTAATATAATTTCACTGCAAAAGCTAAAGTTTTCTGAAAATATTGCGTTGAAACAGTAGTCTTAAGGTAGGATTCTTCTCTGGTTTCTGATTAGATGAAACATTCAAAGTATATTTGCTTATATGTCTTATATATTGAGGTGTAAGGAATTTAAAAGACCATATTTTTCTTTCCTCTTCTCAATTGTACAACTTTAAATAGAAATGGTAAACTGTGTTTGAAAACTAGCAGGGACTATATTTTTGCGGAATGGTGGCGTATGAAAATATCTTCTTTTCTGCCTCTCAAAATTGTAATAGAACAGTGAATTTAGTTATAATTTTTTACGCAATCGAAGACTTGGAGAAATTTTCAAATGTAAGTTGAATTAATAATGAGGGACTAAACTTTCAAAATACATCAAATAAATATGATTTTCCAAACAATTTTTTTTTCAAAAAGATTTGAGCCAAAAATCCATAAAAAAGTATTTTTTCTCTCTTAGTAAACGTATCATTTTGTACATTTATAAGACTACTTTATTATATGTGAAAATAAGAAAAAGTTAAATATAGGAAGCATATGAATATAACTAATATATCCTAAAAAATTAAGAAAAACAGAGAAAATTCGGATTGGCCAATATCCAGTTAAGTTAAATTATTTATGTAAATTTGGTAATATCATGCTATAGACCCGATATAGTAATATGTTTTTATGCAAAAAGAACAATCTTTAGCTTTTGAAATAGAAGTAAGGATCACATGATTGGCAACAGTATTTTTTTTATTCTTAATGTCAAGGGAAAAGATAATGACCTTGACCTGACCTTGCCTATAATATAAAACGGTCAAATTTAATTTCACTGATACTATCACTTACTGATATTGTCTTTTTGATTCTGTGAAAATTTCTTTAATTTTTAAATATTAGAAATATGAGAAGAATCCTACCTTAAAGCAGAGACAACTTTGTATTCTGACTCTTGACTTGTGCACCTCAAATACCATAGTGGTTTTCCCCAGGACATATGGAGTGTTTTATTTATATTAAATAGCAAATGCTCAAAAGAATGTTGAATATCTCGTGTAAACGTAAGTGTTAAAGAGAGACAGAAAAACAAACCGACGGACAGACGGGCCGACATTCAGACCGAAAATAATCTTCTCGAGATATTGCGTGGGAATGAAAATGTTACAGGCAGACAGAAATACAAACAGACGGGCAGGCAGAAGGACGGATAGACAAATCGAAAATAACATCCTTATTCTCAGCGAAATCGGGGACAACAACATCCATGATATAAACTAAATTTAATCATTTTTGGAATGTATTTATAGAGAAATATACATGTATATCATTGGGAGAAATAACTAGAATTCATGTATCTGGAAACAATTTGGGTAAAAGAAATAAAAACCTTGAATATGAAAGTATGATTCACAGTCAAGAAAATGAAAATTCAGAATCAAACGGGTTGATTTTTTTCAACTTTTTTAAATATTGAAGACGCGCAAAGATTTGAAATTTAAACTTCCCTTTGTTACATGTGTGTTGTTTTCAACAACAAATTCCAAAAGTTTTACTCTACACCAACTATTTTAAGACATGCGTTTTGTTTGTATCGAAGGCTTGTATTCCATTGTACTTGTTTGAAGTATTTTAATGAGAAAAAGAAAATAATTCAACAGTTATTTGTTTTTTTTTTTTTGTTTTTTTTTTGCCTTTTCTAGGACACTGTAATTTTGACAGCTCTTTAATTTTCAGTTTTGGAAACTAAAACATGCTTATGTCCTTTGTGAAAAAAAATATGATTATTTGTAGAAAGTTTAATAAAATGTTTCCTAAAAAAATAGTTCTTTTATATTTTATGCTTGAAGGATTGAATTATGCAATGTGTGAATTTTCAAAATACAAGGTACATATTTATTTTCTTTCTTTTTTCGTTACAATAATGCTGGAGTAAATAGAAAAAAAAATGAATAATTTCTTTTAAAAAAAATTAATAGAGCTTACTATAGATAAAGTCCGTATTTGCCAGAAACAAGGTAGGAATTGTAAAAATCCCCCCCCCCCCCCCACACACACACAAACAAGAAAGCAAACAAAGGAGGATTTTACTACTCCAGATTTGTCAAAGGTATTCCTATCATTCATTGTTTTGGGGTTTTTCTAAACATGGCTACATGTATACTAAAGTGCTCTGGTAATAGATAATGACACGTTTTAGGGTATTACATGACTTTATGACACACTACAGTATCTGTATCAACAGCAGAATTATAAAAGTGGTCAATAGGCCTTTTACAAAAAAAGCAGGTGTCTCATAGCTAAACTGAAAATAAAGAATCGGTCAGTTATCAATCAAGTTATGAGCATCGCTAAATTGAAAATTAGTCCAAGGACCCCTACAATTGCAAAGCTAGAATCAAGTGCGGGATTTCCTCCCTTCTCCAAAGTCCATATCCCCTTTGAGTCATCTGTTTTGATCAATAAGTTGGAAAATCCGTAATCAAAATTAGTAAAAACAATGGTACTGGAATGAAGACTTGTTCCATGTGTGTTTTTTTAAAATCCTTAGTCTTATGAAAAATTTTATCTGATTGTTATTTTAATGTCGGATACTAACTCACATAATGGAATTATTTTACCTTCCATGCAAAATAAAAATATATAATGTGAGTTCAACATTCCAATTTACAATATAGTGGCTTCAAGCTTTTATTTTTAATAGCACATAAATTTTAAAGGTCACGATTCGTTTTTATACATCCGTGTATGTCACTCAGTATAGTTACTCACAAATTTTTTTACTCATTTTTATTTTTAAAAATCTCTCTGAATGGTTACCTTGAGAAATACACTTGACTGTCAAGTTTTAAAAGTCATGACCATACTTACATTTGATGAAAACAACAGGCATGTATACAGGGGTTATGCTTATTTCATTTCTGTTTTTCGATATGGCTGTCCTAAAGAGGATGTTGACTATTTTATTACTTGGAGTTTTTCATGGTTATGGTTTACAATTTGACCATTTTTATTCAAAACAAAATCAAATATCTGAAAATTGAATTTTTTGTACTACATATTCGCAAAAAGTAGCAAAAATTTTTGGTTTTGGAGCTTTGGCAAGTTTTAAAAGTCATGACTTTTTTGAAAACAACATATATAATATGTTTTATAAAAGGGAATATATGCTTTTAAATGAAGAAGATAGATAGGATAAATCTTTTATTATCAATATATAGTTGTATCCGCTGGGTAAAGAACAATAAGAGAGACAATTTTAACTGACAAATTATGCAATTCAGTAGACTAACATATGATTAATTTAAGTTAAAATTTATTTTTTTTTTCATCTTGCAATTATGAGCTTTCACTGTTACCGGTGCAGGGAATAAGAGAAAAAATTACAAAAGCGACACATTTCTTTTATCACATCTTTGAAGTTATGATAAATTATGTCGTATGTTATATGTTAAGCAGAATTTCAATTTCATGATTTGTTCTTTCTTCTTCTAGATATAGGAAGATGTAGTCCTAACTGTGTTGACCAGCTATTCGATTGGCGTGGAAGTTGTATTCGAGGATGCAAAGAAGGATACTGGGGATTTAAATGCGAAAACGACTGTCCTTTGGGATGTTCCACGAGAGTGTGCAATAGAATTAACGGAGTCTGCAATTCTTGCATAGATGGTTTTTTTGGAGATAAATGTGAAGAGATTTGTTCTCAAACTTGTTATGGACAAAGGTGCAACAAAGACAGAGATCTTTGTACATCTAAATGTGAGAAAAGACATGATGGCATTCACTGCCAAACTCGTTGTGGCAATTGCACCCCCTGGATATGTGAAAGACCAAACGGATATTGTGCGCTCTGTAAAACAGGATTTTATGGTCTAACGTGTGAAAGAAAATGTAACATCAATTGCGTTAATCAGGAATGTACCAGAATAATTGGAGGGTGTCGGCATGGTTGTAAGAATGGGTTTTATGGTTCACGCTGTAGTTTGTTATGTAGCAAAAACTGTGGCCGAGTTAGCTGCTACATGAATGGATTTTGTATGGGCGGATGTAAGCAGAACTGGACGGGAGATAAATGTGATAGTAGGTTTCTATCATTTGCTCTTCGATTTTTTTGACATAACAATTTATATGACTTCTTTTTTTTCAGTTGAAAAGCTGACATATGACGAACAATAAGTTCAATGTAACTTTTTCATGTGCCACAAAACATTAAGGAAATATTCAAGTGTTTTAGTTGTTTTATTTTCCGCGGTGCATATTCGTAGTAAACTGCCAATTTTATTAAAATTTAATATATATTCCTAAGAATAAGGTTTTAAGATTAAATTTCATTATTAAATTTTACACTTCATTCACAACTGTACTTACAGTTATCTAGAACATTTATGCCTGTTATATCCTAAATTCCTGTTACTAAAAAGATTTTTTGAATACTATAATATGTTTTGAAATTTAGAGTATTCTTATTAAAAAATATACAATCATGTAATTATAATGAACGCTTACATTCCTCATTTTTTTTCACAAAAGAACGGGTTTCCATTTATCAAAACACTGTTACATGCCTTCAAACTACGAAGTCAAATTAAATGCACAATTGAATTCTCAAAAAAGTTGTACAATATATATATATATATATATATATATATATATATATATATATATATATATATATATATATATATATATATATTAAATTACAGGATGTGATTCCACTCATTTCGGACCTGATTGCTCCCATTTGTGCAGCGCTAATTGTAATAGACAGGTATGTAACAACGTCACTGGATCCTGTACCTATGGATGTAAGAGCGGATATTATTCAGAAAATTGTGAAACGAAATGCAGTGAGTCATGTTCCTCGTCTTGTAACAGATTTTCTGGGGAATGTAAAGGTTCTTGCCAAGATGGCAACTACGGATATTATTGCAATAACACCTGCAACAAAAACTGCATAAATCGATGCAGTAGAATCAATGGTGTGTGTACCTTTGGATGCATTGACGGGAAATTTGGAGCTTACTGTCTCCAGACCTGTGGTGGTGGGTGTATTTCCGGTTGTCATCAAGTCCACGGAAGATGTTCTTGTAAAACAGGATGGCATGGTCAAAACTGTGACGGTAAATATTTTGATGACAATGTACTCTAAAATCAAAAACGTACTGACATCATTCCATTTTTTTATTGACAGAAGCAGACAATTACTGACAGACTGCTGTGTTTACTGCAAAACCTCAACAGTTTCTGACCTTTTCATTGTCAAATATTCGTCAATATCTCCAAAATATCCTGAATTAATAAACCATTGAGTTTTGTGCAGGAACAGTATAAAAATTCAGTATTTTTATAAGCACCAGCAGAAAAGAAGTCAGTAGCTATGTAATTTTGTCATTAAAAGAAATGGGAATGCCAGTACCTTTCACTTTTTATAAAAGCTTTAAAGAAAATTCTCATTTAAATATTGAATGCTTCTGGGAAGGTTTTGATGAAGACAATCAAAATTTTTTAAAAAAAAAAGAAAAAAATTGTAAAAAAAAACAAAAACGGAGCAAATGCATCACTTTTTTCTAATGCAGAATGTAGTCAGTCTTATTACGGACAAGAACGTGACAAGCTATGTAGTCCAACCTGTATAAACGGAACCTGTTTTTCAAACAATGGGTCGTGTAAGGATGGTTTTAACAGAATCTTTTTTGCTGAAATAGATACTTCAGGTAATACAGTTTGTTTCTTTCTTCTCAAATGTTCATCTTTCAATAACAATATATCACTGAGAATTGATTTGATTTAAATGCTGATAGAACTTTACAAATTTCAACATAAAACTATAATATTTTTTTTGCAGTCCTTCTTTTAGTTCTAATAACAAAACTGTTGATTTGAAAGAAAAAAAAATCCAGATTTTCTTTTGATTAATATATTATGTACATGTAAAATATGAGTCATTTTAAACATTAAATGAAAAATGAACTTACACCTATTTTTATAATGAAAATCTTTTTTAAAAAGACAGCAATGAAAATCTGTCGAATATTTTTGGTCAGGCATGTCTTTCTGTTCTTTTCAAGCAACCAATCAGGCGATAGGGAGTGATAAAACCTCTTTCATTTATCCAGTTCTGTACACTGGGATTCCGATACTCCTCATAGTTACAACTTTCATTGTGCTGTAAGGTTTTTTTCGGAAGGGGGAGGGCTGCAAGAAATAAACCGAAAAAAAAAAATTATATCTAAAAGTTACACAAGTATTTCACTATTTTTTTTTATAAAGTCGTTCGTATTTTAATGTTACAGGTATTTAAGACAAATACTTTACAAAAGACAAGGCTCCAGGATGAAGCAAAATCAACATAATTCAAATACAGACACAAACAGACGTATTAATGAGAGAACAGAAAACTTGAGCTACACAGAACTTGGACAATTAAGTCAACCCTCTTGTTATGAGGAACTCAAGTAATTGAATGTATAACCTTATCGCCTACGGAATTTGGTTTCTGACTTTGAAAAATTTTGTATTTTACAAAAGAAAACAATTCCTCGAAAAGACGGACATGGTTTGCGTTTGAACAAGCTAAAGCTATATTTGCGTTCTATATTTTGCTTTGATTTGTTTATAATTTTAGTTTGCTGTATCATCATTGTTAGATACCATCATTGTATTCAATTATACAAAGTTCTGCGCACTTTTTATAGTTGTACTGAAATGTAATGAAATTTGATTTTTTTTTTGTTTAAACTAATTTCCTAAAAGTACACAGGAAAAAAGAATGATTTCATTTTAACATGAATGATTATGAATTTTGTAAGCAAGTTAATATCCTGTCAGATGTAATATGAGGGTTTTTCCATTAAATAAAAAGTAACTTTTGATCCATTTATAAGACAGACCTGATATTTCTGAGGTCATGAACTTGTTTTTTCTCCTTATTTTGTAAAAAATAAAAAATAAATGAAGACATAAATTTCAAAGTAATTTTCCTTCCGAAAAATACAGCACATGCATGGCCTACAAAATTTTTTAAATATATGATTATACCCCCCGCTTGAAAAGTGGGAGGGTATATAGTAATCGGTATTATTTTCCGTCCGTCCGTCTGTACGTGCGTCTGTCCGTCCGTCTGTTACGCTTTATCTCTTATCCGCAACTCCTCTTATACTACTGAGTAAATTTAATGAAACTTTCACAGAATCTTTATTACATATTGCCATTGTGACCTACTATTTTACTTTTTTATTCGACACGTATTTTAGGTTTCCCATAGCAAAACATAGACATTGTCATTATGTTCTTACCTTTGACTCACATATGGCAGCTTCTGGATAACATTTGATAGGACGAGTTATTCCTCTTTACACATTACCGTAAAACAATATTTAGCAACACATGAACATTTTGGGAGGCGGGGGGGGGGGGGGTATCATTTAGTGAGCTCCTTGCTCACAGTACCTCTAATTTTATCAAAGCATTCTATAAAATGCATTCAAAAATTGAATTTGAAAACGTTGTGGGCACTATTTTGAAAAGAGAACATTCACAAATTGAGTCCTTTTGAGGCTTTTCTGCATAAAACTTAAAAAATGTACCAAATTAATGACGTCAGATTTCCATATTTCCATATTGTTCCTCCTTATGCAATATTTTTTTTATTGATTTATTACATTCATCTACTCAACTCCTATTAAAACCAATTTCAAAAATTCATTTGTTTTGCTGTCGGGACAACTTCTTGATCGGAAAATACATAGCGGATGTTTTTATTTGCACTTCCTGAAAATTTATTTGAGATTTACCAATTTTCCTTTAAAGATGAAGTTTATGAAGCATTTTCTTGCTTAAAAACACATTACATTGAGAATACATTTGATATTTCCATTTTTTTTTTTCTGTGATAGCTCTTTAAAAGTTAGCGGAGTTGATTTCCTGATAATTCTACCGGAATGTAGAGTAGACAGGTCAATAGGTCAGATGCTAAGAAGGCCTATTATGTATGCAGATCTCGTGCGCATCTGTCTCCGTGTCTGACGCTAATTAGGAGGCCAAATATGTATGTAAATCTCGTTCGGCTGTCTTTGTGTTTGACGTCAATGGGTGAGGACTATAGGCATGGAAGTCGTGTAATTTAAATCTATGTCTACATCTTTAAAGTCTGAATCTACAATTGAATTCACAAACAAATGGAAATATAAGGAATCACTGCATATGCTAAGCCCGTTATGCAAATTATTCCATGTTACCCACTATCGTTGATGCCCTGGCATACTATACTAACTAGACAGTGATTCCTTAATTTAGTGCTATAATAGCGAGCGCAGCGAGCGTCGCGAAGCGACGCTCGCGAAGCGAGCTCAATAGACTAACGTGTATGAACAGAGGAAATTCGGATTGAAATATGTACATACGTCAGCCAAATTTCTCTGTGCAACATTCCCAGAATTCCTGCACTACCCAATGTCCTTTGCGCGAATAAATCAAAAATAGTAAAAAAATTAAAGGAACATTGTTTCTTACCGAAATCTTAACGAAATGATTTAGCCTTACCTTATTCAAAAAAATACCCCCATGCCACAACACCGGCCTTCACCTTGCCCTTCGGAAATGATACAAATGACGTCACCGGAAACTTACGAATTTTGACGAAGTTATGTCGGTTGCTTCCGTGAAACTCGGAAAACATGTTGCGGTGCATAGCAACAACTTACTTGAAAAGAACGATTAAATGCAATCTCTTTTCCATAAAACTAGCGTTTGCGTCCTAAGTCAACAGAGCTTTTCATCTGATGTCATACTTTCGTCACTTCAACGGTTCGGGTATTTCCGATTTTGTCGGAAACTTCCGAGAAGTTTGGAATCTCGATCCCGATGCTTGGGAAATGATTTCTTTTTATAGTTTTGTTTTATTCTTTTTGCTTTCTTTTTCTTGAATGATAGACAGTACATGTGTAGGTTTTTGATAGTAAATAAACTGCGCTCGTCCCAACGGTCACACCGTAAAACATATTATTTTAAAATAACAAACAAAGATACCTATGTAAATATAGCTTAGTTGCAGTGCGTTCTCTTCTTGATCGGAAGTTCGGATTTATTCATTTAACAACGTCAAATCTTAAAAGTAAATAAAGGTACGACGGTTCCCAATTAAGAGCCCGTTATAAGGTGTGAAAGTCACTAGGTCCTTCTGATGAGACCTCGACTGTACTTGATGTATAATGCCAGGGAAGGCATTGGGACGATAATGATACATTAATACTCAATGACCTGAAGTGACCTTTAGTGCGCTGAATAGGTCTACCGTTGAAGCTCTTCGCCGGGACATGATGACATCTATATATGATTAGAAAAGACCTTTGATAGATCTCAATTGTAGAATAGAACACAACCAATCGTGTTTAATGCATTCAGCGGCCTGTTTAATCAACTTTCACGAATTTGACCTTTTTGGCCTTGCCTTTAATTTGACCCAAATTGAATAAAAAAAATTAGACCTTAACCTTGGCCATAACTTTTGAACAATTGGTCTAAGGCTTTGCATACTTAACATGAATTTTCATTCTGACACGTCCTTTCAAACGGATTAATATTTTTTACTTTTTGACTTTGACCGTAGAGCACGACTTGTTTTTAAGAAAAATTTTAACCTTTATCATATCTTTCGAACAGTACAAAGGCTTTCAGATTTACCGGTGTATTTCTTGTGGCAAGATGTGATTCAAGCAATTTTTAATTTGACCTTGGAGTTCAATATGCATTTTAGAAACTTCAACTCTCTCTATAAGCTGTCAATCAGGGTTTCACAATCAGATCCTGTTTCATGTTATTAGTTAAAATAAAGGTTTAAATTAAGTTGAAAATTCAACTTCATTAAGACAAAATCACAGGTGGTGGCCTTTTTTTCTTAATTTTTAGCATAATGTGTTAAGTAGGGAAGGACCAATCAGAAACATAAATTTAAAGTGTTCAATTTATGAAATCCGCATTGTATTCCCCCTTTTAATATCGTCTCTTAAAACTAAAGAAGTGTAATTCGAACAAAATGAGGCAAATCTAAGAAAAAACATGAATTTTGAATTTTTTGTATCTTATACATTTTATCAAACCAAATTCTTTTTTACAAATGTTTTTATATACATGTATTTGAATATCTCCTACTATAAAAACCATGCCATTAATGATAAGAATCAGTCTTTTAAATACATTGACGAGTCATTTATGGTTTAATGATTTTTTTTTTTACAAATTAAAGTTATTTGCAATTTACTTCCTTTTCCAGAATGTCTCTCATGATTTAATGATTTTTTTTTTTACAAAAGTTATTTTACGAAAACCCAGAAGGCTCATTCGTGATTCAAGTTTCGAATACGAGATTCGAAATTCGAGTTTCGAAATTCAAGACCCAAACTAACCAAACAAAAGCGGGTTCAACATTTGATTAGTCCCCTTTGTTATGTTTTTATTATCAAGAAATCGTTCAATATATTTTTAATAAAGGGTCTTTTGCTTAAATGATATTGCAAGAAACATTTTTTTATGTATTAAAACGAATTAAAAATAACATTAGGATTACATCTTGAATAATACATATATAATTTTATGTTTCTCATTAAAGAAAATGGTAAATACGTATATATGGAAATTATATGGTCTTATCGCTGACTTGCAGAACAAGTAGGTCGACTATTTTTTATTTATCAGATCATTGCTAGCGATTATAATTAGATATGAAATACTAGCATTATGATCGTCTCTACACTGCACAATAATTCAAGGGTATATATTTCATTAGATTTATAAAGGGTACATTTGTGCAGTGCGACTTGACTGCTGAATCGAACTGTAGCCTTATAATGTTTCACGAACATATTTTAGTCTTTGGCCATAACGGTATGATCAGAGATTAAAATATGAAGCCATTCCGCTATAGTTCTGCATCTGATTTAGTCTCATCTACTATTGATATAAGATAAAATAAATGCCGCATTTATTTTAATTTATATTGCCAATCTGTATTGTATGTATAATTTTTGATTAATTGAAGAAATAAAAGCCTTAGATGAATTAAGATAAGTAATAAAATGATTATTTTTTATCTATTTTCTCTATCAGGAAAACGAACGCGATTTCTGTTTTTCAATACTACGTCGCCTTTCAAGTATTACAAAGTAACATTTTCAGTGTGTTTGGGAAAATAGGCAGGTGGGGTGGGTAGGAGTGGGGTTATTATTAATAGTTAGACACTTGACACTTATTTATAATTTTACATGTCATCAACACCGTAAACAAAGTAGACAGTACAAAAATATATATACTCCTGATACATGTATATGTATTCTGTTTAATATTTAAGAAGCCATAATATAAAATTGAAGTATATCTTGCTGATCAAAAATCCAATGATTATCTAAATTTCTTTCTAATATATATATAACACTCTTCCTTGCATTGTAATTTAATCAAATGGCTCATTTGTTATAAATATATTAAACGTTTTTTGATAGTAAAATCATAATAAAGGGGAGTAATCAATGTTGAACCCGCTTTTGATTGGTTAATCTGGACCTTGAATTTCGAAACTCGAATTTTGAATCTCGAATTTCGAATCTCGTATTTTGAACCTCGAATCTCGAATGAGCCTTCTTGGGTTTCGTAGTTATTTGCCATTTACTTTCTTTTCCAGAATGTCTCTCCTATGGGGGGCATGGATTATTTCATTATTTCACTGCTACTGTATGTAAATCGGTTGTTTATTTTATCTTTCTGAATGTTAATAATCTTTTTCATTATATTTTAACGTTGTCTTACATGTAGATTTAAAAAATAAGCTACTATGGACAAATTCTCTACGGTAATAAAATATTTGAGAAATTCAAACCTTTGCATACATCTTTCGGAAACATTAACATAGGAACCGGATTGGGCACGAGTCCTACCTCCCCCCCCCCCCCTCCTCCAGTTTTTACCGACATATAATTTACTAGAGGAAAAATAGCTTTTAATTGCTAGCATCCTCTGAATAAAAAAGTTTATTTCCCCTTATCGTTTGCTTATCAAGGAATTTTCGGTAGTTGATAGTGCCCCGAACTGATAATGTGTGGTCCCCCCAAACTGAAAATGCTTCTTAAACGCCTTGGAAAGGGAGAATTCATCTTCAAAACAATTTACAGTGAAACAGTGCAGTTTAACATAAGTACAGCTTTAATCCTGTATTATGATATAAATGCATACATTACCGCATGTATTTGTTAAAATCAACATGTAAGAGTTGCATGACGAAAATAAATATTGTTTAATAAGCCTGTATTATATATAAATGCAGTTAAAACAAAATATGTGTGAAACACTGATGCCCTCGTATATATGGTACTTTTTGTTAAAATCAACATGTCAAGCCAAAAGTTGAACATAACTGTTAAATACGAAAACAAATATTGTTATAGTTATTTTTTTGAAGCTAGATCAAAAGGTCAAAATTGTTCTATTATATATAGAATTCGGTTGAATACACCAAAGGTTTCAAAATTTTTTGTTGTAATTCTTTCATTAACAAAGATAACATATTAAAAGTATATATATGTGTGAAATTCACTATTTAATGATCTTAATTTAAATTTTCAATTTTGCCTTATTAAAAAATTATTATATATGCATTTATATTTTATAAATCAACTTCTTCAAAATTTTGCAATGGACTAAAGATTGAACTTTAAAAACTTCAGATTTTTGATAAATCTTCTTATTCAAAAGTTACATCCATTTGTCTTTCAATGTTACCAATTTATTAGCCTAATTCTACATATCAAGGCCAAAAGATATCAAAATCTGAGATACGGTTTTGTGAAAACACATTTGAACACAAGTTTTCAGAGAAATTGTTAAATACGAAAGTCAAATAATACCACCAACTGTCTAGGGCAAAAACCCATTAATAGAAATAGAGTTCAAATGTTATAGTCAAGGTAATTTTTTTGAAGTGGGTCAAACTCTAAAGTCAAGATCAAAAGGTCAAAATTGTTGCTATTTAAAGAAAGGTCATAAAAATGCACCTGTAAAATTGAGATTAGTAGAAAACCATTTAATAATCAGCAAGAATTTTTCTCATTATAAAGCAGTGATTAGCATCAAAAATTTCAAAATTGGTGAAAAAAGGTATCCTTAAAAGCATCGAAAGTTGGAGACATTATTATATATACTGGTAAGTTATTTCAGAAAATTGCACCAGATTACTGAAAAGAATTTTCAAAAAGTTCACATTTGTGAGATGAAATCCTTACAAAAATTGCATTTAACTATAATAATTTACTATAGTCAACTACAGTTGACAATGATAACTTTGACACTTTGATACATTAAAAAGATAACTATGAAAACTTTAATTTACTATTGTGAACACTACGAAAACTTTGATTTGCTATAGTGATAACTATAACATTATAGTGATCACTTTGAAAACCTTGATTTACTATGGCGAAAACTTTTATTTCTCTAGTGATCACTTTAAAAACTTTGATTTACTATAGTGATCAGTTAAAAAAAAAATTGATTTACTATAGTTAACAAAAGTACTTTATTGGTTTATACACACACGTCTAATTAACGTAGATCCAGATCGATGATTGTATCGATTGTTATACTGGAAATCAAACATTCCATTTAAATAAGTAGAAATAGAGTTAAACAGTGGTTTATATAACAAACATATTTATTTACAGTAAATTGCTCAAACACTGTGAGCCAATCAAGGTTCTCAAAGAGAGGTTGTGAGGGTGCATAAGGGGGAGGATCTAAAATATAATTCGCAGAATATTTTTGAAACTTATGAACTCTGTAAAGATTTTTTTAGTATAACCCCACAAGTTAATCAATAATCAATGGAAGGCATAACACATGCATTGTAAAACAGTTTGGGTGTTTGAATAGGAAGAATCTTTTTAATTCTTCGAAGGGCAGAGATTTTACCTGATTGTGTCTTACACAGATGGTAAATATCTACATTGTATTCATTCGGTTGGTTTGAAGGTACAGTTTCATCATGTAACTTTAATTCTAAAAGAATAATATACCAAACGCATTTCAATTAACAGATAACATATGCGAAACAACTTCCTGTACAGCAACACAGAGTTCAACAATGGATTGTCTAGAAGCAGATAGAGTGATTGACGGAAAAGTCTACCAAAATGATCGAAATTGTTCACATACGGCTTTAAACAAATCGGTTGCATGGTTGATGGTGGACTTTGGCAAAGAATTTCAGATGAAAAATGTTGTAATCTAATACAGGGATGAACGTAAAAGTATGTATTTCTTTGAGCTTGTTTATCTAAAACACATTGTACGAGTACAGTTTTGGTTTTTAAAATTTTACTTAAAAATTTCAAAAATATCAGTTCCAAACTTGGTTTTATTTTTGGAACTTTGTTAAAAAATCTTTTGGTTAAGCAAAGAAAAAAAACATTTTAGATTAAATGTTTTAGATATTTGAAGTAAAATTCTTAAAAGTTAAAGAATTTTGGTTTTTGAAATTTGAATGTTTAAATCAAAATTCTTATTAATTCTAAAAAATCAGAAACGTTTTGAAAGTTGAAATTTAGAAGTTTGAAGTAAATTTTAAATATAAGAATTCGGGAACTGGTACTGAACTTTAGATTGTTATGTGTAACCTTTCTAAACCATTGAGAGATTGAAAATTCAAAGTTTGAATAACCCATTTTTGAAAATTTGAACTCTGAGTATTTTAAATAAAGAAAAATAAAAATTTATACATTTTTGACGTGTTAAGATATTTGAAAATTTAAATTTTTGATCCAAAATGTTTAATATCAATAAACGAAATTAGTTTTAGTTTTTGAAGTTTAGAAATGTGGACTAAAGTATTTGATTTGTGAAACTAAATCAAAACTAAATTGTAGAAATTTGAATTGATAGGTGTTATATTACGCGGACACAATCCAAGTAAAATACAGAGTAAAATTTAGATAACTAATTTATTTCTGAAATATTTATGATATTAATCAATTCTTCACTTTGTGGAACAACTGAAAATAAAAAAAAAATCCAGTATGTTATGCTTTACAGAAAAATCTCCTTTTAACTGGAAACCGTTCTGATTCCGAAAATACAGATTAGAGATATCTAATTACTCGAATACACAAAAGTGGATGATTTATTACAAAGGTTACACATCATACCCTGTTGTGTCTCCAAGTATACAGACTATTTCATGTGAGAGAAAAGCCAGATACATAAGAATAATTACAACGTATGATGCTCCAGAAGATAAGCCAATCATGGGCGCTGTACTTGAAACATGTGAAATTTAAGTTTATGGTAAGAACAATTTCTTATATTCGTCAATTTAAAAAGCTATATGTATGTTATTCATGACTATTATTTATATATAAGCATCAAAGTTTTTGGAATACTTTTCCTTTTGACAAACTAAGAATAATTTTAATTTCATTCAGACCTGCGTACCCTTCCGCTTTTGGTGTAATTCTTCCGCTTTTTAACAAAAAATTAAGCTATTGCGTGAAGAAAATCAATTTCATGCAATGAGATACCTGCCTACTTAATGAAATATTATTTTTGGGGTTAAAGTAATGTGTTTTTTGATGAATACAAGAAATAGCTATTTTTGGAGGGTTTCGGTTCTTCATAATATAATTGATAACGACACAAACAACATAAGTAGTATAGTGACATCTACAATGTGACGTCAATTAATATTTAAGTCCTTTAATATCAAAACAACATGGAGAAAGTAATTCGGTTAAAATTAATATATATTTGTGAGCGTCAATGTTCCTTTGATTTCTTCATTTCGCCTTAACAGTACTGCTGTTTTTTGCAGGATGTGATTTAAATCATTACGAACAAAATTGCTCCCAGGAATGTAGTGCAAACTGTGTTTTGCAGGCGTGTAACATCTTCACTGGTTTTTGCACTTATGGATATAAAAACGAATTCTATTCATCAAAGTGTGATAAGACATGCAGCCTAAATTGTACAAATGGATGCGATAGAATCAATGGTTTATGGAATTCTGAATGCATTTTTGGAAAATTTGGCGCTGATTGTCTCAAGACCTGTGGCGCTGAGTGTATTTCCGGTTGCAATCAATCCGATGGGAGCTGTACTTGTAAAACAGGATGGCAGGGACGTAATTGCGATGGTAAAACCACTAAATAATAAAACTAACACTACAAAAATTCTAGAATAGGACATCTTTGAATAGTCATTATTAGTTATATAAAAATGAGTTCATTTAAATCTTACACATACATTTTAACACTTGATGAGAATAGGATGACTTCTGATCGATTGCTACACATATTTTCAGCATTTCAAAATTTAGTTCAATAAAATTTTTAGTATCATATTAAACTAAAATTTCACTTTCATACAATCAACTATACCTTTAGGATAACACAATGATTTACTGTTCAATCTTCACTTCCCTTACTTATACAGCAGTATGACTTCATAACCTGCCTGCGGGGTATATACCTCTTAGTTGATTCGATAGACAAGCTCAGGTTCTACGTACATAACATTTCTTAAAACGAGGTCAGTTTTTCAAAAACAGGTTGGTAAACGAGAATATTGGCAGTTTAAGGTCACAAGTTTTATACCCTAACAAAAAATACTATAGTAAACTATAGTTAAGTAAAGTCTACTATACTTAAGTATAGTAAATCAAAGTTCCAAAGTTTTCACCATAGCAAATCAAAGTTCCAAAGTTTTCTCCATAGTAAATCAAAGTTCCAAAGTTTTAACTATAGTAAATCAAAGTTCCAAAGTTTTCACTATAGTAAATCAAAGTTTCAAAGCTTTTGCCATTATAGTAAATCAAAGTTCCAAAGTTTTTACTATATTTAATCAAAGTTCCAAAGTTTTCACCAAAGTAAATCAAAGTTGCAAAGTTTATACCATAGTTTTTCTAAGTTCCAGAGTTTTTATTATAGTAAATCAAAGTTTTAATTTTTTTGTTATAAAAGTTCTGCGGTGAAAGATATATTATACGATAATACTTTCCACGCCCCTTCATATATCACTGCAGGAGGAAGAATCAGGTCATGAGAAAAAAAACTGATTTTATTTCACAAGTTCATAACCACAGAAAAATGAACATGTATAGCTATTTCTTAGCCGTTAACTAAATTAAAATACATGTATTTAACTCGGTTGAAAGTTCCCAAAGTTTTTCCATTTTGAAAATTTGAAAGTTACGGTAAAATCTAACTTTTTATCGTTAAACTCCTTGCTATTTGTTTCTGTGAATTTTTTTGTTATATGAATCTTTTTTTTACTTTGACACTCTCAATGAAATTTACGTCATCAACTTATAGTATTGGTTAGTTAAATCCACGCCCCATGAAAGTTTTTCTTCTATGATGTAACCTATACAACTTATACAGTTAAATTAAGTTTTTCTTATCATTTAACTTTTTTTAGTTGAATGATATTTGGTTTGTTGGGGCTGTTTTTTGTTGTTCATCTTAATTTTGATATGCAAAGTAATTAATTTAAATGCAATGTTTACATTTAACAGTGGAAAAAAAAGTGTTGACTGAAGCTTATGAAGGAATTTTTTTTTTTTATTCTTAATGACGCATATTATATCTTATAGTAATATTTTCTCCATATATGACTTACATTTTATCGGCACAACATTAAAATTAAATACATTTAAATAAATATTGCTAATTTGTTGGTGCAAGAGACAATTTTTACCTTAAAATTCAATACCTGTACACTATTCTTCTAAGAGAAGGGTCTTTTTTTTTTAAGTTCTCTGAAGCTTTTATGAATCTTAACCTTGAAATTTCAGAAAATGTACAGAATCGGAAAAAAGAACATAATTCCACTGGTTTTTTAGTACTCGATCAAAGTTTCAAAGTTTTCATCATAGTAAATCAAAATTCCAAAGTTTTCACAATGGTAAATCAAAGTTCCAAAGTTTGCACTACAGTAAATCAAAATTCCAAAGTTTTTATCATAGTAAATCACAGTTCCAAAGTTTTTACGATAGTAAATCAAAGTTCCAAAGCTTTCACTATAGTAAATCAAAGATTTAAAGTTTTTACTAAAGTAAATCAAAGTTCCAAATTTTCTCCATAGTAAATAAAAGTTCCAAAGTTTTTACTATAATAGTAAATCAAAGTTCCAAAGTTTTCACCATAGTAAATCAAAGTTCCAAAGTTTTAACTTTGGTACTATAGTTAACTATAGTAAACTATAATTAACTAAAGTTTACTATGGTATTTTTTGTTAGGGTATTTATATCCACTGAATATTTTCTCCTTTATTTGTTAAGAAAACCCATAGCCATTATTCAGTGCATGAACAACACTAGGCACATATATAACCTGTTCTGATTTCTTGATCAGTTCCATCAATGAAACGTACAAAGACGGACGTATCATTAATACAATAATTAATGTTTTTAATCCTACATTAAAAAATTAATTAAACAGGCATACATATAAACAATAAAATGTCTTTCTTTGGTTGTTAGTACGGGAGTGAATGTTGCAGATATCGCAGAAAAAATTACATAACCCGCTTACGCAGGCTATGTATTTTTTTTCTGCAACAGCTGCTGTATTCATTCCCGTACTAACAATAAAAAAAAAACATTTTATTGTTTAATTAAGTTTTATGGTCGATACATCGTCCCTGTCAGTATATACAATTTATCATTAAGTGAAAAGCTGAATGACGCTTTGATACTTATTGATAGTCCATTATTTAGACACCTATTTGTTGACGATTTTTTTTCTTTATTTCCCGATCATGACAAGGAGCACACGGCGGGTATGACTGGTTAGCATGGGATGCACACTCATTCATGGTAACTGATCCCACCTCTGATGTTTTGGAAGTCCGTGTATGCTGAGCTATTTTTTGATGGACTTTTGAGCTTGAATACTGTTCATTATCTCTATATAATTTAAACATGCATTACTTATACGTCATACCAAAAAAAAAATCATTAACTGGTAAATTTGGTTAAACTTTACAATAGCATCTAAGGCAAAGAGGCAAACAACCACTAAAAATTTTCAGTGTTATTGAAAATAATAACAACACTATCTATTCGATTGTCACATTCGAGGATTCCTGAATAATAACTACCCCCTCGTACGATTGAGAGGAGAACAATAGGGGTGTAAATACTATTGATTTTAATAATATTGTCATTCATTTCTTTCAATTCTAAATTTTAAAATTGAAAAGCTTTGATAATAATATGGTAGAAAAACAACTAAGAGATACACAAAAACCAGTCACATGTAGCAAAACAGAAATGTTATTTGTCTGTACATGTGTATACCAATGGAGAAAATTTATAAAAACACATATTTATTTTTAGAAAATTCAAAATAACTCTCGTCTTTTTATCTTTTTATAGAAAGCAGTCAAACTCATTACGGACAACGGTGTAATAAACTTTGCAGTCTAATCTGTCTGAATGGAGTTTGTTTTTCAAACAATGGTTCCTGTAAAGAGGGTTGCGATATTAACCTCTATGAAACTAATCGCTTGCATGGTAAAACACATTTTTGACATTTTAGCGAAAAGAAAAAAAACTACAACAAATAATCATCATATCAGATTTTTTTTTATTAATAGTTGTATATCCCTTTTCTTTTTCATTAGAATCAAATAGTTTTTCAAACACAGAGTCAGCTCTATATGGAGTCGCCACAGTTTTTCAGTCTGGTAAGTTTTCATTAAAAATAGATCTCATTTACATGTACACTGTAAATAGGAAACTCATTCTTAGAATAAAATAGAAAGAGAAATGGATGGGATTTCTACCTATATTTTCCCTAAAAAAGTTTTTCTGTGCATGTTTTTTTTTCATTATAAAACAGGAAAGTAAGACAAACAATTGGTCAAAGAAAAGACTCCCAAAAGCAACGCAACCTCTATTACTCATCGAGCAACGAAGATACAGCAGCTGTAAATGAAGCTTCGGAAGAAAACGCAGGTAACCAGGGACGTGGACAATTAAGCCAAACCGCGCATTACGATGAACTCAAGTGATTTTGGGCTTGAATTGTAATCGGTTTTCAAGTTTAATTAAAGGAGTTTTTAGTAAACTGAAAAAATGCATATTTTGATAGCTTACATATCATATTGCTTATACATGGTACATTGTATTATCGTGAGTACTTTCAGAGAACAAAGTTAATTTGTTTTATTTGTTTACTTATTTTTTTCTATTTCGTTTTTCTAATAAAACATTTTCATTTGCTTTCCTTTAGATTTAAGAGTGTGTGATGAAATGTAGGAATAAAATTATAATTTCAAAGAGAATTAGAGGATATAAACATGTCTAATCCGGCTTTTTTTTAATCAAGAGATCCATTGCTATAGAAACAAACACCCAAAAGGAAGGACATTCAATAAAAAAAAACTTATTTAAAATTTCATTTTAAAATCTAGCAAGTTTTCTGATGCCCTTCGTTGTTATCATGTACGTACAATAATGCTTGAAATAAATATATAAAATAAAGAATTTCTTTTTTAAGAAAAGGAAGTTTACAGAGCTTAGAATTACTCTTTACTCGCCAGAAATCAGGTATTGTGAACTCCTTGTTATCTCCTCACAAAAAAGCAAGAAAGCAAACAAGGAAATATTTTATGATTCTATAACTGTGAGACGATTTGCTATCATTCAATGTTTTTGGGGTTCTCTAAAGACGAGCATAATAAAGTGCAATATGCACAAACACTATGATATGTATTAAGGTATTCTATGTATGACACACTACAGTATCCTTACCAAAAGCAGAATTGTATAAAGTGATTAACATAATGTTTACAGAAATTCCTAAGAAAGGAATGTGTTCCATGAAACAATCAGAAATCAATCTTGTTATGAGCATCGCAAAATTGAGAATAAATCGAACATGGGACCCCTAGAAACACAACGCGTTTGTCAGATACATACATGTAGAAGGAGCAATCATCCTTCCTTGAAAGTTTATATCCATTGTCACCCATCTGTTTTGATCAATTAGGTGAACAATCCATAATCAAAATAATCGAAAATTATTGTATTTGAATAACATACAATATAATTTAAGACTTGTTTTATGTGTCGAAATAAACCGTAGTTTTATGAAAAGAGTGTCAAATCACGAATTATTCCGGTTAGGTTATTAAATCGTAAAATAAAATAATTTAACTTTCGTTGGTAAAGGAATGTAAATGGATGTTTAAAAACGAATCGTGGTCAAGCCAGAAGTCACAGTACTGTTTATTTGAATGTGGAAATTATCCGTAGGTGTTAGAAATCTAGTAGTAACTTCCAACAGTTAGTTTTATAAAAAAGAAGACAGGATTCCTTAAACATTGCATTAAAAGACAGATTATGCCATTATTCTCTCGAATAGCAGATGTAAAATTTTAACAGCAGCGGAAGTTTCATATCTTTTTTTATCGTTACATGATGTTGTAATTAGGGAAGGACCAACCAGAAAGATAGACGTGAGTGTATGTTTCAGTTTATGAAACCTACTCGATCTCTTTAAATAAGTATCATCTCTTCAAACAAAATGTGGTAATTCTACAACGAACATCAATTTCTATTCGTGTAATCAAGAACTGCGTAATATATTAATCTTGACCGACAACAAGATTAGTCATTTTTAAGTAGATGACAATTCTTGAAGCAATATATGGCGTATCTGAGCTAAAATAAATATGAGATTGAATGTAGATTTACATGATATTTGTTATGTACAATGTACGTTCAAATTTATTTTGAACTAAAGTATAATCACATTTCTATTGACTTTAAACTGTGTCTGCTATTTAATTCCGAGTTGGAAATAAATCGGTTATTGTTTTAAATATTTGAAATCTATGAAATAAAATTGATTAAAATTGTGTAATAATTTACAGGAAAGTCCCGTCTTTATATAAAGAAACAAAACAAATGGAAATATCTATTTGATTTTATTTTGCCTGAACTTGTCAAAAATACGCCGCATATGACTTTATGATTTGTATATTTTATCTTTATTTTTATAATTCTTTATGGAAACACTTAAAACACTTGTATGAATAAACATTTATTTTCCTTGCAGGTCGCTAATTGTAACTGTAGAAAATGAATCATATCTAAATCATCTTTTATATACATGTAATTGATAATGGATTTTACATGTAGGAAAAATAAGGGGGGAAATTAAAATGAGATATTTTCATCATTGGACATCGTCATGTAAACCTGTGTGTACTTTTATCAATTGATGCGTATATGACATTCTTGAGACTTTTATCATGTATCTGCGTATTTCTTTTTATTCTTTACCTGAATACCTCAATTGTACCTAAGTTATGCCCTTTAGCTGCTATCACTTATAAAACATCAAAACCACTGTTTTCAAATATATTGAAAATCAAATCAAGATTTCAACCTTAAACAGGCCTTTATACATCTTTTTAAAGTAACACAAATTTTCTTTAGGACCGGCGTATATGCGAAAATCGGAGTGGCTACTTTAAGATACACACTTGACAATCAAGGTTTATAACGCAGTGTAATTCTTAATTCTGTAAAGAAAAGGAAAAAAAAATAAGGGTATATCTTATTTTATTTCCTTATTTGAGATGGCTGACCTGTGTGCAATGTTGGTTGTTTTATTGCTAGGAACTTTCCATTGTTACGGTAAGTAACTCTTCTATTTAAAAATTTTTTGCTCTGAATTGTATTTTTAATATTTCAATTCATTGTTCCATTGATTTCACTTATTCAAAAAAAAAATGTTTAGAGAATGAAGCTTTTACTGAATGGCAAATTTATTCATATTACCTTTGGTAACAATAGATTCATTATCTGAAAATTTTGGAAATTAACATACATGCTTATTGATTAGTTTTTATAAGCATAATAATCGTTGCCATATTTGCCTTTTCAGTATTACTGCAAACATTTTCTATGACAAAATTTCATTTTAAAGGTATTAAAGAAACAATAATATTTTTAAATCATAAATTCATAAGATCGATGTATTAACTGATGAAGAATATATAAATAAATTGATATTAGATTTTAAGTAAATAAGGGCACTGCAGGAGGAACGTCCCCTCATAGCATTTGACATCGATTGCAATGGAAATTATGTTACTTCCGTTTTGCACATATTTAAGTTACTCACCCACAAACGAGCATATATGACTGCGTTACTGTATCCCATCTTTAAAAAGATACCTAATGAATAACTACACAGTCACTTGAATTTGAACAAGTGTAGAAAATTTAAGCAAATTTTATTACATTCATTTATTATCTAATCGATATAATGTAATGTGATTACATGAAATGTAATTGAAATATCATATTTAAAATATCATTAAAACAGGGAGTATCTTTATTTAGACTTGGTCATATGCAGTCCTAATTGTGTAGATATGCTTTTCGATCGGGAAGGAAAATGCATTCGAGGATGTAATCGGGGATATTGGGGAGACAAATGCGAGAAGAACTGTCCATCGACGTGTTCCGTGAGAGGCTGCAATAGAGCTAACGGATTCTGCAATTGTTGCATCGACGGTCACTATGGAGATAAATGTGAAAAGAGTTGTTATTTGAGTTGTTCTGGACGAAGTTGCAACAAAGACACGGGCGACTGTACAAATGGATGTGTGGCAGGAAAATACGGATCTAACTGCCAATTCAGCTGTGGTAAATGCAGCACTGGAAAATGTGAAAGAAATACTGGATATTGTGAAAACTGTGAAACAGGCTACTTCGGCCGAAAATGTGAAAGAAAATGTAGCGAAAATTGCCTCAATCAGGAATGTGGAAAAATGGATGGACACTGTAATAATGGTTGCTACAAGGGTTTTTATGGTTTTTTATGTAATATGTCATGCAGAGAAAATTGTGTACAAACAAAGTGCATCCAAAATAATGTTTGCATTTACGGATGTAAAACAGACATGGCAGGAAATGAATGCAATAGTAAGTTTTTGAAATAAACTTTTTTTTAAATTTATAAATTAAATGTTCATTGCATTATACAACAAGCAAATGATCTTACAAAATGGTATATCATATTTTGGTTAATTCAGATATATTTTTCACCATTTATCGTAATTCAGTTGTAGAAAATATACAATTTGTTTAAGTTTTCCTATGAATATTTAAAACCTTTAGCTACTCATATTTTTAAGGTTATGTAACCATGTTTACGAACAAATAATTTTTAAATTTTTAATTTTTCTCCAGGCAAAAGCCTGCGATATTAGTTATCTGTTTTCACGCAATGATATCAGTATTTTACTAGAGATTTAAAACAAATTTGGATATTTGGTTTATAGAATAAAATGTGGAAGGAAAATTTACCTTTCAGGAGATACATAAAGTTCAAAGTTTAAAAGGATCGATACACACTATGGTCTAAAGAAAGTACTTTTTTTCCTTCTACATTTTTAAAACAACATACAAGCACACAAAATTACTCTGATTACTGTGAATGTATAAAAGGAAGTTGAATTTTAAATAGAAACTGGCAATTCGCTTTCCTCTTTAAAAAAGTATAAAAAATAATTTTTTTTTCGTTCATTTGTTTCTCTTATTTAGATAGGTCCTGTATTCCAAACAATGGGTCGTGTATGGATCGCGTCAAACAAAACACTTACGTTCATGATGGCAAACAAAGTTCAGGTAAAGAGGCTTTATATTAAAAAAAAATATCTGCAGGAAAAAGTTTACTGGTAACACCAGAGATATTAGATTAAGCTTTATAGACACAAGTATCAGCAGGAAATCTAAATTATGAGTTCTGTCAGATAATTTCAGATTTAAAAGATTTCTTTTTTTAGAAATTTGAAGACAAATTAAAATGCCAATATCTGTCAAAGAGCAGTATACGAAATGTTTTTAGATATTATAATTTCTGTGGAGTGATAAAAGGGTTGACAAAATCATGATTAATTAATCTAAGCATTAAAATAAAAGAAAATGTATCTTAACTTGTTTTTACTTCCAACACAAACGTTTTCCTTTCTATTAAAGTAATCAACGTGGCATCGAAGAAGTTTGCAGTCAAAGTTTTGTTCGGAATCATTGCCATTATCATTACCTTAATATTGCTTAGTGTATTTCTTATTGTAAGGTGAGTAGAATTTCAGTTTATTATTAAAGTACATTGTATTGTAGGTACCATAAAAATAAATAATAAAAAGCAGAAAAAGAACATTTACGTAGGTTTCCAAGTATTGTTTGATTTTCTAATCAGTAGTTAATCAGCAATTTCTGTCTTTTAGTGGTACGTTTATTTTTTAGGAAAGTCAGACAAAGGAGGAACCAGATTTTAACCAGAGGGGCAAACGCAGAAGTGACAGACAAAGTGGAAAACATCGCAGGCTACCAAGAACTAGGACAATTAAGTCAACCCTCCCATTATGAAAAACTCAAATGAGTGTTTGTCTGTAGGATTAAAAAATCCTGTAAATATGACCGGAGGTTCTGTGATTATATTTGTGTAATTTATGGAAAACAACACAAGCGGTCGTTTGCTTTGTATTACATGTATATGCTATGAATACTGAAAATAGGTACATCTTCCTATGGAATTATTAGTCATCGGAATCACATTTTCTATTTATTGAGTAGGAAGAAAATACTGCACTATATCTACTAATGTCCTGCCCACTTTACACCTTACCTTTTTGCTTTCATATTTTTTCTGACCATTTGGCAATTGCTGCACATCCTTTTTGTGATTGAACCTGTAGTAGAGAAATAAGAAACATTTTTTTTTATATTTCTTTTCCCTATTTAAATTTTATGTTATCATTATACATTTTATCCAAGAAAAGTTTTTATGTAGTGAACATAACTTTTAAAGTAGTCCAAATTAGCCAAACGCTTGTTCTTATAATAAAAACGACGGTTCGCGATAAAGGCGAAGCGTTTAGATGATCACGACTACTTTTAATGTAATATTTTTTGTCTGCATTTCTATGATTTATTTATTGAATGTTTAAAATCAATAAATCAATAATTAAAATGTATTGTTCTAGCTTATAGATAGAAAAAAAAACGTTCTTGAAAAATGGGGAAAATGCAATCAAGCGAATTAAGCGCCGCTCGCAAAGCAAGCTCTTCCGACAACACCTTGGTAAAGAGAAAATTCAGACTTGCACATTTATCCAATGGATGTTTTCTGCAGTAACTTCTGGAAAAACAATGCATGGAAAAGATGCGTATGCTATGTTTTTTCATAAGCATATTGTTTTTGTCCTGTGTGTATGTTTGTTTGCTTGTCTTCCTGTCTGTTATCAACTTTTCACGAGCCCATAACTATTGCGCTGTCAAGGTTTCGTGTATACCAAGTAAGTCTACGTCTAGAATTGTGATTGTGTTACCATCGGGGGCATATTGCATAGTGTTTCACAAACGCATCTTGAAAATAGTATATTTGTAATTTAAGCAATTTATACTCAATTATATCGGATTAGAATAAAATAACCTACATTTGTTAATTATCACCACATTTTTGCATGTTTTCAAAATTTCCCTTTGTAAATCTTTGATACTAGGCGCTGATACACAAATTAGTAGTTGTATATTGCAACAAATTAAAAATTTAATTCCTAAATAAGCTTTCCATGGGTCAAGAAATCCTTAAGTCTCCTTCACTATCCAACAAAAACTATATAATATCTAATGTATGCCTTAAACCACATGAGTACATGTATATGTATAAATTATAACACAAGAGAAAAGAAAACAAAGTCAGTAAAATAATTTTCTGTCGATGAAAACTTGTACGCTGGGATATAATATTTCCGTTTTTGGCAGAATCTACAAAAACTAATCAAGAGTTTTCCTCCACGTCCTTGTTCCGAATATCCCTAAAAAATAAGAAACTATCTGTTTTAAAAATTTACTTTTAATCAAATACTTGAGTAACAAGTAATACACATTCAATCATAACGGAACAAAATTAAAACTGGGTGGGGGTATCTTCAAGTAGAAAAAAAAAATCATGATATAACAATCTTGAATCAATAATTCAATGTAACTATAAACTTAGACAAACGATTTATACTAAGTTTTTTAGCCCATAATTCATGTTTTAATTCAACTTCGATTAGAAAAGAAACAGATGTTCGCTCAAGAGTAGATAAAATCATCGGTCTCAAATTTAGAATTCAAATTTTCTGTAATTAAAAGCTACTTCAAAATCTTGTTATCTGTCAAGAGGTAAACATCGTCATTTTTCCAGCATCATTTTTCAGTCGTTACGGAAACATTTTATCGTCAAGGATTCATTTATCTAAAATATTTTACAAAACCTTGACAAGGAACATTCAATAGACCTATCATATATTATACTTTATCTTAAGCAAATTAGTATATAAAAAGGCTGTTCGTATGCCTGTGAATATTATTGCAATCTTCATTCTACAGCTTTGCTGCTAAGGTAGGTAATTTTGTAATTCTTGTAATTAGTAAGAAATCTTTCAGGAAATTAACTTTTTACCTCATCTGTAGAAGTAAATTTCGTCTTCTTTAATTTGAAAGATAATGATACTGAAGGTGTTTCTGTCGCTTCTTCTTGTGTATGGAACAGCGGGAAACGCCCCACCGAAGGTAAACTCATTTTACTTTGAACTTACTAAGATAAAAAAAATATGATAAAATATCTATATACATGATTTATAGTTTTTGTATATAAATTTGATTTTACAGAAAACAAAAAATTGTGTGATGAGTAGTACTGTATAAATGGAAATTTTAGCGAGACGCAAATTTAGCGATTTGTCCTTAAGAATTTGTATTTAATTTTTAGCAGGAATCATTATTAGCGATTTTTAAAATACTCACTTAAGAAGCTATAACAAATAAAACCCAATTAATTTTTAGCGATATTCAATTTTAGCGATCTCAGCACACGCTAATAATGCCAAAATAAAATCCTCGCTAAAATTTCTACTTATACGGTATAAGTATTCATAACTGGCATTTTTGTTCTATTAAAAAAAATGATTTAAACCATTCATATTAGGCACTTAAAAAAAAATTGTTATTCTTTGTTCTTGAAACAGAAATCTAATCTTGTTAACCGAGTGGCAAATGATTAGAAATGTTAGAAAATCTTGAATAATTTTTTTTCAGGGTAACCAAAGTAAATTTCCATGTGATTTTCAAGCTTATGATCTAGCCAAGGATGGCGAGGTTTAAAGAGCCGAGTTTCTTAATATTGCACATGGACATTTAGAAGCTGGAACTATTTTTGACCGACTGGATATAAACGGTTTGAATTTGTGATTCTTATCATTTTTTTTAAAGTTTAATACAGTATCTTACATTTATAGAAGGGAGGCTTGCAAAATGTTGTGTTTGATTTACTGAGAGTTTGAAAACCAATATTGCTTCTTTTTCACATATATTATCCGTCTCCCCATTTTTCTTTAGATGACGGATCCGTAGAAGTCCAGGAATATGTAAAGATGTATCCATTGCTCCGAACAGAACAACTTTTCCGACACTGTACACGGAAATGTGACCATTGTTGGATTTGCTGTGTATGGAGGAATAAATAATCATTTAGTTGCCATTATCTTGAATTAAAAAAAATCAAAGAATTTGCTTGATTGTCTTACATATATTGCAGACAACTTTTTTTCCGATTAGGTTTAATTTACGCTATGAAAGCGGTCACAAAATTTCCGCGGAAAGAGCTAGTTTCACTTTATGCATAAAATTCCCCTGTACTTATAACAATTAATTGAATAACACCCTCTTTCCCATTTTATATATCAAAATAAAGTAGGCATTTGGTGCTTTCATTTCCTAAAATAACATTTTTTTTAGAATACAGGCTTTGAGAAATTGCAATGTTCTTGAAATTTGCAGAAAACATGCGTATTTGACTACCTTAAGCAAGGAATTGCAATATGAGCACAACGGCCACAACCCACGATCCCAAAAAATGAAAATGTTTTTTTGATATTCAGATACGTATCTTTCTTTATATATTTGCATATTTTGGATCAGAGGTTGTGCTTTATATAAAATATTGATAAATACTACAATTTTCGGCCATTTCAAAAGGAATTTACGGGATATAAGGAAAATGAAGCATTTTATGATGTCATAATGCAGTGACTAGATGGAAAATTACGTCATGATTAATTGATATGTAGTCACCAACACTCCAAGTGACAAAAACTGCATTTGCAACCTAAACAGAGCTGTTTTGATTTTTCATAAATTCTCAGGGCCAAATAAGGCCCAAAGTTGCTCTAGCGCTTTGTCATAGCGTGCTTAAATTGCATTTTGGAATAATTAGGAGGGTATAAAGACACTACATAATTAAATACACACCGAAATATGTATGTCTTCTGTGTATAGGTGAAATATTGATCGACGTCAAACATACAAATGTATTTTAAGAATTCAAAGAATAATAATTTTATTCCTAAAAATTCATGATTGTTGCATAAATATTCAAATTATCGATACTCCCCCACAATTTCACATTAACGGCACGCGTCAAACGACTTTTACTGCAGTTTTCAGATCACTTTGTGTTTTGACTTGTAATTGATTGAATTGATCAACACCTGATTTAAATGGATGCGAACTCCAAAATTGGCAACTACTGAAGTTTGGAATATTTTAATATTTTGTTTTAAAATTACGATACGCATATCTAAATGAATCAATTCAGCAGATTCGGAAACCTCTGAAAATTCGCATTTACCCAAGACAGCACAAAATCATTGTATAATTTTTCAAAATATGTCGCTTTTTTACTCGTGAAAAAATCCCAAATTTTCCCAATCCTAGAACAAGGGTGTCTGTTGGACTGGTGTGGATTGATCCACCACCCCAAAAACAACACGAGTAGGCTTTCAGTGCTTATAATTGACTTAATGTAGGTAAACGTGTGAATAAATTGCATTTTTAAAACTTTTTAAGCTTATCTGGCTTTTAATTGTGCAACACAGAGAGAAAAATATTCGTTATAATTTTTTTTATATCGTGTACTTTATAGCGAGATCCGATGTGCAGCAGGAGGGAACGTACCGCATACGTACATTGTTTTAAGTCATTTGATGATTGTACTCGCAAAGTTGATCTTTAAAAACACCAAATATATACAGGAAATGTACTTTATTTGGAAAAAGAAACAGTAATTTTTCTCTTATATTGTTCAATTCAAGACACTTATTAATATTTTTTTCAACTTGTCAAGAATCTGCGTATTATTTTTTTTTTACCGCTGATTAAGCTGATATTGTGATTTTGCGGAATTATGAACAATAGGAAAAAATACGTCTATATTATTTATTCGATTAAAAATATAAAGGTTACATTTTTGTCGACTAACATAAAAATGTAGTTCAATGGTACTATTTAGTCATTGTTCAAAACTTTTTAGATGAGGTCCAAGAAACCAATACAACATACAGACGTTATACATTATTCTACCACGATTATTGCCGACTTCAAAGAAAAGTTGCGGTCATTACTCTCTAATAAATCACGAACGTCATCAAAAAATTATCAGATCAGAAACACGTATCAAATCTGAACAATTTAAATGCATGCTTGGCTGTAGAATGAAATACTTGTTTAGACCACATCGATGTGCCGTTTTCTGCAGTATAAACACTGTAAATTGCATCAAGTTGGAATTGCTGCTAAATGTCGGTTTTTATAGCAAAGCTGGGCTATTCCACGGACCTCCCTACACATTTAAACAATGTGATTTTAGTCCCATTAAAGCAGTAAAACAGGAAAATATGTTTTTTTTACTGTATATTCATTAAAATTAATCAATACATGTTACGAACAAATTTTTAATTTAAAAAGACTATTTTTAATGCAACGAAAGCTCAGATCCCTTACAAAAAAATACTATAGTAAACTATAGTTAACTATAGTTTACTATAGTTTACTATAGTACCAAAGTAAAAACTTTGGAACTTTGATTTACTTTGGCGAAAACTTTGGAACTTTGATTTACTATGGCGAAAACTTTGGAACTTTGATTTACTATAGTAATAACTTTGGAACTTTGATTTACTATAGTAATAACTTTGGAACTTTGATTTATTATGGCGAAAACTTTGGAACTTTGATTAACTTTGTCGAAAACTTTGGAACTTTGATTTACTATGGCGAAAACTTTGGAACTTTGATATACTTTGGCGAAAACTTTAGAACTTTGATTTACTATGGTGAAAACTTTGGAACTTTGATTTACTATGGCGAAAACTTTGGAACTTTGATTTACTATAGTAAAAACTTTGGAACTTTGATTTATTATGGTGAAAACTTTGGAACTTTGATTTACTATGGCGAAAACTTTGGAACTTTGATTTACTATAGTGAAAACTTTAAAACTTTGATTAACTTTAGCGAAAACTTTGGAACTTTGATTTACTATGGTGAAAACTTTGGAACTTTGATTTACTATGACGAAAACTTTGGAACTTTGATTTACTATAGTGAAAACTTTGGAACTTTGATTTACTATAGTGAAAACTTTGGAACTTTGATTTACTATGGCGAAAACTTTTGAACTTTGATTTACTATGGCGAAAACTTTGGAACTTTGATTAACTTTGATTAACTTTGACGAAAACTTTGGAACTTTGATTTACTATAGTAAACTATAGTTAACTATAGTAAGCTATAGTTAACTATAGTTTACTATAGTATTTTTTTGTTAGGGATAGTCTGCATTCCATATAAAGTAAGCAAAAAAAAATTCCTCTGATGTTAAATGGAACAGAGTAATCGAGACATGGTGACCTAATTCGTTTCTCTATAGAGGAAACGATCGGCCGTATTTATCGATCTTGGTAGAATAGAAATAAAGTCCTTGTTACTGTGAATGATGCAAGATAACCTCCTTGGTCTCGAAATGTTGTTTGAAATATGAAAGCCTGGGCTTTTATCTTTCAAACAACATTTCTCGACCTCGGAGGTTATCTTGTATCATTCACAACCACAAGGACTTTATTTTCAAATATTTATATTTCATGCATTTTTCCTTATGAAATTCATTACAAATCCACGACATTCAAATTTCTATAACACACGCGAAACCTTGTCATCGCGCGTTAGAATACACAGTAGGAACTATATGCATTTTCTATAATCTGGGAACCCCAAAATGCACAATGCTTGGACTCAATTTAATCAAAAGTTATAATCCTGTTAAATTAACGTAAAAATACTACAAATGTGCTTTTAAAATTAATTTGTCACTTTTTTTCCTCGCAATGTTTGTTTGCATTATTTAACCTTGCAACGTCATCTGACGTCACAAACGGCTCTTACGTCTATTAACCGCGTCAGTTTTGAAGGGCGTTAAATTCACATTAAAGATAACGAAATAAGCAATTATGAAGAAGGAAAATTAGAGAATGTAAATATAATCGTTGAATTCATATTTTTGGCTGTCTTTGGTCCTATAACACACCTGGCCATGCCAACAAATTGAATACCGCGCGACAGCCAAAAATATGAAATCAATGCTTAAATATTTACATTTGCTGATGTCTTTCCTTATATAAAAATGCTAATAAAATTGAAATTCAATTTTCAATCGCATGCAGTTGGTCACATGATCAGACATTCTTGCGTATAGAAAGCAAACTGCACGAGCAATTTGGAAAGTTCTGACTGTGACGTCACATGACGTCGTAGATACTTTACGTTGCATTTCAAAATCAAAGTCTAAATAATGTCTATATTTCTTTGTATCATGAATAAAAATGTGAAATATAAATATAAGAAATAAATATCATTCTTTAGAGTTTCATTGGGTTATGACATAAAGTCGGTACGTGATCAAGTCTACTTTAACGCGCTTCGGGCGTTATAGAATTTGATCACGTGGCCGACATCATGTCATACCCCTATGAAACTCTAAATAAAAATATATATCTTATTTCTTAAACCAAACGTGGATTGGCCTGCATGCATGATAACCAGATGTGTTTCCTGATTCCCGATATTAGTGGAATCTACTGAAACAAAAAAAAAAACTTTCTCCGGATAGCTTCACGTCGAAGAAAATTAGAAATATAACTAGAAACTCTTGTTGCTACAGCAACAAAAACCGTCTTCCGTTCTCCTCTATTTGTCTGAATGAATGATCTTTTTTCTATGTTAAAAAAGGCTTATAATATTTACAATGATTACAGGAAAATAAGCGGCCGGAGAAGTAACTTACCAAGATTCTCGACGTTACTTCAGACAATTATAGTCTAAATAACACTTATTAAAATGTTTACCCAAATGGTTTTGCCTACTTATCAATATCTATTACTCATATAAGTTAGGTGTCTTCATCTCTTACTGTTTCTGAGATATGACTCGGACAAAACTTCTTTGAAAAAAGCGAAAATCGGATATAACTGACCACCGAAAGTAAATTTTGAAAAACTGAAAACTGCATTTGAAAGATACTCTCTATTATCTCTGAAAATTTCATGAGAATCTGTTCAGTCATCTCTGAAAAATCGTCAAAAGAAAAAGGAAAAAAAATAATAATAATAACTAGAAACTCTTGTTGCTACAGCAACAAAAACGGTCTTACGTTCTCCTCTATTTACCTGCATGAATGAGTTTTTATCTATGTTATAAAAGGCATATAATATTTAAAATGATTTCAGGAAAACAAACGGCCGGAGGTGTAACTTACCAAGATTTTCGATGTTACTTTAGACAATTATAGTCTTAATAACATTTACAAAAACCATTTTCAATTATTTTTTCACTTTCAGAGGACAACCGGAAATGACGGCGGACGCATTTTACACTTTATCTGTAGCCCAATCTTCATGGGTTATTAATTATAGAAGTTTAGTGTTTTGATGTATTAGAGTTTAAGAGATCTCGTAATTTTAACTTCTCATTTTGCGGACAAGAAATCACGTGACCGGTTTGAGGACAAGAAATCACGTGACCGGAAGTAAATTTTTAAAAAGATATTTGAAGTTACTCTAGACATTTCAGTCTGAATAACATGTCCTTAAATCATTTCAAATGCTCTTTTTATAAAAGATATTTATGGGATAGTATGATACTAAATTTATGCAGTCTTCCTGTCATAACTGGAAGTTGTCGTTTTTTTCTTTCCAGTGGGACTGACATACATGTATTTCATAACAACAAATAAGATTCTATAATGTATTACTAAGAAAGTTTCCATAAAGAAACGTGAATTTTTTTTATTAATTTGATCACTTCCTGTGACGATCGGAAGTAACGGCGGGCAACCTTATCCAAAATGGATTTGTCTACTCATCAAGATCTACAATTCCTATAAGTTTGATGTCTTAATCTCTTACCGTTTACGAGATCTAGGTATGATAACTTCTCATTTTGAGGAGAGAAAATCACGCGACCGGATGTGAATTTTACAAAGATTTTAGACGTTACTGTAGATATTTGCAGTCTGAATAACATATCCAAAAATCATTTCAAATACTTTATCTATAAAAAATATTTATGGGAAAGAAAAATACTCAAATTATTTAGTTTTTCTATTATAACCGGAAGTTGCCTTTTTTGTTTCCCGCGAAACTGACATATTTCGAAACTACAAGTAGGATGCTATGAAGTGATGTCAAAAAAGTTGAAATTTTTGATTTTTGATAACTTCCTGTGACGACCAGAAGTGACGGCGGACAATCTTTACCGAAATGGGCTCGCCGGCTTATCAAGATATATTACTTATATACGTCTGGTGTCTTCATCTCTTACCGTTTCTGAGATATGAATTGGATAAAATCTTTTTGAAAAAAAAAACGGAAATCGGACATATCCGATGACCGGAAGAATTTTGAAAAAATGAAAAAAAATCATTTGAGCTTATTTTAATTCTCTATCATCTCTCAAAGTTTCAAGAAAATCCGTCCAGCCAACTCTGAGAAATCGGTCTTACAAGAAAAGGGAAAAATATAAAAAAAAAAAAACAGTAGAATCAATATAATGTCTTCCGTCTGAAACGGAAGGCCTTAATAAAAAGAAAAAAAGAACAGTAGAATCAATCACTATAAGGTCTTCCGTCTGAAACAGAAGACCTTAATGAACATGTATGATAATCTTCATGCATTCATTAATTTCATGTATCTTCATGCATAAACTTAGTCTGAGTTTTATAGAACATGATTTATGTTTTAATTCAACTGCTGTTAAAAGAGAAACAGATGTTCGCTTAAGAGTAGATTAAATTATCCGTTTAGAATTTTGAAAAAAAAAGGTTCAGTTATTTATACCTACTTCAAATACATGTGTCTGTCAAGAGGTAAAAGCTGTCATATTTCCAGCATTATTTTTCAGTCGTTACGGAGACATTTTATCGTCAAGGGTTCGTTTATCTAAAATAATTTACAGAACGTTGACAAGGATCATTAGACAGATCAATCATATGTCATAATTCTCCAATAGCAAAATGGTATATAAATAGGTGTATGTATGCCTGTGAATATTATTTTAATCTGCATTCCGCAGCTTTGCTGCCAAGGTAGGTTTTTTCCTGTAATTGGCAAAAATTTCAGAATTCAAAATGGAATGTTTGTCTTGTTTTCAGAAATAAATTTTGTCTTTTGTTTTATTTTAAAAGACAATGATACTGAAGGTCTTTGTGTCGCTTCTACTTGTGTATGGAACAGCAGGAATCACGCCACCAAAGGTACACTTTTCTTACATGTAATTGTAACTTTCGAAGATACAAATATATGAGAATAAAATTTCAATCAAGACATATAATTTGTAATTTGAATTAATATTAAAGAAAGAAGTGATCGAGTATAAATAAATGAGATTGACAATTGTCTGTGTATAATTCATAATTTGTTGTTCTGTTGGATTTTAAGAAATGTATGAAAGAGATCTAAGGCACTTTCAAGAAAATTGATTTCTTTTGTTCTTGGGGAGATTTTTTTTTATTTGGTGGCAAACATTTTTTTCAAAATGTTCAAAATCTTAAACTAAAATTCATTTTAGGGCAACCAAAGTAAACTTCCATGTGCTTTTGAAGCTTATGATCTGGACAAGGATGGCGAGGTTCAAAGATCCGAGTTCCTTAAGATTGCTCGTGGACATCTTGAAGCTGGAACTATTTTTAACCGATTGGATATAAACGGTTTGAATTTGTAATTCTTATATTTTCTTCAATTTAATATCTTACCATTATGGAGGGGAAGCAAGGAAATTGTTTTTTTTTGTGGGTTTTTTTTTTTTTTTTAGATTTTTAAAAAACGTATTACTATTCTTTCCAAATTTATCTATTGACTCCCATCTTTTCTTTAGATGACGGAAGCATTGAAAAGCAGGAATATGTAAAGATGTATCCACTGCTTCGAACAGAATACCGCATTTTCAGACACTGTACACGGAAAGGTGTTTGTGATTGTTGGCTTTGCTGCGTATGGAAAAAGAAATAATCAATTAGATGTCATTATCTTCTATTAAAAAAATCAAAGCATTCGTTTGTATGTCTTGCGAATCTTTGTTACAATTCTCAGGTAAGCTTCGACTTTTGAATAAGGCGTGGCATTCTCGAAGTTACATAATTAGCATCTGAAGTTTACACAGCTTTCATTTACTGTTGAAATATACATGAGATAGAAATTCAGGCAAATGTCGACGAGTGTACCCGGCAAAGAGGTGGAAATTAAGTCATCTCCTCGTTGTTAACAAATATCTAATGTTCCTGATGTTATTAGTTTCTTAACAAATGAGAATCTACTCGCCATTTGAGAGACTCTAATTACGATACACCAAGAATGCCAAACCTTACTGAAATTACCAGCTTTAGTGTGAATCGTCCTATAAGAGTAAAATATCAAGATTTCATTTTTGTCGGCTATAAAAAATGTAGAATCTTATGGTATAATTTGTCCATTGTTAATTTGCATCCTAAAAGTAAAAGTATCTTTAGAATAAAATGTACCAATGAACACTCGAAAATGTTTCCAGAAGGTTCATAGTGAGAAAAATTTTTATATTTTGAAACGTCAAGTTGTATTTTTCCATTATCAAAGAAGGTTATGACTTATCCTACCCAAGCGCCAATAACACAGTACACAAGCCCTATGCTTGAATTTGCAACACTACGTATGGATTTTTCAGAATTAACAAAAAACATAAAGTTTGTTATTTATTGTATAACAGATATTTGCCACAGTGGTCAAATAAATGTATTTACAACATCAACTTTGGGGCCGCCAGACAACAGGGCTCATCCCCTACAACAACATTTATGTGTCGTTCGAAACGGCAAGTAGCATGCTGGGTTGATCGAAATCATGCTACCGACACATGTACATTTCATTTAATATACAACTGTTTTCTTTAAATTATCTATTTGAACACATAATTAAGACCTTTATTGCAGATTTTTAAGGATATTCGGAGATTCTTGTGTGACCTTGTGCAACATACTTTAATGCATAGTCAGTTTTGCTAATTGTGTAGACATAACTTCTTTGATATAACAGACTTTCCTATAAAGATTCAGAGTAATCTGCCCCTGCGGCGGAATCAGTGGCGATACAGCATGCACCGACATGCAAAAGATCGGGGACTCCAAATTCAAACCAATTTAATCTGAATTAACAGGTACAAATATTTTTCTGTCTCACGACGGGGGTTCTATCCCAACACCGTTAAATTCAGTTCAATTTTCATTGGAGCATAATGTAAACGAGACTATCCGACAAAAAAATGTTGAAGGAAGCATCCTGGATTGATGGACCCTAGGCCAGAAGGCCTGTCCTAGTCTGAAAGAAGAAACTTGTCTATTAACTACATTTACAGACAAAGGGAAGTTTACAGTGGCATGATCTTGACCACACCTTATTCAAGTGTGTGTGTCTGAGCATGGTTTCCTCACATAAAACACTTGAAAATTGAAAGCATAACATTTGTCTATCCCTTGAGTTGCTGTAACCGATACATTTGGACCCCCGGTCATATACTTGACCCACAATTCTGTATCAACCGCTTAGCTTGGATCCAAAACCGATTTTAGTCGAAACTGCTCGTCATAAAGTTTCCACCCAGAGGACTTACATATGTACCCGCCCCAGCACTTTCAGCGTGCTATTATTTTAGTAGATCCTGAAATTTCATCCACGAGATGCTTATACATTTGCGGTTCAAATGTCTGGTTACACCACAGGCACCGTTCACGGTAGCCTAGTGGTAGAGCGTTCGATTCGCGATCTGGAGGCCCTGATTCCATTTTCGTTTGCGGCGCCGTAAATCTTAGACGTAAAAATAGGTAGTATTAGTTACATAGTCTTTTAGTGACAGGGTATGGGATGATACCTGGTTAGTAAATTTCGGCTCCGCCTCGCCAGGTATGACATTTACTAACCAGGTATCATCCCATACCCTGTCACTAAAAGACTACGTAACGAATTTACCCCACCGATGAAACATTTACGTTTTATCTGTGGTTTATAAATGGTTTTCCCTGCTAAATGCTTCATCGCGCTTATACTGTGCCTATTATGACGTCACGTTTGTGTTTGTGACGTAATACATCGACCGGGTATGGATTTTACTGACCGGGTATGGATTTACAACTGACCGGGTATAAGTAATCCATTGCCTTCACGTGACAGACTTCAACCAATCGTAAGCCAGGATTTCACGGAAAAATCAACAGAGGTGGGGTAATGACTGTTCCTTCGCCAAGCGCTCGGCAGCAGAAGTGAAAGTCACGGGTCTGTAGGATATGACCTTAAAAACGTACGTCCCGTGTCGCGGTAGGCGCTGGCATGATAGAGAACGACTCTGATTTTTTTTTTATTTGAAGAAGGGGGGGGGGGCTTCTGATACCACCCCTTGAAGCTGCAAGGGTCTTTGTCTTCTGCCCGGCTAACTGTATTGATTGTCGTTTTTCCTTCAGATGAGACCGTATAAACCGAGGCCCCGTGTCGCAGTAGCTAATGATGGTACGAAATATCCCTCACTCTAAATGGCCATGAATGCCGAGCATAGGACAGAATTTGTAGCTTTCCACAAGGAAACGGTAGCGTCTCCTTATGAGTGAAAGATTCTCGAGAGGGTTAATCAAAGTACAATCAATAAATCATTATGTTTTCTGAATGCATAGCATGGTTGTTAAAGTCTTTTTTTATATCCTTAAAAATGTGGGTTTCTTTTTCTTAACATACCATATAAGCAAAATTTTTAGCGAGGATTTAATTTTGGCATTATGAGCGAGGGTGCCAAGGTCGCTAAAATTGACTATCGCCAAAAGTTAATTCATCTTTATTTGTTACAGCTTCTTTAGTAAGCTTTTTAAAATCGCTAAAATTAAATGTTGCTTACAATAAAATACCATTTTTTAAGGACAAATTGCTAAATATGCGTTCCGCTAAAATAATCACTCATACGGTATATTATTATATATCATGACCGGGATTGGACAAAGTTAAAGAAAAACTCAACCCCAGATTTGTTAAAAAGAAATTTCCCAGTATCAGGTTGGATCATTACTGTTTGTACATGCAAACATATGAACTTAGGACCGTTTTATTGCTACACTTTGAATTATTTATAAGCGTGATTGTTGAAAATGCGAATAGGCCTACACCTTTTTTCTTCAAGCATTTCGTCCAGTCGTTCTAGTTCTAAAACACCCAAACTTTAAACAAATTGCAACAGAAATTATTCCAGTAGAATTTTGTTATTTATAATTTTCCTTTTGATATATCAAAACGCTATAAAAATATATCTGTCTAAACATCATTTTTTTAATGAAAAAAAAATTGGTTCAAAAATTCCAATAAATCACCTTTTGAAAAGACATTCTATTTATGCATAAAATTAGTTTTGCCAGGTATTTGATCTTGAATATTTTTGACAGTCATGCAGGAATGCGTCTGCAAACTGAAATTGGTGATTATTTCATTAATTAGTTGCTATGGATTCCTGTTCCCATGGCAATAGAAATAATTGAAGAATAAAACTACTCCAGTTCCTCAGTAGGCTTTGTGCACGAACAAAAATACGTACGTTTAGTATGAATGAATTAAAATTGAGGCCTTAAGATAATTTTAAAAAAGTTATAGGGCATAATGTAAGCACACGCATCCAAAGAATTTTTTTCCGGGGAAGGGGGGTGTCAATTCTCACAGATGTCAAGTCTCATAATTTTTTGACAATCAAAATAAATATACAAACAAGTACAGAAAAATTAAAATAAATTATTAAAATATATAACCTCAAACTTCAAAACTTTTTCTAGTGGAAGGGGTTGTCAATTTTTATAAGGTATAAAATGTCCATAAACCTCATGGACATTTTATGCCGGTAGAATCTTTTAACTATATAGGGAGGGGGTTCAGCCCCACTCCCCGACATATCTTCCTTCATAGCAATGCATACACGTGTATGCATGGGTCATTTATTTGAAATACATTATACATGTATGTAGGGTTAAGTAAAACCTGAACGAAGTCTTAAAAGTCAGATTTCCACCCATTGATTTTCTTTGAAATCTTAAAATACACTGAATATGCCATGGAATCCCTAAAAATGCAATAATGATTATTTTTAAACTGGTACTGGTTCCTTTCCTAAATGTCAACCTCAATTGTACGTGTAATCGAATAATGTAAAGTTAAAGGTGAAGATAAGGGATAAATCTTTCTGTTCTTCTTCTCGGTAAAAGCAATTATACTTTAGTTAACAAAACGAAAATAGGAATACCTCGGTAGTTTCTTCCTGTAGTAAAGATAAAAAGCGAGGGTTTCCAAATATACATGATAAACGCAATGAAACTGAAATACGATCTACGCGATAAACGGAAAAGACAACAAAAAAAGACAACAAACGTAAAACACGTGTTTTAAACTAAAAGTCATAAAATGCAAAAGCTGATAAAGGGAAAACATGATACGATAGAATACACACACAATAAAATAGGATACACGCACGCTAGGACACGATGGATTTGTAAAGAATAAATATGCGAGTACTGTAGACGAAGGGTGATCTATCTTAAGAAAATCTATAAACAATAAAAATATAATCATTATTAAATGAAACTTTAAATGTTGATTAAATTTATTTTTATGCATCTTTTGATACATTATATTTGATAACATGCATATGACGCCAATAGTAAAGATATGGACACAGTGGCATTACTTTTGGATCAGCCCTCGTATTTACATCCATAGAGCGCGTTTTTAAAGATACAAATGATTTTCATTTACTATCGAAAAAAAGGAAAACCCCTTTTTTAAGTATATCAAATTTTACATATAATATGCTTTATTGATATGAAAAGATCGTGTTGAAATTTCAAGCATCTGCGATGAGTAGTTGCTGAGAAAACTGCAACGAAAATTTGTGTACAATATTTGATGCATACATGTAATTGCTTTAAAAGTCGTATATCCTGTTGTGGACAAGGAAAAAATTATATTCATAATTTTTAAAAAAAATCTCAAGTAAATGAAGAATTATATCATTCTCACATTATGATTACATATAATTGTCAAGAGAACAATGATGCAATTTATTCAAGTGTCCTTTCCTATCATATGATTTTAATGCTTAAAAACCTTTTATTGTCATTGTTAATTGTTAAAATAAATGTTTTAAACTTAGTTATTTTGTCGTTGAGAAATACTCTCTCACTTGTCACTTATTCTTTCAGAGCCTGAGAATTTATATATAAATTGTGATTTTTTTCAGTATCCATATTCTTTTAAAATGGCTGCCCTGAGGGCAATGCTGACAATATCATTGGTTAGATATATTCACTGTTACGGTAAATAATCGGATAATCTTTTTTTGTGAACTTTTAAGCTGATAATTCATTACTATGGAAGCGTTTTATTGCCACGTAATATTTTGTTAAAGTTGATAAAATTGGTCTTGGTTTTTCCAACTTTAATCTTGACTTTTCCAATTTGATTACAATCAAAACAATTTTTAATGTTCTGCTTACCATGCCGTCATATTCACTATTTATTGTAATTGTAAAGCTTCTACATATGTAATGACTGCGCTCAAGCTTGAAAGGACTTTTTTTGTTTTCAATACACAGAGAACATTTGTAAAAGAGTAACCTGCACAGCCACACAGAGTTCTATAAGAGATGGTTTATCTGCAGACAAAGTTATTGACGGAAATACCAAACAAGATTACTACAGCTGTTCACATACTGTAGTAAATTCAACGTCAGAGGCATGGGTTATGGTGGACTTACGAAAAGAATATAAACTGCAAAATGTCGCCATCTACTATAGAAACGAGGATGGTAATTGAAAGCCATAGTTTTGCAATAAAAGTTATTTTTAATTTGCACTGGGTAGGATATTGTTATAAGAATGTATTAATAATATCACCTTTCTAGGTTATTTTAATTCAATTCCATAGCATCGAATTAAACCAATTTTTTGTTTTAAACCTCTATATGAAGTACTGATAGATGATCTTAAAGTGGTTAAAACAAACATATCAAGAGTTTGGAATTCGAGAAGACAAAGATATGAATGGAGACCTTATCGATTCAGGCAATACAGCTTAGAAGTATCAAATTCCTCCGATACAGAACAATGGAAAGAATGTTACAAAGATAACACTCCCGATTCCCGCATACCATCAGACATACAGAATATTACATGTGAAAGAACAGCCAGATACCTCAGAATTATAACAAACTATGACGCTCCTGAAGATGACATATTCTCTGAAAGTGGACCTATACTCGAAATTTGTGAAATTCAAATTTATGGTGAGTTGGGTTTTTTTTTCGTTATAAAAATAAAGTTTTCTAAAATGCGTGGGTTTTTCTTTTACAAAGGAATATTTCAAAATCACAAATTGAAGGACAAAATACATGAACGTTTTGACTTTTTAAAAAAATTGTTCATATCCAAGATTGTTTAAACTCAAAAACATATCTCAAATACTTAGTATCTAGCTGACTACCTTCATTGAGCCTTATAGATACTCCTAAGACCATTACACCGTAATTCAAGATTGGAATTTTGATAACCAACAAAACCTGACTGTTCTTACGTGCTAAAATCGGTGTTTATCTTTGTTATCTTTTTTTAAAGGATAAATCATCAATACATTTGTTAAAGTATAACTACATGTCTCAAACAGGTATTTCCTCATCAGATTATAAATATAGACAGATCAATTCTAACATTTTTTTTTAAATAAAAGTTAATTACTTAGTTGTCTACATTTGTGGCTTTCTTTTTAGGGAGGGTTGAGGTACATTTATTTTTTTATGTGATACATCTAAAAACAGATAGCCAAATATTTTGCCATGTATCTTTTTTCCATTGAAGGAAACAATGAGGCGTCAGAGAACAGTAAAATCACAGACGTTCACTCTGTTCTATACGGTGTGGTTACATTTCTCATCTTAAGTATATTTGTCAACTTATTTTTCATTGCGTGGTAAGATTTTTATCAATCTAATTATCAATAAAGTAGATGAAATAAAACAGATGTCTTACTTCAGAAAAAAAATGAAAAAGCATCTTTCTTATCTGTAAATTCTTTATTGTTACAGGAAAGTGAGAGAAAAATTTTATATAAGAAGAGACTCAACAAAAGAACACGGTCCGTACAATTCAATAAGAGATGCAAACAGAGATGTTTATGATAGAATAGAAGACATCGCCAACTACCAAGAACTTGGACAATTAAGTCAACCCTCTCAATATGAAGAACTCAAAAAATGAAAGTCCTTTTACTTTTAAAATGTTTGTTTCTGAATATACTAGAAAGAAACGATTGCTGGCGTGACTGACTTAAGGTGACTTTGAAGGAGCTAGAGACTATATTTACTCGATATAGCTAGCTTTGCTTTGTTTTATCTCTTTTATGTACTTTAACATCACTGTTCATTATTTTCACATTTTTTGTTTTTATCATCTTTGTTAAAAAAAAAAATCAAATAGCAAGAAATAACACGTAACCGTATTAATGTTTTTCTTATTGATATTTAAGATAATTTTAAAATATGACGTTCAGTATTATAGCAAATCAATAACACAGTTGTATATTATAATTATGTTATTCTCTTACTTTTAATTTCAGAGTTCATTATTTTGTTATATTTCCATTTTTATTTTTTTTTCTCTGTGATAACCCTTTGAAAGTTAGCGGGAGTTTCTTGATAATTCTACCTAAATGTAAATTAGGCAGGTCTATAGTTCAGGAGCTTTGGTGGCTTAAAATGCATGCAAATCTCATGTGCACCTGTCTCTGTGTCTGACGCTAAGGACGCCAAATATGCGTGTAATTCTCTTGCGGCTGCCTTTGTGTTTGACGTCAGTGGTCGAGGACTATTAAAATTGGCATGGGAATCCTCGTGTAATTTCATTCTATGTCTACATTTTTCAACTCTAAATCTATAATTGTATTTTACAATGGAATGGATACATAAGGAATCATTTTCTAGATAGTAGAGTATGCCAGGAACGACAGAAGGAAACTTAGATCATTCGTCCGTTATGAAAATTTTCCCAGGTTTCAAAGTATCGCTGTCGTTGATTCGATAGGTCAAAGCATGTTCTTAGTATGCACAATTTCTAAAACGAGGTATTTTTGACAAAGTTAATGAAACAAAGTTCATATCAGTCTCATTTCAAGTCATCGTAAGTTCTATGGCCGATACAATGACCTTGTAAGCACATAAAGTTTATCATTAAGTGAATTGCTAACTCTCATACTAATATTTAAAACATTATTTACAAATTGAATTGACGACGGATTTTTTTTGCTATTTTCCGATAATGACAAGGAGCACAGGGCTAGTGTGGCAGGTCAGCAGGCGATGTTCACTTCTTTAAGGCACCTTATCCCACCTATGGAGTTTTAGAGGTCCCTGTTTGCTCTGCTCTAAAATTTGTATCGTTAATTGGACTTTGGATGTACATTCAATGTTGACCTTGACCTTACTGATTTTGAAATGTGACGTTTTCAATTTTGTTTTTCTCCAAAATCAATCGGTATTTTCATTGAATTTAGAATAAGTATTTACGAGGGGTTATCAAACAGTTCCTAGACAAGTGCAATAAAAATAAAACCGCTTGAGGTACATCGATACATATTTCACCATTTAAGGGGAGAAAGGACACATGACTCAAAAGACAGATTACGTCATAGTCGCTGCTGATGTACATCTTAAACAGTGTTAAAATCAACAGTTCTTGTGTAATTTAATTCCAAATTTGTTTATCATATAAAAAAAGAGTTTTTAAAGGTCTTGCCAAGATTTGGATATTGTGAAATTGCCAAATCCACACATCCATTTCTCTTTACCCTGCAGTCTAACATCATTGACATCAGTAACGCAGTGTTTGAATTCTCAGTGCAGCGAGATCTGGCACATATTAAAAACACCCGTCATTATCAGATTTATTTCATAATAAACAGGTCACAGTCAATGCGTCGTGATTAATTTCTGAAAAAGATTTTTTGAATTAATATTCCTTTTGTGTTTGGTAGCAGAGATTCTCTGTATTTAGATAATTCATCGTGTTAATGTTTTCGTGTGACGTCACAATTGATTTCCCGAACTCGGAAACTGTAAATGTGAAGCGTTCTTATCATGCTTACGTGTTATTCAACGATTTCCTGTGCAATATTTATACACTTAATAATTACGATGAAGGACTGACATTCAATCGTAAATCTAGCCAAATTTGTTGACAGATTTTTTTTCCCCAAAATATCGTTTTTGTCTTTGAAGCTGGATTGAAAAGTGTAGAAATTATCCCACCGATATACATTGAAAAAATAAAATAAATGCTTTCAGATACTTTAAACACTATGGATATTTTGAAATATTTTGGCATATAGTGTTTTCTACCATATCTATTATTTGTGCATAAAAATTCCCACTATGAACTCCGTAATGCACCCGTAAAAGTCAAGTATCGAAAATTCATTTAAATACTATACAAGGCAATATTTGTGAGGTTATATCTTTTAGATAAGTTTAAGAAAGCTCATGACAGGACTTTTTTAAAATGTTAAGTACTTTATAAAAAGTATCATAAAAAAGTACGAAAAAAATCATTGACTTCATTTTTTTTTCGGCTCAAAATCCTGTTCCTCTTTAAAAAGAATCATGTTTTCTACCTATTTAATAAACTATAAATCATTTATATATATATATATATTTAAATGAATTGTTGATGCTTTTTTTTTAGTAATAATGTGTCTAGGCGGCGCAAACTCGAAGATGAGGGTTTTTTTTCTACCTAAGTATAAATGAAAAAAAAACCTTTTATGATTTGTGCACTTGTCATGCAAAAATCGTGTTAATTCGTTCACGTGGTATGGCACCATTTGCAAACTTTACTCTATTCTGTAAGGTCTGTAAAAATTCCATCGTAAATTTCAAGTGAAAATGCAAACAATTCATGGACTCTAATGAAGTCAAAAAAGGGGAAGGAGTTTCTTTTTTTTCTTTTCTTTTTTTACATATTCTTTAAAATTGTGGAACTGGAAAAATTGGCATGGAGCTAGAAAATGTTTAAACGAGCTACAAAGAAATTGAATGCATCGAGAGTACTTAAATGCCTAAAAGATTAGAAGGATGAAATATGCATAGATGTCGATTTGTATTCAGGGTGTTCAAAGTCTGTCATTTAATTTATAATATGCATTAAAATTGGCTGTTTATAATCTCATCAAGTAAAGTGTATGAAAGAGTGGGAGTGGATATTGAGAAATATTGACGTTGTCGGACGCCAACAAATTAAAAAGCGACAATGACGGGTGATTGTTTTTTTTTCTTAAGTCAATGATAATTTGGAAAATTATCAACATACCGAGCGAAAATTTTCAACACTTCTGACACTTTTTGTTGATTTATGTCCCATAGACATTGCATAAGCACAGGCTACATGGTATAAATTTTATCGCATTAATCAACAAACTTTTTGATAATCCTAGTATGTATACCAAAATAAGATTTCTTTTCTAATAAATTATCTTAATTTCTTACAATGTTCTACCGTAACCATAATAAGATCATTAATATTTCAAGCACCGTGAGAAACAAGTCAAAATCAAATCCATCGATATTGCTCTCGTTGATAGAGGAAGAGAATTGCTAAATAAAGTAATAAAAAAATCGATATGCATATTTTTGTTCCGGTTTCAATTGTTTTAAAAACACCAGGAAAATTTTTTGTATAACTGCATTAACGCACATTATGATGTGGCGACTCTGCCATATAAAGTTTGTGAACACTGCTTATCAAATATACTTCATATACAATGCACTGTGTTCAGTGTTACTTTTTGGACAGTATAAATCCATACATGTTTATTTTTTTTTTTGAAATGTATCAAGATTTCTTCTTTGTCGTATTTAAAACTAAATTATTAGGTATATATGGCATGTTCAGAAGTGGGCTTTATTATTATATATGCCTTATGGTTATTATGTCGAAAACACAATGTCTTGTCTTTTAAATTTAAATTTCCTCTTTTAGAAATCAATATACAAGGCGTCTTTGGTGAAAAAAATATGAGTGAAAAAAAAAATCTCAAGGGGGTGGTATTAAATACAAACAAACAAACAAAAAGAAGGAAAACATCTCCCGTTTAGGTTGATCTTTTATGCTGCTTTGAAATAATGGGCCTTTTTTATATACTTTAGCAGCAGATCGTAGGTCATCCACCCCGTAATCTTAAAATTAGATACTTGTATATTTTAAATAGAAGAAGAAATAAACAATTAAGTTTAAAGAAAATAAAAGAAAATTTGAAAACAGATAAATAGAAGTCTCTTTTTTTTTGCACAAATTTTAGCTTGATAATAATAATTCTAATAATAATAATAATAATAATGAAGTATATTAATTTATATTATTTTATCGATCTGGATAATAACCTTGTGTACCATATATAAGAAATTATTTCAAAAGTTAAAGGCACAGTATTGATCGAGGAAGTTTATAATATTTACAAGAGAAAAAATGCTTGATACGGAAAGGAAAAAAAGCGAAAGTTATGTAATCCTCTGAATATCGAGGTATCGCTTTTAAGTGTCGTTTACCCATCATGTGATTTTTTTTTATGCTTAGAATTTTAGCGTAAATATATAAATCTAAATGCGTATATTCTTTGAAAATATATATCTCGCTTGGAAGTCTTCTCGTTTATAACAAGATTGTTATTTATATTGTGTAATACATTTTGAATTTACATCTCCCATCAAAATGGCTACATTATGGGGAATGTGGACTCAATTATTATTTGGAGTAATTCACTGTTATGGTATAGTTCTGTTTTATTTCCATTGTCTTTCTGTGAATTGTATTTATCCCATTTATGTAAAGTAAATCACTTTCTCTGTGACACTAGATCAGACGCTCTTACAACTGCGCCACGCGGGCGACGAGCTCATAGATAGTTATGTACAGTAAAAGATTTTAATACTGTAAAAGCACAAACATTCGTTGGGGATCAAATTTCATTTATTTCGTTGTAAACAATTATCAATGAAATTAAATCCCACACGAAATTTTATATGACTTTATATTTTTTGAATAGAGTTACTTTGAAAACAACGAAATTAAATGCCAACAAAACTATTTTTTTTGACAAATCAACAAAATTAGTGATTCTACAGTATTTCTTTTTTCATTTGGGAAATTAATATTCACGTACATTTCAAATTGATATATTTGTATTCACATTCATTTTTATCGAATTGAAAAAGCGCAATTATTGCAACACTCAAAATGTTGGACAATATTTATCTTTAAAATAACTGATTAGTACAATCACACATTTAAGCATTTGACTGATAAGATGCGGCCGTTACGGTAAGTAGTGCAGAAGCCACTCATAAATGATCACTGCTGAAAGGAAATCATGAATAATTTGATTTCATGAGATTTGAGATTGAACGAGGCCGAGTCTAATGCGAGTGCGCATGACTTTTGCGAAGCATTTTAATTACACACAGTCATAAGTGCGACAGTACACCTTTCCAAAATAATATTTTAATATAAGATTAACATTATCTGAAACGCCTACTGGTCTGAAAATGTGATTTTACAGCAATAATTAGAAAAACACGTTTTAGTGGTTCTAGCTACGTCACTGTTTCCGATTTTGTAAGCAATGCCGGACGCTGAAGATTGGCATATGAGTCGCTCATATGTCTGTAGACGTCCATGGATATTTTACTTAAACTGATGACAGAACATCAGAAGAAACATAACAACAATCGAAATATAATTATTATTAAATATAAGCTATTTTTTACCAAAAAAAATTATCTGCGCCGATAATTCATCTGCACTAATATGTATTTATACCACAATATGGCAATTTTAGAGTTATTGGGCATCGAAAAAAATAAACTTTGTAATTAAGACCCAGACCAATCTACATGTAGATGGTCACATTTTTTTTTAATTTCACAATTTTGTGACGTTTTACAATAACATTCATCTACTTGACTGAAGAAGAAAGCTCTAGGGCAAATATAGAAAAATATCTGAAAAATTTAATAATTTGGCGCTTTTTAACAAATTTTCATAGGGACCAATAGTCAAATTTTACAACTTTTCAGATGACCCCCAAAGAAATCGGGGTGGTAAGCATTCGATATTTTCATCTTAAAACAATAAATATAACAGTAAAAATCAATTAACAAAAAATTATCGAAATCCCTAGGGTAGAAATAATTAGACACGGCCTTGTTAAAATTCAAAATAAAATTGCAACAGAGAGCTACATTGCTACTACGAGAGCAAAAAGAAAAAAAATCAACCGCTCAACCAATCGCTCTTGATAACTTTTTTTTGAAATTGAAACAAAAAACAAATATGAACAATTTTTTTGCCATTTAAAACATTCACTTGTGAATATGTGAGGCTTGGGTGAGATAGGGATTTAGGTGTAATAAAAAAATTCATTGTTTCAAAAGGATAGAGATGAATCAGTAAGGGTTATCGTTCCTATTCCAGTTGACAATTTTAATTTTTTTTAAATTAATTAATTCTCTAATTCAACTTTCAATTGAATTTTAAATTTTATGTTTGACTCGTGTACATTGAATTAAAAATATTTGCATAAAAGACTGTTAAAATGACAGGATTTAATAAAAATATTATCAAGACATTGCCGATAAGTACACGGTTTTTTTTTAATCCTTGGCAATATATATCCACCAATTTATTTTAAAAGTGTTTTTATTCTATTATTACACAGATAACATTTGTGAACGTTCTATCTGCATAGCTACACAGAGTTCTATAAGTAAGGATTTATCTGCATACAAAGTAATTGACGGCAACACCAAACAAAATTACGCCAGCTGTTCACATACGGCAGTATGCGCAGCGCCAGAGGCATGGGTTATGGTGGACTTACGAAAAGAATGTAAACTGCAAAATGTTGTCATCTACTATAGAAATGATATAGGTAATTGACATTATACATGTATTATTATAGACAATGAAGCCAAATATAAAGTTGATTTAAGATTTATTTTTTGTTGTTGTTGGCGAACGAGGCCACGACCTTAGGGCTGCCAGTGGATAAATTAGTTAATCATTACATTACACATTTATTTTAAACATTATGCTACATTATCATTTGAGGGCTGCTAGTTTCATCCACCGTCAAATGTGAAGCCCTCAAAGATCCATTATACATTAATCCTTATTCAAACTTTATGCAATCCATCATTAACATTATTCATTGTGCATGCATTATGCATTTCATCATGACACATTATGGCAACCATCATTATACATTATACATTATGCATACATTATGCAGTTCATCATTATGCAGTTCATCACTGTTGCAACCATCATTATACAATATTCATTATGCATTTCATCATTATACATTGTCTCAATGAAACATATGGAGAGAACGAACAGTATTCAAGATTAAATGTAATAAAAAAAAAATACAAAATAGGAGAATCAGAGGTCGGATCAGGAGCCATGGAGGAGTGAGCATCTCCTGTCAACCGGTCACACCCGCCATGTGCTCCTTGTCATGATCAGGAACCATTAGAACCCATCAGTATACATTACTTATTATTATATTTTATGCAACTCATCATAATACATGATGACATTATATATCATGACAGTATCCTTACACATTATTGGCTTCATAGATTGACAAAATTATACTGGTTCGGGAATAAATACTCAATATAATACGCAATTTTATCCAATCTGGAAAAGCCAAATGCATCGCGAATTATCGCAACATAGTGGTTCAAGCAATATGAGAAGAACCACCACCAAAAACCTTAGAGGATGAGCGATGTTTAAATTGACCGGCACCTTTGGTCGCCATTGAGAGAACAGACTTGTTGCATTTTACTTTGTAAATTATAACAGTACATGTAACCCTTATAAGATGAGACGAATGCTTAATACCACACATGGCATCACAGAAAAGACGTAATGAAATTTTGTGCAATAACTTTATTATCAAGTTCTTCTTTCTATATACATGTAAGTTCCGTTGTTTAAAATTAATGAAATTTTTAAAATATCTCCTGATATGAAAAAAAGATGCATATCAGCAACTGAATCTGAATTTGGCAAACTATTTAGTAAAATAATTATTTTCTTATTATTTCATGTATTTACATGGATGGTGCGATGTATAAGTTAAGAGCAAGAAGTAGATTGTTACTGCACCTAAATATTTAAGTACCTGTTTCTGAGTAACATTGTCCTTTATATGAAAAGAAAATTGAAGGTAAAGAACTGTCACAGGGTGAATTATAATTTATTAATTAATATTAATAATTATTATTCATATCATTTTCATATCTTGTTATAAAGCATAATATTTTTATAGTAACTAGTGAATACCGTTTTCACCACGGATTTCACTGTTTTATTCATTCATTCATTCATTTATACGGATGAGTGGTCAGTGAGAGGGTCCGAGTGTGTGAGTTGTCAAACAGGTTTTTCTATGTCCCCTGCGCATTCGCGCCAATACTAATTTCTCGGGCACTCCAACCTTAGACTTTGGGGAGATAAAACGCTCTCTCTCTCTCCAACAAAAATCATCTTACGATATTGTGGCAAAATTGGGTCTAGGATTACGGTAAGAAAAAATTGTTAAATTATTTTTGAATATTCAATTATTACTCAGTATCTATTTCATCATTTTATTTAACTCAAGTCAATTTCTAAATTATCTAAATTCATAAGTTTAATTGATTCGCTTAAAAGTGTGAGTGAGGTGAAGAATATTAAATACATGTTATATTATATTTCAGGTCACCCTCTTCTTTTTCTGTTATTGCGTGAAATATATCAAATAAAGAATCGAACCCAGCAGCCGTTTTTTGTGTGTTAATTATTTCTTCACTATTCACTACAACTACAATACTGAGACAAGGCTGTGACAGAACTAAACGAATTAAAATGTCTATTGAGAAAAGACGAATGGTGAGGGGGTGGGGGGGGGGGCAGAGGAAACTTGGACCACTTAAGCATAAGAGATGGGATCAGGTGCTATGGAGGAGTTAACATTCCCTTTTGTTCGGTCAAGACACTTACTGCTCTTTGTGGCAAATAGAAATATTTATAGACAATTGTGAAGTAATGGGCTAATAATTTGTATGAAAAAAGTCATTCGACATAATGATAGGGTGTGTTTGCTGACAAGGTCATCGTATTGTCCATAAACTGTGCAAATTAATGGATAAAATTAAATTCATTTAGTCTTTGTGTTCTTTAAATGCTTCTTGAACAATATTAAAAAAAAAACATATTTATATAATGAGAAAGTCGCATACATGCAGTCGACTCATGATACAATGTACTTACATTTGGACCAAAAGTTATATCTAATAGATAACCGATTCACCCCAATCCAGGGAACACAATATTAAATTGTCCCATATATTTTATTATTATATTATATTGTCCCGTGACAGACGTTGCTGTGTCTTTCATTTAGAGTGTACGGGAATGCATCGATTCGACATATTGAATGATAGTTACAACCGTTTAATGATATAACATCGTTAATATATCGTTAATATATATATAAAGGTTTAGCTTGAAGGCCATGAATAGACAAACACTGCACCAAGAACACTGGAAAAGTAATGGGAAAATCTTCAACAATCTTTCTATGTAGCAGAATAAAGTAAATGCCATAATGGCTTTATATTAGATTATTTTGTAATCAGTAAATCTTTTGCTATCTGTGCAGTTAATTTGTTTCTCTTGATCACAAACTGATTTGAGGTAAAAGTTTAAATAAAAATGATTGGAAGAAATTTAAGAAAACCCTCTCTTACAGGATATTATACATGGCGACCTTACCGATTCAGGCAATACAGCTTACAAGTATCAAATTCCTATGATACAGAACAATGGGAAGAATGCTACAAAGATAACACTCCAGATTCTAGTATACCATCAGCCATACAGAATATTACATGTGAAAGAACAGCTAGATACCTCAGAGTTATAACAGACTATGACGCTCCTGAAGACGATAAATTCTCAGAAAGAGGCGCTGTGCTTGAAATATGTGAAATTCAGATTTATGGTAAGATGCATTTTATTACCTTTTCTGAATATTTTAATTTATTTTTTTTTAATCTATTCATGCAAAAACAGAAAAGTAAAGGACAAAAATACATATGATTTTTTGTAAAGAACAAGGTATGGTTTCTATACAAATCTTGCCCTGTGATTTTCTAAAATATAAAACAGATGTAAAAGATGAAAACTAATGCTTTCTGAATCATTAAAATCCATGCAGAAATATCATACAAATAATTTTTCCCACACGTGTTTTTAAATGTTCATTGTGACGTCATTAACATGGGCATTTTACCGTATTTTCTTCAAATGTTGCAGAAGACACCAATTTTCAATGGAATTTTTTTTTTCAGAAAATATTGTCCACAGGCATCGCCCACAAAGATTTTGAGATATATGATTTTTTATTGTTTTTTGCAAAACATATAAAAAAAAATAAAGTGGGCGACAGCTGTAAACACTATTTTCAAAAGGAAAATTACCCTTTAAATTGGCTAATTTGAGGCTTTTTCTGTAAAAATACAGAAATGCATCACATTTATGACGTCATATTTGCAGGCAAGAAATCCTTTGTGCCTTATTCTTTCCTGATTTATCAAAGTAATATACTTAACGTATTTTTAAGCTAGTTTCAAAACTTTTTGATGATATTACATTTTTAGGGCACAGTCAGCTAAAACAATACCTTCTTCTTTTGCATCTCCAAGGTGGCAAAATCTTGATTTTAAATCTACTTCATTTTGATACTGGTCCAATAATGAAAGTCGCTTTTTATGCCCGTGCAAATGAATTACATCACTTACAAAACTATCATGGATTTAATTTTAACATTACATGTATAAACTAGGGTGTTAAGATCGCTAAAATTGAATATCGCTTAAAATTAATTGCACTTTATTTGTAATAGCTTCTGCAGTGAGCTTATAAAATCGCTAAAATTACATCTCGCTAAAAATAAAATACCAATTTTTAAGGACAGATCGCTAAATTTGCGTCTCGCTTAAATTTCCACTTATACGGTATCTATGTAATATATAAATATCAAATTCCGATGTTGCTCCCTATCTTCCGGAATCTCTGTGCACCCTCTTCACAAGTTTTGAACTGAAAAAAATACTACTTTATTTTTTCCGGTAAATATCGAATCATATATCTGTATATTTAAAAAAATGATGTTGCTGATGGTCCTGGTAAATTATTGTCTTACATCCTGTTTTAGATAAAATACTTCTTACTCAGCATTAGCAATGAATAATCATTCCTATTCTAAATATTTTCCCTTTCTTCTGGTAATGGACGGAGATGAAATTATGAACCACATGTATCAATGTACACTACACTACTAGAAGATACATGCATTGAAAAATATTACCCGATTATTGCTGTTTTTGAGGTCAATACACTGATTTAGTCACCTGAGTATTACAATATTCACCGAGCCCGAAGGACAAGGTGAATATTCTACTTCAAAGATGGTTAAAGTATTGTATTGACTCAAAACACATCAAAAAGTGTTTTATTATATGATTCAAAGATTAAATGATAAACTCATAAATTGTTTTTATTTGCTAAAGTCCTAGATATTTCAAAAGAGAGAAGCAGTGTAACAATGTAAAAAGATATTATCAGTCATTGATTTTTTAGTTGCCAGAAAAAATTTTAAATGTCAGGATCTTTTATAGGATTGATTTTGAAAAGAAGGAGTATTATCAGGGGAAACTGAAAAGCTGACAAAGAAAATAAAAAAAATCAAAAAATAATAATAAATAAATAAACATTTTTGTTTAATAAAAGTGTTGGAGGGGTTCCCTGCATCCCATCCTACCACCCTCGTCCGAAAATATGTATTCACATACATGTACGTGTTGTTCACATAAGAAAAAGTCGATACCAGTGAAAGCTTTCCAAAACGATTTTAATCAATTTGGAATTAACTGATGTATTTTTAGATCAATGTAGAGAAAATAGTCCTTTATACTCATCTGGAACGTCACGTGCAGGATCACACAGTATTTTGTCCAAATAGTTGGATCTCAGCTAATCAAAAGGAACGGAATAATTCAATCATATAACAATTTAAATCACCGGTAATAATGATATTCCACGGGCACTTGTTTGGAAATACATTTTTAATCTAGAGTATAATAATAATACGGGGTATCTAACTCTGAATTTCACTCAGTATCTCCCTCCTCAGAAACGCACCCATTGAAAATTTCAGAGGAAATGCAATGGCAAAATGTTAATTAAAATTGTCTTCTACGTCAATTTATCTACACAACCATATGCAACATGCATGTCTTTGTTTTCGTTTATCTCCGTAAACAGCGTCTAAACCCTGTTCGCCGAGTGGAAAAGTCGAACTAAACCGAACGGTATGTGCTAATGTCGGGCAAGAAAAATTAATGGGTTAAAAAATTCAATTCCAGATTTTAAATATTGCATTGAATCAACAAAATTTGATTATGTCTCAGTTTCCATAAAGACAGTAACCACGTATTTTTGATGAAATTTTAGACGAAGATTTTTAGCCAGTTAAAATGTCGGTGCAGGATTAGCACATACCGTTTCATGGTTTAGTTCGACTTTTTCACTCGGCGAGCAGGTTTTTGACGCTGTTTACGGAAAAAAGCGAAAACAAAGACATATATGCCACAGATAGTTGTCACTGTGTAGATAAATTATCGTAAAACACAGTGGTATTAAAGATATTGCCATTGCATTTCCTCAGAAATTGTAAATGAGTGCGTTTCTGAGGTGGGGGTACTGAGTGTAATTTGGAGTTAGATACATTGTGTTATTATTATACTATGGGTTAATTTTTTTTCCAAAACAAGTGTCTGTGTAATATTCCTAATATAAGATACGAAATTTTGTAGAATAGCCTTGATGTATTCACCTGTTCAAATGAGTATTTAGTTCATATGCTTGCTTAACACAGATTATTTAAACAAAATAAGACATTTTTTCTAAAGTAAGATTCCCTAGTTTTAAAAAATCCATCTGAGGAACGTGGAAACCGGTCTTTTTAATGATATTAATAACCAATAAAAGTGACCATAACGGCTGAATCAAAGTCTAAAAATCGAACATGTAATACAATGCACATGCAAATGAGAAGGTTTAGCTCATTATGTAACTTTATGATTAGATGTAATGTAAAAATGAAAGAAAATACATGTACAGGACAATAAATAAGTCAATATACGAAATTTAGAAAACGCAGTTAGGAATAATTACAAGGACATCTATAACAATAAAAAATTACAAACGTTGGCTTGTTATGACTTTTTCCAAATTCTTTCTAAAACAGGTAAAGATGGTGATAATTTAACATGTAATGGAAGACTATTCCATAAATGTACGCCTAAATATTGAAGAGAGTTTGTAAATAGCATTGTTCGATGCAGTATTAATACACATAGAGCATAAATTTAGATAACAAAGGTAATGCTGTTTAAATTAAAAATGATGCAAATTGACGTACAAATTTTACCTCTTAAAGGATGTGATTTCAATCATTACGGATTTGACTGCTCCATGGAATGCAGTGTTAACTGTAAAAGAAAGACGTGTGACATTGTCAACGGATCCTGTACCTATGGATGTTATAACGGGTTTTATTCAGAGAAATGTGAGAAAAGATGCAGTACAACATGTCCGTCAGCCTGCAACAGACACTCTGGGGAATGTGAGGGTCCCTGTCCAAATGGTATGTATGGACATCATTGCAATTTCACCTGCAATCAAAACTGCAAAAATGGATGCAGTAAAATCGATGGTTTATGTACTTCTGGATGCATTGACGGGAAATTTGGAGCCAACTGTCTTCAGACTTGTGGTGATGGGTGTATTTCTGGGTGTAACCAAGACGATGGGAATTGTTTTTGCAAAGAAGGCTGGCAAGGTCAAAACTGTATAGGTAAATTTTGAGATGAACACTTAAACATCTTCAAAACATTTCTAAATAAAATTAAATGTGCTTTTAGGAAAGTTGTTATTTTGACAATGAAAGTCCAGCCAAATCTCTGAATGACCGACTAATTTGCATCACTTTCTCTAACACAGAATGTAGTCAAACACATCATGGACTAGAATGTGACAAGCAATGTAGTCCAACCTGTTTAAATGGAACCTGTTTCTCAAACAGTGGGTCATGTAAAGATGGCTTCAATGTTAATAATGACAAAAGTAGTCCAGGTAATATTTTTTTTATAATATCAGTCTTATTTTAGAAATACATGTATATCATTTATAATAAATTTGATTTAAATATTTGAAAAAATTCACAACGTCTCAGCCTAAAGCGAAATATCCATAAATGTATTTTCTGGAACTTTTTGAAAAATAAATAATGATATAATAACAAAACGTTTAAATTTTTAAACATATAGTAAAAATAAAACTTTGAAAAAAAAATCAAATACTAATTGAGTATCTTGAGTACATTTATTAATACTAATACGGGTTTGATCTCGGTACCAACCAAGTTTATTTCCAAAAGAACATGCATGTTTTCACCTTTTAATATATATTTTTTAATAAAATAAGGATGCTCTATGTAATGATTTAGCAATGAAAGCTTTTTTTGTATTGAAGCAATCAACCAGGCGTCTGCAAGCATTACAAACACAGAAGTTTATCCAGTTTTGTACGGTGTAATTACTGTTCTGATCATGAGTGTCATTCTCAATATATTTTTGATTGTGAGGTATGTATATATTGATCTAGGTATGAAAATAAACTTAATCGTAAAAGGAATGTAAACAAATAATTGCATCAAATCTTTTTTATGAAAAAAAATCAAATAAAAATCATATGGTGTCTTATGCTAATACGAGGGTTGTCCCAAAAGGTTGACAATGTTTATAACTTTTTTAACTCGCAACCAATACTAACCAAAGTTTGCATAGGCATAACACATCCCATGGTCTTTTAAATTGTGAACCTTTCATATTAATAATATTGGGGCGATTTATATGAAGGCCGATATAGTCTGTCGGCGTACGAACAAAATTTGGAATAATTAACGCAGATAACTATAACATTTGCTTTTATTTCTTCGGTACTATATAAAAAAATCGAACTCAGATTTTAATCAGTGCAAATGTACCTGGATCAAAATCATAGTAATTAGTCAAATTTCATATAAATAGCATTAGAAACGGACGATAAAGTCATGATTTTCAAAGTGTTGATGTAAATGAGATTTATGAAAACGACGTCGTCAAACGTGTAATAGGCGCACGGAAATGTAATAAATTGTTTTTATAAAGTTTTATATACATCAGAGACGGGAAGAAAGAGTACAGAAAGGACATTACACGCTAGATTTTAATAGATAAGTTGTTTTTAAAGGACATTAGATTCAATGAAAGTTTTTTCCTCTATATTAAAAGAAAATAGTTACTGAATGTAAGAAGTAGAGTACTGTTTGTTAAACGCAGACAGTTGGAAAAGTTCTGTGCCATAAACATCCTCAAACAAGGTGTATTCTCTGCTGCCTAAAATGTACTTGGTGATCTTAAAGAGAGAGAGAGAGAGAGAGAGAGAGAGAGAGAGAGAGAGAGAGAGAGATCATGACGTTATGAGAGACGTAATTTGCGCGTACTTTCTTGCGCCGATATACACTTACATGTACATGGTTTCTTTTTTTTTTCATAGTTTTCTTATTAAATGTGGTATCGTCATGAAACTTGAAATTATTAATCATAAAATGTTAGTTTTTGCTATGACAAGAAATGAAATTTAGTTGAGAAAAGAGAAAATAAACTGTTTTCCCTGTCTACGACTTTTTGGGTCAACCCTCGTAATTAAATGTTACAGAAATACTAGACAAAGAAGTTATAATACACCAGACTTAAACAGGGATCATAATCACGCCAATTCAACAATAGATGCAACCTCCACTATACATGAGAGAACAGAAGATAACACCAACTATGAAGAACTTGGACAATCCAGTCAACCTTCTCATTATGAGGAACTCGAATTTATGAAAGTATAAGTGTGTTAACCTTTGGGATTTCTGTATGTCATAGTATTTTGCAAAGAAACGACCACCGGCTTTTAAACATTGAGGTACCCAAGAACGAGCTATATAGGCTTTACATGTATTTGCTTTCTATGGCAGCCTTTGCTTTGTTTATATTGTCAGTTTGCTGTGACACCACTGGTAGTTATATTAATTACATTTTTTTTGTTGGGGGGGTATTATCATTGTCCAATTTAGAAATCTGATGAAACATACATGTAATAAGGCGTATCTTGATTGAGTTTTACATGTAATGATATATGACCATTTACTATGTAATTTTTGATCATGACTGAAGAAGAACAACATTGTATCAGAGTGACATTTTTTGGATCTTTCTTTAACTTAATTTTTTTTTAATTTCATGGTACAGTACAATTTTTGTCATAATTTCAGTTGGTATTTTAAGAGAGAGAGAGAGAGAGTGTAGTTTATGATGATATGATAAAAGAATATTCATAAAAAGTATGATATAATTACAAAGTAGATTAAAACAATACTCATTAAAATTGTTAAATAGTTTTGTTAATTTAGCCTTAATAACCATTATTTACCCTATTAAACGTAAAGATATTTTTTTTCATATCCTACATCTTTAGAATTAAAACCGTGAACAAAATGATTAGAAGTTTCATTTATCGCAAAATTAGACAGTTTGTTTCTTCTTATAAATGATATCTGTCGTTTTTAACGCTTTAGCTATTGGCTGTTGAATGGACAAGCTAAAGTAGTGTTCTTTATTTTTTTTTTTCTTAATTTATTTAAAAGGAATATTTTAAGCCGGTTTTTTCAGGTTAACGTAATTGTGTATATTACCTTTTTGCAAGTGAATCTATAAGTTTTAGTATTATCCAGTTTCGTTATTTATCTAATATTTTAATTGTGTTTTATATTATTTCCGTTTATTTTTGTTTCTATACTCATCAAAAAGGAAACGCAAAATAGGAACAGTACCCTTACGAATGTATAATTGCTTTGTCTTTCTTTTTTAGATAAATATGATGCACTTGAGTACAATTTACTTTTTTTATGCAATTCTTAACTTTTCAGCTGTTTAAAAATCTCACAGGCAAAAGCCCATTTTGCAAAATGCCCAAAAAGAATTTTGATCTCAATTTTCATTTGTGGGTTTCTTCTGCAATTCCTTTAAGCAAAAACGGGCTATCAAAAGAGGGGGTTCTCGATCTTTTAAATCTGGTTTTATCTGAAAATTGACGCTTTCTAACAATGACGCTTTGCACATAAAGGTAATTGCAAGAGGTTTTAATGTTACGCAAAACACTACGTCTAATCTATAGAACATTAACCATTTACATGGAAAATCCATTGTTCGCAAAAAACATAAATAATCCCATTTTGTTTTAATTAATAAAATTATTTTTATCGTAAAAGTTTTGATTAAAAAAAAACTACAAATCTAGTTTAAAAAAAAGTGCATTGAGACATTTAAAGTAAACGGTCTATTGAAATTTTTTGAATACATGCATATTATGAATAGAACTTGTATTGCAACATTCCAGAACTATGGTTTGAATTTCATTGGACGTTTTGAACGTATCCAATCAAAAATATCAACGTTGGTAATTAACCCATTCAAGAAGATAAAATTACGATTCATCCTTGAGAGAAAATATCAGATGCATTTAAAAATTTCTAGGTAATGAGAACCTGAAGGAAGAGTTATCCTTCTTTATTTTTCAGGGGTTAGAAAAACCTGAGTGCAATTTGAAATGATGAGTATTTCTTCCCAAACGTAAATATTCGAACTTATTCTAGTGTACGTTTTTGACTTTGAACTGTATTAAAAGCAATGAACGGACAATCACTTTCAAAGATGTCTCATTAAAAGCAATCCGTTCACTTAACAATTCTGGGACTACATATGTACAACCGCTGGCTAATTTGTGAACAAACAGTTACCTCTTGTATTAAATAACAAAGAAGACCAACTCTGGTTAACCTGATAATTGATTGGTCATAATTTAGCTCAAATGTACGGTAATATATTTATGCATGCCTCAAAGCATACTTGCTAGGTGCTGTGTAGGTACGCAAACAATTGAAAGCTTTTGCTTTCTTAAAAGTGTATCTAAGGTTATCATAAATAGTATACTATTTGTGAAAACATTAACATTTCAAAATGAGTTTTATCAGCTCCAAATTACACTGATAGCTTTGCCTAATTGCATTTTAAGTCAGAAGTGTCTATATATTTTAAATTTTACATTCTCAACGCATCTATATTAAAGACTTCAATACTTCCATCTGCCTTTACAGAACTTCGGGAAATTGATTATGGCGTCATGTTAAAACTTAAAAAAAAAATAAATCTTGGTGACTATATAGTAATGTTCTTTTTCATACACATTTATATACAGTAGTTGCTCATATATATTGTAAATATAAATCTTTTTTTTTACTTTTTTATCATAAGAATACAATTTAAATGTAGAACTTAAGCCACCGTGATTTAGCTGTACTGATGAAATGGTTAAATTTGCTTTAGTGCAAGAGGTACCTATATTTGCAAAGGTATTTCAATTATGGGAAAATGTGTTATTTATCTGTATGTGTATGCTGATAATGGAGAACTTCCTGGAAGATTATCAGAAAAAACGTTTCATACTCGAAAACATTAAACATAATTAAAAAAAAAATTTCCGGGTTTAACAAATCTGTATGCTGATATTGGAGTAACTTCTGGAAGTTTATCAGATAAAACGTTTCATGAGCTCAAAATAGAACAAAAAATATTTTAAAAAACATAAAAAACTTTCATCTTCCGAGTTCCACAAATAAAACTCCTTAAGAAGTTGCACAGATATGATATGGTTAAAAATACATTTAAATGAAGAGGGAAAATAAAACATTCATCTCGATGGTTTCTTAAAAACTATTTAGTTCTATACAATACTGTGCATTAAAATGCCCTTTTAATCAATCAAATGTTAAAAAGAAATCAGAAACCAAAGAAACTGCGAGATGCTCCCAAACTGCATTGAGAAATACTTAATACGAATATAAATCTTCCGAAATATTTCCCGACAGTCTTCACCTTTATGACGACTTCCAGAGACATTTTTCCTAATCAATCGGTGAAGAAGTACCCGTCAACAATTAAACACGCAATTTCATTGTAAATCGAAATGGAACAAGCTAATTCTGAGAATTTGTGTCCCCCGCTTAGGGAAAAAAGAAGACCATGCGCAGTTCGGAAAGGGGGGGGGGGGGGGGCTCGGATTCCCCTTGATTGAATGTAGAATTATTCAATGTATATATGTATATTGAAGCAAGAAAAGGCCAATATTAATATAAAGATTTGACTACTTATTATCTTTATTGTGTGTATAGAAGATTCTTTTTATATAGAATATTTATCACACTGTAATGATGATTTTATGAGTTTGTACACGCCAGACGTCATATCTGTTTCATATCACATGAAGCTGAATACTATCATTTAGTGAAAAAAAAAGCATTTAAAAAAAGAAAGAAATTGGATTACTCGGGATTAGAACCCGGGGCCACTTAAATGTCAAGTCAGAGACATAACCCTACACCACGGAGCTGCTTTAAACTGTCGGAAATTATATGCAAAACTTGGGTCAAACACATGTATATAATTACATTCCCTATCTTCAAAATCTTACACAATGCAAGGTGTCTAATTTTGCCTTTATCAAACAGTTCTAAATTAAAAGATGTATAAAAGAATGAAAAGTCAGTTGACAGCCTGAATTAAATGTAATTATTCTCCACATGCCCCTGTGCTAAAAATCATGTCAAGCGACACTTGATACTAATTAAACAAACTGGGCGGGGCACTTTGAGAGGGATGAGAGAGGCCTTAGGGAGTTTTGATATAAAACATTATTGCAAAAGCTTAAAATCTTCAGATATCGCCCGAAAACGACAGTGTTACACACACTCATAATGAATACTTTTATGACCTCGAACTTTAACCTTTTGACCTCAAAAAGATCTTCCTTAGACCACAGGAAGTTGTTATGTAAAATTTCATTGAGAAAGCTCAAAGGGTTCTTGGGATTTAAAGTGTTATAACAGACAGAATTTGCAAATTTATGACATTGAGCTTCGACCTTTGGACCTCTAAATCAATACGTTCATTTTTAGTCCTTGGGGAGTTACTATGCAAAATTTCATTGCGAAAGCTCAAAGGGTTCTCGAGATATCATGTGGAAACGAAAGCGTTACAAGCAGATAGAAAGACGAACAGAAGGGCGGACAGCTAGAAGGACGGACGGACAGGCCCAAATTAGTATCCCCCATTTTCAAGCGGGAAACAATTAATAATTCAGAATTGAAAAAAAGAATGAAATAATACACCTGCAAAGTCACATTGTTTTTTAAAAAAAAGTAACATTAAACTCTATACAGCAAAGGATGTATGTTCCAATTGCATATTTCAAAATATCATCTCTATCATTTTTTTTATCTTCATTGAAAATAATGCTATGCATAACCTAATTTTTCATTTTATGCAAATATTTTTTTTGTCATTCTGAAACTGTACGCACATTTAATCTGCTAAGTGTATTTGAAGAGTCCATACTATGCTATCATTAATTTTGATAATTATTTTCGCAAGCTGCTCTTTTTCAGCATTAACATACACACATACAAAAATAGACGTTACGGCTGTTCAATCAAGAGAGCGCTCGCTACGCGATCGGAAGGCCGTGAGTTCGAATCTCTACCTAAGTCGAGAAAAAATTAGGTTTCCGCTGTTACTTCAACAAGTGCTAAATACATGTAAATTACAGCAAAAACAAGATCAGAAATGTGATCAATCTTACAGACTAATGCTCAAAAAATTATACTTAACACATTTAAGTGTTTGTTTTCCTGTAATGTTATCTTGATATATGCTTTAGAAATGTTGTAGATTATAATAAATCTAAGTGCTTTATATTAGACAGAAGCTTTTGAAAGGCTCTGAAACAGAGCAAATTTCCGACTTATGTGAATGAGAAAATCTCTCACAACATTAATTTCTATTTTATTTTGATTTCAAAATGTCTGCCCTTTGGGGGATGTGGATTATTTTATTCCTCAGAGATTTTCACTGTGATGGTAAATATCTAGACACTTTTCTAATTTTTTTTCCTGATAAGTATTTGTCTTTTTACTAAATGTTTTACGTTAATTATTTACACGTCTAAAGGAAACAACTAATGAAAGGGAGGAAAATCTGCATATATAATTTAGTTAACATTAATATCATCTGACAGGTAACAGGCTGTTCTCCAATTACTTAAATATAACAAAATATAACAAAAGAATTTGCCGAAGATTTTTTTGTCAGATTGAGCATATCTATCAAATAATTTGTAAATTATTTGTTCTTGTACATTTTAAAAAAACAATACAAAAAAATGAAAATGGTGCTTTCTGGTTGTATTGTAAAATACTTTTTTGCGCTCATCAGTGTTTCTTTGTTTTGTTATATATTTCTGTTTAAAAGTAATTGCTTTTTTTAATTTACGACCGCGCATATTGACTCAAAACTAATACACGTACTACATACCCGGTATATTAAAAAGTTTCATATAAGTTTTGATTTCAATTATTCAATTAGTATTATTCTGAAGAAAAATATTCTTATCCATTTTTATGATGAAAACCATCGTATATGCAGACAAGTAAATTCTTCATCTCTTTCATTTTTTAAAGACGCCGTCGAAAAGTATTAAATATGTTTAAAACTTTCTGTTATTCATTTTAACTCCTTTTAAATTAATATGAAATCCATCTTGCAGCTTTTAATTTTTTTTTGTGGGGGGGCTGGATAGAAAGGAAGAAAGTATTCAAAGGAATTACTTTTCACAAAACATGATTTAGACAAAATAATTCCCGATTCTCCTTCCCCATCAGTGCATTTGGAACTTTTAAGTATTTTTTGCAAAGTGTCGGTCTTTCAGTGGACTTTTGCAAGGAGTGCTGGGGCCCGTTTGATAAAAGAACTTACGACTAAGACCAAAAACTTAAGATTATTGTTAATTTTTGCAAAATTGATAATTCTCTTTGAAATTGTGTGTATAAGAATATCTTACAACAATCTTTTTAAAAAGTTTCAAATAATTTTCGATAGAATGTTAATTAAAAAGTTATATGAATAATTAAACTTGGTCGTAAGTCCTTTTGTAAAACGGGCCCCTGACTTATACAGTTGAAACTGACTTTCACATATTTCACAATATACGATAGTTCTTTCACTAAATAAATATTTCACATTTAATTCATCAAAAATAACTATTTATTTCAATGCACATATAAGCTATCCTTGAAGCAAGTAAAAACCAAGTAAAAACCAACCTACCGCTCAACTCCCGGCCTTCACATGTAAGTGTCCCTAACATCACACCTATGACAATTAGAAAGGTTTTTTTATGTTTAATCAATTATGCACCTCCGTAAGTGATACAAGTTTTAATTAATGTCCAAGTAAAACCGTCAACTGCAGAAGTCACTGCTTCTCGTAAAAGTCCAGTTAGAATGTAAAAAAAAAAACAACATATTGTAAATTTTATGTTTTTTCAGCGGTGATTCCATGCAGTCCTAACTGTATAGACATGGAATTCGATGGGAATGGAATTTGCACCCGTGGGTGTATTGAAGGATATTGGGGTGATAAATGTCTGAATGAATGTCCATCTTCTTGTTCCAGAAGAGTCTGCAATAGAACTAACGGACTGTGTTCCTCCTGTAAAGACGGGTATTATGGACATAGATGTGAATATGAATGTCATTGGTATATTAAGTGCTATAAACGAGCATGTGCGCAAGACAGTGGGTACTGTACAGTGGGATGTGTACCGGGGTATTATGGAGATTTCTGTGAACACAATTGTGGTAACTGCAGCAGTGATGCATGTGATAAATCAAATGGATATTGTGGGACCTGCAGTAAAGGATTTTATGGAGAAAAGTGCGACATAAAATGTAGTAACACTTGCCTTAATCAGGAATGTAGAAAAATAAATGGACATTGTATTAATGGCTGCTACAGGGGGTTTTATGGTTCATCCTGTGAAGCGCCATGTAGTGGAAATTGTGCAAAAATCGAATGCCTTCAAAGTGGAGTTTGTATTGGGGGGTGTAAACCAAATTGGTCAGGAGAAAGATGCGACAGTGAGTTTGGTAATTTTGGGCCAAGTTGTATTTTAACACGTCATTAACTTTTATGTCCACCATTAAGCTGAAGAGTTTGTATACTAGGAAATATATTTCTTCCATGCAGTGATTAGCTTACATCTAGATAAAAATTGTTGAAAGTATGCACCTTTTATATATTTAAAGATATCCTGTGCATTTCTGACTTTTCCAAATAACTAAGTTCTGCCATCTTTACTAGAAAAAAAAACATTCAATAATTTACAATGTTATCAGATTAAATCAAAATAAGACGTCTAAAATACTTCCTTTGTCATCTTTATGAGTTGTAAATCATATTTCAATTTTGTTAAATTTCATGTTTAGAAGGAAGAACTGTGTCTGAAAGAAATTATCTGTTAGGATTGTGGCATGAATTGAATTGTTTCCAGAGATGTGTAGGGGAAATACTATACGGTCTGTACTTTTCAAGTTAATAAGTTTTTGATTCTTTGACGACGAAGAAAAACTATTATTTTTTGCAGGATGTGAATTCGGACATTACGGACCTGATTGCTCCAAGCTATGTAGTGCGAATTGTAAAAGACAAATTTGTGACAATGTCACCGGATCCTGCACATATGGATGCATGAATGGGTTCTATTCAGATAAATGTGAAAAGAGTTGCAGTTTATCATGCCCGTCAACTCTCATTAGAGACTCAGAGGAATATGACAGCGAATGTCCCGTTGGAAAATATGGAACTTATTGCAATAAAACTTGCAACTATAATTGTAAAAAGGGATGCAGTAAAGTCAATGGATTATGCAACTTTGGATGTATTACCGGGAAATTTGGAGTTGATTGTCTCCGAAACTGTGCTGATGGGTGTATATCCGGTTGTCTTCAAGACGATGGTAGTTGCACTTGTAAAACAGGATGGCAGGGTCATAAATGTGATGATAAAACCATAAGAATATAATAACTCAGGAAATCTTACTCTTAAAAACATTGCTCTGAAGAGTAGTGACGATTGAGAAATTAAATTTTATGTATTTTTGTGTATAACTAACAAGCCCCTGAATGGTACAAATATAAATCATGAATAAGAATTTATATTCAAAGAATCGAGATATTGATATAAATCATTTAAAAATGTTATTTGGACAACCAACATCTTTCATTTTCAATTTGAATAACACTGAACATTACATGATATCTATATGCAGAATGCAGCCAAACTCATTACGGACCACAATGTGATCAACTATGTAGTCCAATCTGTATAAATAGAATCTGTTTTTCAAACAACGGGTCGTGTATAAGGGGACACCAAAGCAATCTTACAGATGAAAAACCTTATTCTGGTAAAGAACAGTTTTCTCTTATTTTTCCAGTTTATCGACCACATATCAAACAAGAGGCCCATGGGCCTTATAGGTCACCTAAGCATTATGCAACAATTTTCCAGTGATTGAATTTGATACATATTTTAAACCAGTTGCTATGGCATTCACAATTTTGAAAGAGCTGGCGGTCCATTGGTCATCATAACTATACATTTTGCAGTTGCTCAGTTTGGTCACTTAATACCCATAGGCAGGGTAGGGGAACAAAAAATGCATTTCAACTAATCAGTAATATTCAGCAATAATCAGTAGTGTCCCTACCATACATGAACCCCTGATCCACACATTGCACAATTTTTGTACAGGCATTCTTGCTTTTCAAAAATATTTGATTAATACCAAGGAGCAGGTTTCAAACAATTCATTACATATTATATTTTCAGTATATACGTACAGCCCCCCCCCCCCCTCTATGGAACCCCTGACCCTGGGGCCTTGAATTCAAAATTCTGGAAAATTATCATAACTATATAGGTAGTTCATCTGCTTAATATCCAGGAGCAAAGAAGATAATTTTCAAAGATTTAATGTATTTGCACTATATACACTATATAATCAATAGAGCCCCGCCCAAACACCAGAATCCCTGACCCTGGGGCCATAAAATTTATAATTTTTAAAGAGGCATTCTTGCTCAATTTTAACTATATAGGTAGTTAATCTGCTTAATACCCAGGAGCAAAGAAGAAATTTTTCAAAGATTTAATTTATTTTCACTATATGATCAAAAGAGCCACACGCTAACACCAGAACCCCTGACCCTGGGGCCATAAAATTCATAATTTCGGTAGAGGCACTCTTGCTCATTATAACTATGCACTTTGTAAGTTTATTTAATACCTAGGAGAAGAGAAGAAGATTTTCAAAGAATTCATGTATTTTCACTATATAATCAATAGAGCCCCGCCCTAACACCAGAACCCCTGACCCTGGGGCCATAAAATTCACAATTTTGGTAGAGGCACTCTTGCTCACCATAACTATGCACTTAGTTAGTTAATTTAATACCCAGGAGCAGAGAAGAAGATTTTCAAAGAATTCATGTATTTTCACTATATAATCAATAGAGCCCCGCCCTAACACCAGAATCCAGGACTCAATGCTGATTACAATCATGCAAACAGTTTGACTGCTTGATGTCCAGGAGTAAAGAAGAAGATTCTTAAAGATTGCATTAATTTTAGTGGTTTTGGCCCCACCCCTCAGACCCCAGGGGGGTAGGGATCATGAAATTCACAATTTCTGTTCCCCTTCACCCATAGATGCTTTGTGCCAAATTTGGTTGAAACTGGTTCAGTGGTTGCAGAGAAGAAGCTGAAAATGTTCAAATGTTAACGCACAACGCACGACGCCCAACGCACGACGACGGACGAAAATGGATAGCAATAGGTCACCTGAGTTTACTCAGGTGGCCTAATAAATGGATAAAAATTTGAACATTATATTATTCACGCATATAATCATTTGTTTTTCATTTATTTTTTTTTTTAAGAAGACGTGCTATGAGAGATTAATAGAAAGATTTTTTTTATAATTTAAGAAATCGACCAGATATTAGAGAACTATTCAACAGCTCTCTATGGAGTCATTGCAGCGCTCTGTATAAGTATTATTGTCAATATTGTTCTGATTTTCAGGTAACTTTTATTATTATTATAAAGATATGCATGACAAAAGATGAAAGTGAAAAAAAATATTTACATTAATTTTTTTCAGTATTTTTTTCTTGTTTTCTGTACATTTTACACTTTTGATTTCAATAACTATTCTAATTTTGCAGGAATATCAGACAAAAATTTCCTAACAAAGAAAAGCAGAAAACCAGCCGACGAAATTCAATACAATATGCAAACACAGCTATGTTTGCCGAAGTTGAAGTTAACGCGGGTTATCAAGAACTTGGACAATTAAGTCAACCTTCTCATTATGATGAGCTCAAGTGATTGTTTGAATAAAAAAATGATTGATTTATTGACATCCCCCCAATTCAATAATATTTCACTCATATTCAGTCATCAACATATATTACTGAAGGGCTCAAATTTAGACTTTTACTTGGCAATAAGGTACATTAAGCCGTAATGGGTCTTTTTCTGTGAAAGCCCTTCTTGACAAAGAACCTCGTTTAAGGTCTCATCCAAAAGCCTGCAAATTTCATTACAACGTTCCGAGTACTTGGCGAAAGGGGAATTGAGATGTACATTTTATCGACTTAGGTTATGCGTGGCTGTGGTTTGAACCGACGACCGTATCATGAAGGAGCTTGTATTCTACTAAATAAGTTGTCTTCGTGATGGGTGACCTAAATTGAATCCACGTCTAAGTTTGTTGAAATTTTAACTTTTGAATTTGTGATGGAATTTTCATTTTTACGTGAAAAGTTGAAAATGTTTTTTAATTGTAATGCTGATTTACAAATGCAACTATGAACAATGCTTTGTTTGCTTTCTTGGTTTGTATATAATGATAGCAATTGTAAACGTATATTATTTAAAGTGATTTAACACTCAATATCATTTTTGAAATGTTCATTTCAATTCATCATCCGTTTGCATATATCAAGTAATGAAAAAGAGCAACAAGTAACCATTTTACGAGAGAGAGAGAGAGAGAGAGAGAGGTTATCAACTATTTAAAATATGTCGTAAAGTTTTTTTTTTCTCTTATTAAAAATCATTAAAATAGTGAGGCTTGTTTTAATAGTGGTTAATCATTTGGTTTTTTTGGTTTTATAATGCATTTTCAACCACTTCTGAAATATACATTGAGCATATATCAGTTTTATTTCACTGTTTTTTTTAACTTGTTTGTTACAATTGAAATAAAGGCAGACTTGGATAAATTTCTATTAATTTCCATTTCATTATTCATTTAAGCTTTGAGGACCATACTTTTATTTCATTGTCTGATTTATAGATGATTTCTTAGCGGTATGATTTTACGCATCGTTGCCTGCATCAAAGCTCCTAAAAGATGAAGTATGAAAGATGAATTTTAAGAACACAGTTGGACGTACAGTATTTTTAGCCAAGTATTTACGGAAATAAGAATTGATAAATGTATCAGATAAATGTTTTACATACTCAAATATAGAAAGAAGTGAAGTTTCATTTTCCGATTTCTACCAAATTTACCCTTTGTGAAGTGACATTGAAATGATCTGATAAAATGAATACTTGAAACATGTATCTGAAAAGAATGCATTTTGATTTATCATAGAATTGCACAGAAAACACATTATGGATAAGTGAAAAAAATATATTTTGATTGTTTATTTGATTTGGTTGATAATAATTCTTCCATAGAAAAACAATACTTCCTTCTCCAGCAAAACAAATGTTTTTTTTTCTTCTTTTTTTCAAGCCAGTGATGCATGTGCATGATGGCAGAAATTGTGAATGGTGTGCTATAAAATACAACAGCTTATAAAACTTCTTTTCTGAAAGCAGATCGACAATACTAGTAATCCCATGATACATATGAGGCCTGGAGATGTTTAAACACAGAAAATAATATAAAACTAGAAATGCCGTGAGGGATGAATTCACTTAATGATACCTCCGCCTCCCATATATTAATATAATGGCAGTGTCCATGTTTTGCGATAGGAAACGCAGATGCTTCAGGACAGGACCCCCCCCCCCAAATATAGACCCCCGGACAATTGAGACCCCCGGGCCTGTTAGACTTTTTCACATAAATTATATATTGATGACACATTTGTGATATATTCCATCCTATCAATTCAGAAAAATTGCTTAAACTAACATTTTATAAAAATTTCTACCCACTCTCTATCTATAAATTAAGAAGGCTGCCAACTTCGTCTGCAAACCGAGAGGCACTGCCGCGAATTTTGGTTGAATCGTCTCATAAATCTAAAGAAATCCTTAAAATCATCAACTCATATTGTAGATTGAATATTCTTTTCATTAACCACCAACTCTCATGAAGGTTAAGGCACTTCAACACTCGGTATGGCCGGTTTATCACAAGGATGTCAGGCTACAGCCAGCGTTTTTGCTTAGTGAACGGGAGTGACGAGGAGACGACTTTTCACCGAAATACACAGTTCTGCAGAAAGTCTGAAACACTGTTTTGAAATAAACATTTGAGGAAAATTGGTTGATATACACTTTAAAAAATGTCTTTCAAATGTATTGAAAAAATAGACTTTTAGACCGCTGATGTGAATGAAATGCTTCTAATTATTTTTCAAATACCTAATTTCCATGTATTGGTTTTGAGAGTTATACCCTTTTAAAGATGCATTTTATTAAAATACCTTCTTTTCCTTAAATATTTCATGTAAAATCTACAAAACGTTTGAAAAAAAAATTTTGATGAAGAATTCGTACAAAAAACAAGAACATATCTACAAGCATTGTTGATATCTTACACACGTATTTGGTTATATAAGGGAACATGGGGAATTAGTCCTCTCCTCATTACTTCCGTTCAATAAGCATTTCACGAAGCTAGCAACCTTGTTGATTTTTTTATATAGAATGTAGGTAGATTTTAAAGAACGTTTGTAATAGGTGATTTTTTGATTTGTTGATATAGATCTTATCACAAATATGTCAATAAAAGATTATTTATGAGAAAAAAAATCGAAAAAGCCCAGGGGTCTATATCGAAGGGGGGGTTCCTGTCCTCAAGCACCTGTGATAGGAAACACAAAATATGTGTCGGATCAAGGAATTGCGTAGAAGGATATGAAGATAACAAACAGTCCATAACACATTAAACAATAGATGTTTGTAAAACACTTATGCCCCCCTCCCCCAATTGGAATTTTTCCAAGTCCAAGAGGGCAAAACTCTGTCAAAAATGGCACGATTGTACCAAAAACATAACTTGACCTAGATATTCATCTGATAAATCTGTATACTATATTTCATCTCAGCATGAGCAACGGTTGCAAAGAAAATGAACGGAAACTGCAAATAATTGAAATTTTTCTAAGTCCAAGGGGCATAACTCTGTGAAACGTAGTGCGATCGTACCCAAAACAGAAGTTGACCTAGATATTCATCTGATAAATCTGTATACTATATTTCATCTCAGTATGTGCAACGGTTGCAAAGAAAATGAACGGAAACTGCAAATAATTGGAATTTTTCTAAGTCCAAGGGGCATAACTCTGTCAAAAATGGCGCGATCGTACCCAAAACAGAACTTGACCTAGATATTCATGTGATATATCTGCATACTAAATTTCATCTAAGTATGTGCAACGGTTGTAAAGAAATTGAACGGAAACTGCAAATAATTGAAATTTTTCTAAGTCCAAGAGGCATAACTCTGTCAAAAATGGCGCGATCGTACCCGAAACAGAACTTGACCTAGATAATAATGTGATTTATCACATATTTTCCCCTTTATCCCGTTGATATAGCTCATGTGATATCGTTTTCGTATCAACACTATGTATTCCTACGCCGCGTGACGTAATGTAAATAAACAAATACATGTGTATGATAGAGAGAACGACTTAATTTGTCAAATTTCACTTTATTTGATGTATTTTAACAAGATTTCATTCCTGAACTGAAAAAATAAGCGCTGAAATATTTTCTTTCTTTTATATTTGTACGAACTATTTCATACAGCGTAATTTTATTTATTACGTTATTTGGTCTGAGGTAACCGAAAAGGAACTTTGAATTAGAAATAACGACAAAATACACATTTATAGTGAACAAAAATATGTGATAAAAAGATATTCATGGTTTGATATTTGATATGATTTTTATCCAACTCGTTGTGTGAAATCCCCTCGCCAAGGCTGCAAATAATTGAAAACACACAACTCGTTGGATAAAAATCATATCAAACCACAAACCATGGGAGATCCTATATATATCTGTATACAAAATTTCATTTCAGTATGTGCAACGGTTGCGAAGAAAATGAACGGAAACAAAGTGGACCGACCGGCCGACAGACCGAGGGACCGACAGACCGACAGACCGACCGACAGACAGCAGCAAAGCAATATGCCCTCCCTTCTTCGAAGGGGGGCATAAAAATAGGAGCAAAGTAAACACGGACCTCCGAAATATCAGAGGTGGTATCACGTGTCATGGAGGAGTGAGCATCCCCTGATGACTGGTCACATCCGGCTTGTGCTCCTTGTCCTGATCGGGAAATAACGGAAAATCCGTCGTTAATTCAGTGTATAAATACTGGACTAACAATTAGTATGAAAAACGTCAGTCAGAATTTGACTCAATGACAAATTGTATTGGCTGACAAGGTCATTGTATCGACCATAGAACTTACAAAATGATGACTTTAAACGAGACTGCTGATATTCAAGGCGTCACAGACGGACGGACGGACAGGCATCCCGATTACTACACTGTATATACCCTCTCGCTTTTCAAGCAGGGGGGGGGGGGCTAACAATTTTTTAAATTATATAAATGGAATACAGTCAGCATTTAAAATGTATCTATGGACACAACCTGCATCGCTAAAGGAATTCAGTAATAACAAGTAATGTTTTCTATTATTATAAGCATCGGAAACACATTTATTTTATATCAATGTAAAAGAAAACTCTATGTTTACACATATTCTGAGAAAACTGTGAAAAAGAATTAGATACATGTAATATTTTTAAGAGTAACATTGATGAATTAATATTATTTCTTAAACAAAGAGTCGTGTTTATCTTATGTGAAACAAAGCCATCAGTTTATACTACATTATGTTTTATTTGTTCGATGCAGATGTAAAATTCCGTATACATGTACATGTAATATAATCGTGACACTGGGAAGTGTCGCCTTCCTCTATAAGATCTTGATGTAAAAATAAATAGTCGAAGTTTTTGTAACATTGTGATACGTTATAAACATGCAATTTTACTTTCAGTGCAATTCCAAATTCTGTTATTGGAGATAGCAAACAACTATTATTTTTTTTACCTTTGACATTCAAAATGAGTGCCTTTCGAGAGATTTGGGTTATCTTAACACTAGGAAATATTTACAGTAACTGTCATGGTACAAATCTGGATTTTTTTTAAATCTTTCTCTGAGAAGTATTTATGTATTTCACTAAATTGTTTCAATATTTATTTACGTAAATAAGTAAACCTTCTAAATGACAAGTAATTTTTAAAGATAAACAGTTATTGAATTAAATAATTGAAATATCATACAAGTATAATACTTATAACATTTAATATTGAATCAGTTTCCAAATAAAAATAAATTCATTGCAGATGTTACTGGTGTTTAAGTTTATTGAATTTTATGCATAACTTTGAATATAATGAGAAATCTAAGTTTCAGTCTTTACAATCCTTTTTTTTGTCAAATATTAAGTAAAGTTCTGTGTAGGTTTTTTTTCAATCAGCGTTGTTTCTTTGCCGCCCTTACTGTGTAGACTTGAAGTTCGATGAAAATGGAATCTGTACCCGAGGATGTATTGAGGGGTATTGAGGAGATGAGTGTCTTGATAAATGTCCATCAACTTGTTCAGAGAAGAGCTGCATCCGAACTAATGGGTTGTGTAATTCTTGTCCTGCCGGATACTTTGGGGATAAATGTGAAATGGAATGCCATTGGTCTAAAAAATGCACCGGAGGAAAATGTAACAAAGACAAAGGAAGCTGTCCAACCGGATGTGTATCTGGTTATTATGGATACTACTGTACTGATATTTGTCGTAATTGCAGGAGTGGTACTTGTGACAAATTAAATGGAAATTGTGATGTCTGTAAAACTGGCTTTTACGGAGCAAAGTGCGATAGAAAATGTAGTATCAATTGCCTTAATGAGGAATGTAGAAAAAGTGACGGCCATTGTAAAAATGGTTGCAAAGAAGGTTTTCATGGTTATTCTGTAATTTGTTATGGAGTGAAAATTGTGCACAACCCAAATGCAAACCAAATGGAGATTGTATTGGTGGATGTAAACCAAACTGGACAGGAGAAAAATGCAATAGTAAGCTTCTTAATTTTGCAACTGTTTTGAAACACATTGAGATAACGAACATAATTCAGGATCAAAAGTTCATATAACAATACAAAACAGGAGCAGGGCAAACAAGGACCTCGAAAACATGAGAAGTGAGATCAGGTGCCATGATGCAGTGAGCATCCCCTGCCGACCGGGCACACATCGTGTGCCTCTTGTCGGGATAAAAGGTGAAACCTGTCGTCAATTCAGTGTATTATTTCAAAAATATCACTAATTAGAAATTTCCGAAATGCAGCTGAAAATAAGGCATATATGGGATTTATTTTTATCCTTTAATTGATTTGTCGTATATTTTGTATATTTATATATTGATCTAAAAATAAGAAATACATTCACAAAAAATGGAATAAATTACAATATACGCCATCAAATATCTAGATGCAGAGTTCAGCAAAACTTATAGTAATGGGCCAGATGGTGATCAGCTTTGTAGTGAAGGGTGTTTGAACTTACCTTGTTTTACAGACAACGGATCATGTACAACGGGAAACAACAGGACGTCTATAGAGGAACTAGACAGTAATTCTACAGATGACAAACCTGCTTCTGGTAAGGAATGGTTTTTCTCATTTCTAATCTTTCAAGGTGTATTAACATGTTTACGCATGCATTGAATTATGATTATCTTTAAACATGTCTCATAAATGCAACTGTTTTTGCAGATAACGTGGTATATTTACATTTTTAATTCCCTGTCTTGACTGAAATGTGAATTATATTTCAAAATATATGCATTTTCCCCATGTAAGACTCAAGACTTTACAAGAGCCTTTGTATTTTTATTTTCATTTATAGCATTGGTATTTAAAGGCGTTCATTTTTTGTGCCGATAAAATAAAACACATACTAGTACTTTATCTTTTAATTCAAACCCTCAACCCCCTCTGTGCATACTTTGTAAGCAAAAAAATATTAAACTGTTTACAATTTGTACACTTGTACAAAAAGAAATCTTAAGTACCTGAATATCCATTCCATGCTAAAATGATTTTTTTTTTTTTTTTTTTTGCATATTTTAAATTTTCATTTGCATTTGCGCATTTTATATCTCTTGATACATGTATGAATATTGTATTTTTTTTTAATTTTTTTTTACTTTTTAACGCCGAGTCGGCAAAAATTCAGCAATGTTTGGGTGGCGGAATATTCTAACTGTTATTCATACATGTAAGAAACGTATAATTGAAAAATTATTACAAAATTTATACTAAATGATTTTAATTTTTTCCCTGTTCTTTTGATTAAAGAAATCAGCCTAACATCAGAGAACTGTTCCAAACCAGAGATATGTTTAGCTCTGTATGGAGTCATTATTATCTTCCTCTTAAGTATTCTTACAAACATCTTTTTGATCGCGAGGTCAGTGTTAATTTAGCTTATTGTTATAATCGAACACAAATTATTTAACCTGTACTTAATTAGGTACATTATAATATACTAATTATAGTAAAGAAAATCATGAAATATTCAAAAGAAGTTTGGTTTAATTTTCTGCAAATTTTTACACTTATCATTATTTTTAATTTATTGTATATTACTTTAATATTACAGAAAATGTAGACAAAACGTTTCTTCTGTCGACGAAGAGCAGGACACAATTCAACGGAATTCAACATTATATACAAACACTACAGGTATATACGACAGAGTGGAAGATAACGCAGAATATCAAAATCTTGGACAATTAAGTCAACCTTCTCATTACGAGGAACTCATGATCAAGTGAATATACGTCTAGATTTGACAACCTTTTAAACTGATATAGTTGTCTGAACATTTCAGATTTTAACTAAAATATATAGTGATTTTTGTTTTTGGTGAAAAAAATCATTCTTTCTATACAAAAAATATGCGAGTTTCAGGATATACTTTATCTTGCTGATATTGAGCTCTGCAAACCATTTATTTTACTTTGACTCTGTAGAAAATGTTTCTTTACTCGCAAAAATTAATCATTGCAGATTGATGTCAACTCGATGAATAGTCAAAGAAAGATACCTAGAATAATAGTTGGTTTACAATACATTGTTGAGAACAGGTTGAACGCTCGATCCCTAAAACCTTTAAGGAGGAAATTGACACTAAGAATGAGAAAACATCCATATTTCATTGTGTCAGGATTATGCCATTTGAAAAAGCCAAACATTGCGCTAACACCCAACACGTCGCTAAAGAGTGCATAGCTGTGGAAGCGTGTTGTGTGACGGCGCAACACCGTCTTTGTGTTAGCGCGACAGCGTGCATTGTTAGCCCAGTGGCATGTTTTGTGATATCTCGACGACCTGTTGTAATAAAGCGCAACGGCGTGTTGTGTAAAATAGTGAAAGCTCGAGGGTCTGATGTGAAATCATGTTACTGCGACGGCGTCTTATGTGATAGCCCGATGGCATGTTGTTTAAAAGCGTGTAAGCGTGATGGCGTGTAATGTACTAGCGCGACGTATCTTTTTTTTTTTTTTTTTTTTTTTTTTTTTTTTTTTTTTTTTTTTTTTTTTTGCGAGCGCACTGTTAAGACTAAGCAAATGGCCACCGCTTTTAGCACACAACTTAACACGTCATTGCGATAAGCCGTTTCAAGCCACACGCCATTGTTTGAACACAAATACACAAAACACACTCTTGTGCTAAATTAATTTCACAAAACACTCCGTCGAGCTAATAAAAAAAAACCGCAGTCGTTATACTGTAAACGTGGAAATTTTGACGATGTCCTAATTTTGACTATTTTGACGGTTTTTCTTTTCTCGACAGAATTTACACTCGTCAAACTGCGCATCATATATATAGCGTCACAACAAATATGGACCATTGTACAACATTATGCTTAATTTTCTCGGCTTTCTCCTATTAAATCTAGATCAAAGTTACTGTTAATTTCTTTTGTAATTAGTTATGAAAACATAGAGATTTATTAAAAATTAAACATTAAAAGAAAAACATTGAATCTAAACTAGTGTATCAAACACTGCTTGTGTAACTTAGCCTATTTATCACGCCGTGTTTGACCTAGTTTGTCACATCAGGCAATTACAAGAGGTCAATTTATTTAATCAAATCTTACACACTTAGATATTTTGTACAATCTTGCACACTGTAGATACTAGTAGTCTGTACAAAAATTAAAATTTTATTGATTACGACGCTGCCTTTGTATCCCCTTGAATTCAAAGATACATAACTCTTGATTATATATTTCGTCAAAATTAACACTCGTCAATTTTCGTAAACAAGAAATCCTCAATTTTTCAAATCGTCAATATAACTACGTTTACAGTCACACAATATCACACATCTTTGCACTCTACAACGTGACGACGTGTTGTGTGTAAGTGCGACGGCTTTTTTTACTGAACACAATGTTCTTGTAAATGGTCTTATCCGGACGCCATAATATTTTACATCATCCTTGCATAATCGTTTCCATTCTAATGCATTGATATTATATGTTTTGGCATAGTTCATCAATAACAAAACTTGTTTAAAAAACACACAAAAACACAAAATAGAAGGTGTCTTTATCATGCAAAACACTGTTTATTATAAGCGTAGGCAACAGAGATTTCTTTCTTTTAAATACCGTGCAATTCATTCTGCTAATTACTGTCAATATGCTTCTGTTTATTGCCTCAACTATTCATAGTTCAGGGCAGGAGAACATGTGTTGCTTTTGGGGATGTTTTCATTTACTAAAAAAGGGAAGAAAATCCCTTTTTGACTAAAATGTTTGCTAAAAATTCTTTAAAAATAACACATCCCATATTTTAAAATGTGTTCCCTAACTACTTGTATCGCAAAAAAATGAATTGTTTCCAGTAATTGCAAAGAATTCTTTAGATATTAAATACTGAAAGAGAAAAGAAGCTTCCATTAAATAGATTCATCAGAGGATAGCGTTTATGCAATGCTATGGATATGATTCGTTATAGGATCAAACAAACACAAAACATTAAAAAAAGGCATGGCAAATCAGATGTTAGAGTATAGAAGAAGGATATGGAGATAACGAACACAATTCACTCTCAAAGTCCATAAAACAATACAAAATAAGAGCAGAGCAAACACAAACACAGACCTCCGAAACATCAGAGGTGGGATCAGGTGCCATGGGGGAGAACTCTTACAAATAAGCACGTCTAAGCTTAACATGTACATGTAGCGTAAGTTCTTTGCATTGTGCATTCATATCTAGGTATACATTAAAGGTTATTTTTTCACTTACGAGGTCTATGAAAAAAAAATCAGTGGATACTTTTAGTGAAACTTTGGAACATTACCAGGAAAAAAATTAAATGACAATCTGAATATCCCCTGATGAATCTTTGTCTTGAGTTTATGAAACCACATTCCTACACGTACACGTATATCCTTAGGTGTTTGCATACACGTTGTCTGAATTCAGATAGTCACAGACCGTCTTGAAGCAAAACTCATATTCTTCCTACAATACGAGATACAGATTACCTTATACATATGTTTTTCAGCGGTTCTTTATCTCTAGATCTGGTCTTCGACAATGTAGTTGAGTTTCATGTTTATATATATTTCGATAAATCTAACTATTATTTTTCATTCAATTTTGCTGAGAATTTTCTTATTTCTTATTTTTTACTTTGTGCTTCTCACCTTGAAAATCTCGGTACTCATCAATTTATAATCATCTAATGAAAATCAGTAAAAATATGATAACACAATCTTTCTGTACCTTTGAAGATATCATCTCTGGTCTTCTACATTGTAGTTGCTGAACTATGGTAAAAATGTCCACCTCGTCATCTTGTTGTAGCTGTTCTATGGCGTTATACACAGCAATAAATACTCCACAACAGGTCGCACCATCCCTAGAAAAAGGACAATTGTCCTCAAATTTTATTTAACAAACAGATATGCTAGAATTCGTTTCATTGTATCTTAAGAAAAGTTGAAAAAGTTCTAAGTGTAAAAAATGAAGTTTCATTCCATTGAAATTGTTTTAATAATTATATTTAAAAAATGTAAATGGCATCTCGTACATACAGTTGAAGTAGATGTATTTGAACATACTTGGAAACAAGGGCTATCGGTCCATCTTGTTCACATTTTCTTTCAAGGCAAAAAGTTTTATTAGTTCAGTTATTGTAGATGGTTCTTTTGGTAGGATTTCATTGGAATTCCAATCAAGAATTTCAAAAATATGCACAATGTGCATCTGATTACCCTATAATAAAATGTACTTAAAATAAGTCCCCAAGTCGATCTGATAAAAAGGTTTGGACTAATTTAAAATCCTAAAAAGATCTTTAAATTTTTCATTAACTTTATTTACGCGTGACTTTTTGCAAATTTTATTTTTACAATACAATTAAAAAAATAAATAAATAAAGTATACGTGGTGGATTGATAGTATGTTTTTAACGTCCCTTTCGAGAATCTTTTACTCATATGGAGATGCGACACATGCTGGGGGGATGCAATATTTTGTATTATATTCGGCACTTACGGCCATTGAACACTTAGGAGTCTTTTTCGTACCGGGTTTTACCGCGACACGAGACCTGGGTTTATACGGTATCACCGAAGGACCGGTCCCCATGTCCCCCCAGTGGGATTCGAACCGGCAACGCAAGAATCAACTCCTTACTCTGCGACTCTAGAGGAGACGTTCTAATAACTGCGCCACTCGGGCGACATTTAAATATAAATATATACATTTGTGGTATCTCTCTGTTATATAGTCATACGGAGAACAAATATCTTCAATTTTGTATGAAGTTTGTCTGAGGTCAGAGGTCAATACGTGACCTAATCACACGGCGCAATAATATCTACCGGTGCATAAATATAAAATGACTTGCTCTTCTAGCATTTCATGTATAAAGAAAATGAACAAAATATGCAAGTAAAATAATAATTATTTTATTTAAAACGTTAACAAGTATTTTATACAGTTTTTTGGCCGTCGATTTAACCTGTGTATACATGGAGAATATACCGACGGAAACTAGGGCATAGCTTTTGTTTACAAGTTTTATGTCGTTTTTTTTTCAGCTGTACAGTCTCTAACGTTTGTCCTTATTTTTGGTAGACTTTTAGTTAAATCTTCATGATAAACTATAATTTTTCCATCAAATTCTACTCATGATAAATGTGTAAATCTGTTGGAAAATATCAAAGCATTGCATCACGCCACGAACAGCTGACAAGCACCTCGGCGCTGTCGTAGTTCAATGTAAGTTTTCGCTAGTGTCCCCGTGTTTTGCTTACATCATAAAAATGCCTTTAGTTATTGATATCGTAGGTTAAACGTTTTTGATCTTAAATACTTGATTGTAAATTAACTGGCACTGTCAAGTGTTTACATCCATCGGATCATCCATCCTTTTCTGGCGACCGAAATTCCTCCAGCTTTTTATCATCGATCTTTAAATGTGTTTCTTATGTCTTTTCAGCATTAATTATCAATTTTCACGAATAGAAATATTCCCCGACAAAAATTTGTTCACTACTGACCACAGGTAGCCTTTCACAAAATATTCCCTTAGAAATAAAATCCTTAGCCTGCTGAATTCGAAGCGTAACCGCCAATCAAGCCGATTTACACCTTGCGTCATTTTAAAAAAAATCTACGACGGACGGTTAGTGCAATAATTTATATTCGAAAATGCTAAATCGTCTGTCTCAAATGTATATATGTAATAAATAACAAGTTTATAAACTTCAATGGGAATTTAAGTGGGTCGGTACGTGATCAAATCTTCTGAGAAGGCCTTCGGCCTTCACAGGATTTGATCACGTGACTGACCCACTTCAATTCCCATTGAAGTTTATAAACTTGTTATTTATTTCTTGAATGTATATATGATGGCCCAATTTATGGATATATATATGAAATGTCTTGTGGCTCTATTTTTAGCATTGAGCACGTGGAGAAGTAAACAAAACTTGGTAAAAAATGCAATATCTAGAAAAATAGAACGTTTAGAAAAAAAGCACACTGGTCCAAATGTTCCTTTGTGTGTTAATTTAAAAAAAATACTACCTATTCATCAGTTTTAGTCATATTTAAACAAAACATTTCATAGAGCAGGCTACAACAATTCTTATAATTAATAATTTTGCTGGATAACATTGCCATTGTTACCGAATCTACAATTTTTCTTTATATTCCTTCAGAGGGTTACTACAGTTTTGGGCAAATTTTGATACATTAGTGAACTAGGATACAAGATAATTCCTTTTCAATTTAATTATTATTTCTTTAAATTAAAAAGGGTTAGGTATTCGATCATTTTTGTTGCAGTGGTTGAGAAAATAAGTTTAAAAATTGTAAAACCAATCATTGATTAATGAAGATTAGGAAGTCTAACACGCATCCGTGTTTTCAGTCACATTTCGACTTCGCGTATCTTCCTCCATGGTTAAATTTTCAAACAGGGAGAATCCTGGAAAGATTTCAACTCAAATCTTTTTTTTTCTTTTTTTGAAATTTTTGTCAATGGAAGATTTTTTTAAAAGCTGCCGTAGAGCCGTTTCTGGTCTTTGATCTATCGCTCTTAATAAAACATTTCATTTTTCGAATTTTATTGGCTGTTTTGCAATCAAGCATAATCTATATATATATACGATCCAAGAATATTTATTGCTCCTTGTTGTATTCGCTTTTCAATTGCTTATTTCACAAATTTTAAAATTTAGCTTTGAAATGAAATGCTTTCGAGCAATATCAAACAAAAAAAACTTCAACAAAGAAGAAAAGGTAGGGGACGCCATTGCATATTTAAATAACAGTAAGGATTATCGTTTAATAATTACCCCGCACTGTCCTTGGGATGTATACAGTCATGTATTGTAAATTAAAAAAAAAACTTACACGTTTCGTTTTGATTTGAATGTCCGTTTTTCGCAATACATTTTTCATCATTGTAGATGTTTTCTTTTTGATTTCATATGGAGCCAACTTAACATTTTTTACTTCGTCGTCAACCCAGTCTATAAGCTTTTGAAAGGAAGAAAAAGGTTACACAAAAATCGTTAGTTTCAAAAACGATCAAATTGGAACTTTGGTAACATTAATTACCTCTTTGATTTCTGATAAAGGGTTCAAAGAAATCAGAAATGAGGAATCTTGATCCACCAAAAGCCGAACAAGATCAATGGCGGCGCCTGATGCTGGATATTGTGCTGCAATAAACTCATCCGCTCGTGTAAACGACTAAAATAAAAGTTTCAGAAAATTAATCCTCTACAACTCTCAGTTTTCAGCGGGTGTTTTCTTTCTTTTCTTTTTTATTATAACAAAGATTTGTTATCTTAATGTAAACTATTTACAATTTCAATTTATTTAATGTAAAAGAGTTATTTGATGTATTCTACTGACTCATAACTTGCATATATACTTTTTCGAAGGCATATTATATACTTTTTCGAAGGCATATTATTGCTTGTTTCTTTATAAATATTTTATTATTTGAGAAGTGTTTATTACCGACACATTCACAGCATTATAGTATTGTCCTCGTCCTTTGACAGTTGAGGTTAAATGGACCAGATATCTGTCAACTAAAATTATGACAAATTATTTGAATAGTCTCCGTGTACACAAAAAATACCGTTCTGTCTATATTAATTAAAACAGGCAATGCGTTTAAATAACCTGGTAATACAGAGTTGGTAAAATTAAGCATGTCGTTCTTTCGACCCGTTTCGAAATTATCTTCATCGTAGTTTGGCTTTAAACTAGTAACCACCTGAAATTAGAATAAGAAAAGTAGAGTGCCTTTTTTCTGTTAATAGCACATAAACAGCAACAGAAATAATATCAGCAAGCTAGGCTTCATCAAAATGTACGTGAATCAGTCTGATTCGCGAGTAAGTTAAGGCAACGTCTATGAATGAATTAAAACGCATAAGGGCTGAACTTCTTGCACAGAAAAAGTTAAAACTTGTTCTCTTATATTGGTACACACGACATGCCCCACCAAGTGCACATTATCGTCATATTATGACGTCATAATCCGTACTACACAAGTTTAAAAGGAACATCAACAATATAGCTTCGGCGCAATGACATACTCAACTTTGTTCTTCAAAAGCAAGGTATTATTAGACGCAGAATATTACGAGGATTTAAGATATTGCTGCAGAAATGTCGACAGTGTGATTGTTTAGTTACTATTCCCAAAATTTTTAAGTTGAAACAGGGTAAAAATTCACTGTCCAGTGTATAAGTCGCCATATTATTTAAGACGGGAGACGTACATAAACAGAAGCATATATGCCAATGTGGACAATCTTACATTTTTTGTAAACAGTATCACAAATTTTATGTAAAAAAAACAGATTAAAATGCATAATTATGATGCTGAAAGTTCCTAAATATTTACTACATATAATATACTTTTGAATTGTGAATATCAGGAAAACTATTTTATATTAGAAGTATAATAAAGAAAATGCCTGAATGAAGCTACCTGAGCAGGAGTTATTACCCTTGTCAACATTTTTCAAGATTGAATAAATGATTTAATAAAGATAGTATGCATTTTTTAAATTCTTTTACATAACAATACTTATCATTACACTTATAGAAAATCATTCTTCTAAATATATTGTTCCAATGGGTTATGAATTTAATGTCTACTAGAATAAATGAAATATTTAAACAACTTTTAAAAGAAATTATAGAATTATTTCCGATACATTTTAATTTGAATTCATTGGCCAAAATTGTCATGTTAGGAAATTGTTCTTTAAAAATAAATTATTAAATTATTTAAAGTGACAGTTTTTTTCATATTTAAAATAAGAAAAGCAGAATTTTAAACATCATTGAACGTTTAAAAATTTTAGAAATTAATTATTTGCATCATTAACATTTACAATAATTCAAAAGGTGTATATAGAAATTTTGGCAGTGAATTTCTGTTTTGATCATCTTTCCTTAATTCCTGGATCTTTTGAAATAATAAATGTAATGATATAAGTTATCTCCTTGATGAAACGTCCATTGATATTTTATTCATTTTAAGGTTTCAAAATTGAAAATGCTTACATTGAACTCATTTCCAAGACGCTTCCGTATTTCCTGTCTACCGGTGTCCCCATACAACTCGATAAACTCTCTCCTGCCGACAAAGTTCCTTTTGCTTTTGAAATATTCGTGCAGTGCATAGTATAGAAAAGCATATTGATCCTACAATATCAAACAAGTTTTTTGTAATTTCTTAAGAATTTGTCTAGACTATTTAAGCACAACAACACATATTCAGTCAGTAAAACAAATTTTTTAAAAATAAAATGTCAACAATAATAAAACTTACTGCATTTTGAACCATGGTCATTCTATCTTTGCGCATGCTCTTTACAAACTCGATGACGTTGATTTTGCCCTTTTGTTCGCCGTATCTAGACAGGACGTCCAGGGCAATAAATGTCCCCGTTCGACCTATACCTGCACTGTAAGACAATAAGGCAAATATTAAGTTATATCAAAATACGGGTATATATTTACTTCCTCTTTGTGTGTAATTTACCCAATTAAAATTAAAATTGCAAAATCTTTCTCTAGATGCAAGATTTAAAATACTGCTTATAACAAAATCAGAAACAACATGAATTTTAAACAAAATTCGGTTGATTAGCATTATTAAATCTTAGTTAAAAAGAAAGTAAATATGTACCTGTATTTTGAAACTTTTACAATGTATAATTTGTCTCAGTAAAAAATGGCCTAGATGTTATGTAGAGAATAATACATACCATTTTCCACATTATATCCTGTATCAGCCCGAAACACTAATATCAGCCAGAGGGCCGAAGGCCCGGTAGCTGATTTTGGTCGAGGGCTGATACAGAATGTGATGTGGAAAAAGGTATGTTTTATTATGCTTATTACATACTTAGTAATGAAATACAGCACACATCAACTTGGGAGAAAATCATGCACAGACATAAGTATGTAATCAATTAAAGTATCTTTATGAAACAGTCTTGAATATGTCGAAAGTTTTGAATCACACCTGCAATGTACGATGATCGGATAAAGTGATGGTCTAATTTTATGCCGGAAGTGACGGAGAAAAAATAGCAGGGATAGAGGATTTGGAGTCCCATGATCAGGCCAGCGTGTGAAATGAAACTGCACAATCGTCCTTGACCCAGTGACCTGATTTATAAAACAACGTTGGTTTCTAAAAGTTTATAGCTGGAATAAAGCTTATTCAAGTTTGCGGACTTATTAGAAGTTTGACGGCTGAGGAGCATGTTATATAAAGCCTACCTTATCTTGGCGCAAATTAATTGTCCTAACAACATGGTTAGCATAGACTTTCTCCTCAATTAACCTCACAGAAAATGGTCCGATATATACTTCAGTCCCTTCATTTGGCCAATACTGGTGACATTTTACCTATTATGTTAAGGACTAATTATTAGGGTTTTTTTTAAATGTTTTTTGTGCATAAAACTAATTAGAAATTTCGTGTCAAGGGATTCAAGGCACAAAATGAATGAATAGTTTGACCTTGTTCTGCTAACCTTTGGTCCCTCAATAAGATTGGTCAGCATAACAATGTATTCCACATGCTCCTGCCAAACCATTCTCCAAAGATCAACAATAGTATTAGGCATGGGACCTTAAAAAAAGTGTAAATACTTTTTAGTAAAGATGTTTTTTTTATTATATTTTATAAAACCGTGTTGCTTTTTTAAATGACTGTCATTGTTATTGGCATTGTAAAGATAGTGTTTTGATAAAGACTTTAATTAATATTCATCTCTTATCAAGGGTTTTAAGAAATACCTTGACATGCAATATACTCTCGTATCCCCGTCATATTCTTAAAAGAAGAGGAAAAGTTAATTTCATGACCGTGTAATATCGTTGACTTCTGCTAATAGATTTGATTATTTTTGAAACAATTGCCTGTCGAGAAAAAACTTACCTCAATGTAATTTGCATTTATATAATCTGAGGAAAATACATCTGTTGTTTCCAGATGAACACGGGAATGATCATCTTGAAAATAATGAAAAAAAAGAGTGACTTGTTAGTATTCTCAAGTAAAGTTTATACTGTTTTCTATAGATCATTCATTTTTTTCTGATATAAGGAATGGACCTTAAAATGTCAAATTAATGTTTTTGTGCATGTAACATTCATTATAATTGATTTTGAACCAATATTTTAAATGCGTTAACCAGGAATCATTCAGAGTCTTATATGTGCCTTTAATCATATGTTAGTAGTCATTGTGATCATTTCTCATATACTGATTTTCTTAAACATGTATTTAGCAAGAAATATATTCAACCTGCTCTTTGATCAAATGAAGGAGCAACTGAAACATTTCTTAAATTTTGCGTAATTATTCAAATTATTTCCCCTGCTCTACATGTTAAAGATAAACTAGCAAAAATTTAAATGAAATGATATATCATTTCTATCTTTGATATCATGATGCTATATAAATTACATATTAAAAAAAAAACATACATGGGAATACTGTTTTAAATCTATTTTTTGGCAAGTTTCTTTCTAGGATTGCGGTTTTGCATTCAAATCTGACTCCATAGGGAAGAGACTAATTGAAGAAAAAGAAAGTGTACATTGAGAATTTTTTTCCAAATACCAGTGAAATCTTTCGAGAATGGATACACCTCAAGTAATAAAAAAAAGAAATGTTAAATTACACTTTAAAACAATTGAAAGACAGAAAATAAAATATATTTCCAGTAAAGAAGTTTAAGAAATATAAAATTTAGCAAATTTACTCATAGATTATCTACTTTACAAAGCGGTAATACTGAATAGGCATGTTGTAAGTATACCTTAAATTCTTTAATAAACTCCGCATTTTCATTTGCTTCTTTTTGTTTAATGATATTGGCGAGATCCTTCACACTTGTATCCTTAGCCATGGACAAGTTATTATAATAAACGGCTTCTTCCGGTTTCTCTTCATAGGGTTCCTCTTCGGGATCCTCAATAGGGACCGATAAAAAAGCCCTGTTGGTGTATCCTTTGTAGGAGTAACAAAAATATCGCATTAAGTTATGGGTCTTTTAAAATTTTGTTCAGATTAAAAAAATAGTATCAATCAGTCTTTCATTTTCATACAAAATTTAAAGTTTAAACAAGTCACAAAATCACAAAAATTACGATTCCCGATTTCTGATACTGTTAGTAAGAATATTATTTTGTCGACGAAATAAAGTCAGTATTATATAATTTTTTTCAAATGACAATGTTTTTCACAATATCTTAAAACAATTTTCTATTCAGATTTTTTTTGCATTATATTGTACATGTAGTTCTTTATGCAACTGATAGAGAAATGTGATTACACAGCTAGACATATAATGGTAAATAGTTCCTTCACCCGTAGTGTTTCTGTCAGTGAACATTTGAATTTCCAAGGTTGAGGGATTGTTACTATCTGTATGTCTTCTTGATCTGTGTTTCAATGATAAAACCAAATAACCTAATTTTTAAAAAGTTGACTTTACAAAGCATTGATGTCGACTACTGGTTGAAAAAAAAATACTTACATTTAGATGATAGTTTAATAAAGAAAATCAAACAATATATAATCCAAAATAGTCTTTCTTATTCTGTATGTTATGTATAGTAGCACGTTTGAATAATAATATTTTTAAATTTGCTCACAAGTTGTGTATACATGCATCTACCATACATTTTGCGAAGTTATTGTTTAACAACGTTAAACCCATTTCGATTTGATATCTTTGTCAATGAACAAAATAAATTGTGTCCTTATTTCTACTTAATGATATCTTGAGCAATTACCAGAGAAAAAAAATATCATATAGAATATCCATACTTGCATACAATTACGATGATTGTCACAACTATGAAAAGGAGTAAAACGCCACCACCTCCAGCACCAAGAAAATATATCGGGGAGACCTCATTTGTTTCTGTTCTTTCATAAATTTCTGAAGTCTGCAATTCTAGATAATAATATTATTAGGTATTCAGATTTTAATCAATAGGTTTATAAATGCTGAAGACAGATATGCATGCATGTAAATATATTAAAATACAACAGTAAAATTAAAAGCATATGAATTACAGATTTTTTTTTCTTCTATCATCTCTAAAAATACTACATAAATTGATTATTCATAAAAATTAGTTCAGAAAACCTAGATTTTATTGTACTGTTAATGAAACTCTTTACTTTCTGTCGTATAAAATTTGAAATAAAAATAAAGGTATTGATATTCATTTTTCGATAAAGATTTTATTCCTATCAGTTGATGCTAACAAATTATTAAGCTGATCTGTCTGCGCATTTTTTCTCTCGTTTTTCTCGTTTTTTATTAAAAGAATATAATCTGTCTTCTGGGTATGCTTACTCCTTATTGGCACCTGATCAAACATTTTGAGGTCGGTAGGTTTAAAACTTGCATTTGTTCGTTATTTTCTTATCTGAGTCAATACTATTTTCAAACAATTTTATTTCACACAGAATAAATACTGCTGAGAAAATATATCCATGTTCAAGGGCAGAATGATTTTTGAGTATTTTGGGCAGTTATTAATATGTAAGCATTTAAACAATTTATAATTTCATGTAATTAATCTTTAGTCAGCACCTTTTGTGTATTTGTCAACTGTGGAATCTCCAGAACACCCACCAAAACATGATCCATTGTTGGAAAAGCATGTCGAATTATAACTATGCTTGCAGCATTTTATTTTGCAGGATTTACAATAAAATAACGGACTATATCTTTGGTATAATATATTTAGATATAACTTCATTAAGAGAAAACCTATCAGTAAGTAGAATATCAAAAGTTTTTCGAGAAAGGTTTGAGTTCTTCTTAAAAATGGTACAACCATATAAATGAAATGATTATTATGAACAATTAATTTTGAAAACTCTATTTTTTTGGTGCACACACATTAATAAACCAAACAATTTCATTTGAAAATTGATTATTGCAATATCTTTGGTATAAGCACTGCGTTTACTTTCCATGTAGAAATGACTTGTTTACACATGTATATACTATATTTTACCTGTACATTCATCCCCTTTCCGTCCATCTACGCAATTGCAGTTCCCATTTATACGACCGCAGCTCTTCGAAAGACAGCCAGATCCACAATGTTTGTGACACTCCGTGCCAAACTTTCCTTCGACACAGCCATTTTCGCAATAGCCTGTATATCTATTACATCCGTTATAGCAATCGGGGTTACATGTTTTATTGCACGTCTCCTTGAAGAATCCCGTTTCACATCCATTGGTGCAAGCTCCTGTGACGTTATTGCACAGCTGTCCTTTGCAGTTCATACTGCACTTCTCAGAACAATTGTGCCCAAAACGTGAATCATTGCATTCTGTAGAAACTATTTATATTTTATTTCCAAATTATTAAAGATTGACTGAAATCATCATTTAATGTATATACTTTTTATAAAGCCATTGCTATATGAAATTTGAAAAGGTCTATTGAAAGATTTATACCCTGTAACAGTTGCACGAGATTACAACATTTTATTCAGCTTTTCTTTGGAAAGAGTTCTTTAAGCACTTACTGTTACAAAAGTATCCTGTCCAATTCGATTTACATCCTTGATAACATTCTCCTGTATGGGAATCACAAGTGTTGAATTTGCAAAATGGACTGCAAGTCTGATTACAAAATAAACCATAGAAGCCATCTTTACATCCAGAGCACATACCACTAAATCGATCACAGCTTTGGTGATTACATTGCAAACTACATTGATTCTCACATGTGGGCCCATAATAAGGTTCTTTGCATCCATTGGTGCAATATCCAGAGAATTGATAACATATTGTATCTCGGCAATTAGGACTACATGCTACAGCTTTAAAAAAAGGAATTTCATCAATTAAAGCATAATATATATTTGACACTAAGGGTGAATGTATGGCTAGTAATTTATATTTATAAAAAAAATATACTTACGACATGAGCCATTAATGATGTCGCAAGATTGACATAGACAATCTAAACAAGACTCTCCGAATTTCCCTACTCTGCAACCTGTTCATAATGCACACATTTTATCAAATACTTCAAAAGTAAAAGTCCACATTTGTTAAACAATTAAAGATATGTGTTTTATTACGATGATCTGAATTGTAGAAGACGCAAATGACCCATCCACAATATATTTTTTTACATTTACCCACAATTTACGAAATAAAGTTTACCATAAACTTCAATTTCACAAATTTCTAATACAGCACCATCGCCTTCTTTATCTTCTGAAGCCTGATACGTCGTCTCAACGATTACATATCTTGCGGTTTTCCTACACGGAATGTTAATCAGAGCTGGGGGTATTTCTGATTCCGGAGTTTTGTCTTGGTAACATCGTGTCCTTTCAATTGTTGTTGATACATCTGCCGAGATGTTCGAGACGTCTAAGTAGAATTGCCGAAATCGGTAAGGAGGCCAAGTTGCTTAAATAATATATGAAGTAAAATAAACATCTTGAATATTTTTTTGCAAACCACTATTACTAGAACTGACAATGAATTAATGTTTACTGAATGCCATAGGAGAAACAATGTTTTCGAAAATTTAGAATACCTGAGTATCAGAAAAATCATTATAACTGTCTTCATTATAATCATAACTCTCTTCCTTGGACGACTGTAATGTTTGAAATTTTTTACAGTCTTAACCTTATGCACGTTCTCTCTTGGTGTAAAAATATTGATGTAAAGATTGATGTTTGAAATGCTTTTCAAGACAAGTGGTTTGATTATGTGGTGTACTATTTACGACTCCACCGTGTTAGTGGTTAATATCAGAAAATAATAATTATTTAAAAATATGTATATTTTGCATAGTTACGTACTTTCATTTCTATAATATATTTTGACAGATTTCAAGCTAAAGTAATCTTTAAGATCCACTTGAAACCAAGCTCTAGAGAATCCTAAAGCAGTGTGTGAACATAGCTTATAGTCTGTCTGAATTCTTCTACCATCAATTGCCAGCGTTGCATTCCATGATTTATACACCGAACTTAATGAAACTTTTGTTGTACTCCTTTTGCACAAATTCTCTGAAAAGAAATTGTATTTGATAAAGAAAAAGATACTTATTAAAAGATATTTGACAATTATAACTAAGGCACTTTTCGGTAGCCAACAGATATAGTCAGAGAATCTTATTTAAAAAGGTTAAGCTATATAAACTAGACAAAATTGCTAAGGCACCACTTGTTAATTCTTGTTTGTGAATTGAACACTTGCCGGATCGGTACTCGTGTATTTAATATGCCATTATTTCCAAAACAGTGGAATTTACAAATATATTGGTATCATAAAATGAATGACCTCAATCTCCCATGCAGAGCTCGTTCGTTTCTCTCTCAGACACCTCTGCAATGGGCTCACGTCAAGATTTTTGACATACCGTATAAAACGTGATATTTGAAGTATTGTCTTGATTCAAATTAATAGTTCTGCATTGATTTAGTAAATATCTATCTCAAAACTCAGACATAAGCATGGAAATTGAATTATAACAAATTAAAACAAACGCACTATTTCTCGTGTTTAACACTGTGTATACGCGAGCCAACGACAGAGGTGAATGTATGAGCCGATGGTAGAGAGTGGAATGACCTTTGTGTCTGAAAACCAATTTCCAGCTGTGCACTGCGCACCGTTTTGGCCCAGATATAATATGAAATTCTTGATCACTAAGGGTGATCTGCAAGGTTGCAACAGGAGTAGTCCTCCATTTATAAATCAAATAACAAACAACCATTAATTATCATATTGTCTAGTAATTATTCAGTGCCTTAGTGTCCATACCGAATCCACTCAACTTCTGGTTGACCCAGTTTTGAGGAACAACTTATCTTATGCTGCTAACTTAATGCCGTGATTATCTATTGTAAACATTTTTATGTTTTTTAATCCATTTGCAAATAATTTTCATGATTGGAATTCATAAGATTTTTATTATTTTCATTTTTACAGACTTTCCGTTAGGAACCTCCTGCAGACGCCATTCTGTTTGCTTTAGCACGCTCCTCTACCGTCAAACTCTGCATACTTTGTTAACTTTTTCCTGAGTTTTTAATTAGTACAAACGTTAAAAACATACACAAAGAAAAAAAAAATCTTCCGAAATATAATAGAGACGATCTTAAGTTTTTCCCTGAATTGGTCACACTTCAGTAAACATTGTAGTTATTTATAAGATTTGATATTAATATGCCTTATTACGTTCCCCAAACGAAGTTGGGGAACATATTGTTTTTACTCTGTTTCTTTTTAGGATTATTATTATTTTTCTTCTCGGGAAAATTTTGTCCGCGAATGATCTTGTAAAGTACACATCCGATTAAGGGGAAACCTTTTTAGGGTAAGTAGGCATGTTATGTAGATTTGTGGAACGAAGGTCATTTTGCGCGCACGTGCTTGCAAGCGCGCTCACGTGCAACACGTGAAATGACCAATATACTTGAAATTGCCGTAACTTTTACATTTTTCGATGTAATGCTTTGATATTTAGAATATAAAAACATATTATAAATGTAGATAAGATGACATTGTCAACATGCCATTTTGTGTGCACGTGCTTGCAAGAGCGCGCATGAGCAACACGTGAAATGACCGATTTAATTGATATAGGCGTAAATTTTTACCTTTTTGATGAAATGCTTTGAAACTCGTAATATAAGGATATAGTAGTAGCATAGACAATACGACATGGTCAAAATAGCAAGATCTCACGCGCATGCACGTGCGCTTCGCTCTGATTGGCTGAAACTAAAGTCTCGAAATCTTTCTTGTTTTTTATGAAATCCTTTGAAATTTTGAACATAACCATGCATTAGAATATCCTACAACACGATATATAACAATTTTCATGAAAACAAGTGCATGCACGTGCGCTGCAATCTGATTGCCTGAAACTTTAAATAGCTATAACTCCCTTGGTTTTCAACCAAACAGGATTGGATTTGGAACATAGATAGATATACATGTAATAGACTTCTACAAGAAGGTATGGTCACCATGCACATCAATACACGTGCGTGAATGTACGCTGCAATCTGATTGGCTGAAAATTTAATCATCTAGAACTCCCTTGGTCTTCAACCAAACGGAGTGGGATATAGAACATAGATAGATGTAATGGACTTCTACAAGAAGGTATGTCACCATGCTCATGTATGCACGTGCGTGCACGTGAAATGAGTAAAATCAAAAATACACTTGAATGAGCGTATTTTTTAATACTTTTGGATTAAATACTTTAATATTTAATATATTTAAGTATATAGATTGTGTAGACAAGATGATATGGTCATTACGCACATCACAGGATGAAAATCTACCATTCAGTCGACTGAATGGTGGATGAATGGCCACTGAATGGTCACTGAAAGGTCACTGAAAAGACCCTTTCCCGTGACTTTTCCGTGATCATTCACTTACCATTCAGTCGACTGAATGGCACATACATTTCAGTGACCTTTCCGTGATCATTCAGTTGAATCTTTTAATTGAATAATCGGCTTATTTTTTTACCTAAAAATTTTATTTCACTTTTCCTGGTATAATAGCATTAAATGTATCTTATTCCAAATAAAAAAAGGAAAAAAATTAATACAAGCAAAAAAATTGCTCCCACGTACAGAATCGAACCCTGGTCTCCTGCTTAGGTGTCCGCGACCTCATCGAGTACGCTACAACTTCTTGTTACGAAATGAGGGTTTAAAATCAATTAATTTATAGAAATCGATGGAACAATCAGTTCACCTGTTGTATCGAGGAGCTGTGATGTGTATATATCTTGTATATCTTTTGTATATTCTATGTTAGTTGCGCGGATTTTGGGGACAGGCTATTTAATTACACATCTCCTATCGGGATGATGACAATTATCAATGACGGGCACCTGTTCCTGTGTCAAAGATTTTAGATCGTTGTAAATTCTCTATCTAGAAACTTAGTAGAATGATTTTATTAAATCAATATCATTTAGAAAGCTAAAATCTACTATATTTTTTTTCTACAAGAGGCATGTATAAACGATTTATTTATTCTTGTAATTAAAAATGAATTTAAAATAATGTCTAAAGCAAATATTTTAACACTGCCTATTTAACCTCTTGATCCTTGAGTTTTATCACGCATTATTTTTCAAAGACTAAATATCCATGACATAATTAAGAAACGAAATTGATCAGTAATACTTGCGATCTTCCAGAAATGGTTTAAATAATATAAATTCTGTCTCATCAATAAAAACTATATATTTCCATGAAAAAATACGCGTATAAGCACTATAGAATGTTATGCATATATTTAAATTTTGAATCGGTTATCGGATCATCATTTTTTATCACTTGAAGAATGTTTGTTTTCTAAAAGTAACTAGAAAATTAAAAATCATTTTGAATAAGTCTCACATATTTTATAGAATTATAATAATTTCTAAGATATATTTTAAGGTACGCGAATTTGATCACGATAAGTAATAAAAAACCACAATTAAGAATGAATAATAAATCTTTATTCAAAATATTGCTTCCTTGTTAAGGAAAAATATCTGATTATAAAATAATACGCTAGTGAAAAAAATGCTAAATTGAGACTTAAATATCACTGAAAGACGACAGAAAGGTCACTGAAAGTCGACGGAAAGGTCACTGAAAGTCGATGAAAAGGTCACTGAAAGACAACGGAAAGGTCACTGAAAGTTGATGGAAAGGTCACGGAAAGTTGATGGAAAGGCCACTGAAAGTTGACGGAAATGTGTCCGCTGAAAGGTGACTGAAAGGTATCTGAAATGTGACTGAAAGGCAACTGAAAGGTCACTGAAATGTATGTGCCATTCAGTGGCTGAATGGCCACTTAAAAGTTACTGAAAGCCGCCTTTCAGTTTTAACTGAAAGGTCTTGTTTCTGCATGCATTCACATGCGCACGCGTGCAATGCTAAAATTTGAATGAACTTGGTACCCTTCTGGCTAAACCTTGTTAAAGTCTCAAATGCATAAAGTTTGTCTTATTTATTGAAGCTTACAGGGAATATGGCACCAAAAGGGAGATGGGGAGCGTTTGGGGAACATCTGTAACGGTCCCCGTTACAATTAGCACTAGTTTTCATTAAAGTAACACATTTATATATCAAACACATCATAAACAGTTTATGTTTACAAAAAATTATTACCTTTTTGTTAATTTTCTTTACGACGGTATTGAGAATGACCAGTACCTTTTATAATGTGGAATTGTATTTGGGGGTATATTTATATCTATCTTTAAATTATTCTAACAAAAAATACGAAAACGTTGTTTATATGTTATGTACATATTACAAATATTATTACTTGCATTTGTTTACGCCAGGAAAATAAGTACATGTATAATTTGTAGTTGGATATGATTTTTATCCAACGAGTTTTGTGATTTTTTTGCCCAAGCCTTTGTGTTACTTTAATTTTGTAACTTTTGATACCGTAAGCTTCCATTTTTTGACACATGAACTTGAAAATGTATCTATATCTAGGATAAAATCACCCTTACATGATGAAATGATATCTCATACATTCAATTATTGATACGCTTCTTAACTTAGGATACTAAAAGTATTTCATGATAGTTTATTTAAAATCACTACCTCTATATATTTATGAGCCAACACAACTCTAGTAACCTAACAACTCATCAGTAATTAAGTATACCGTCAATATTCTTTCATTGGGTAGAACATGAAAAAAACCCAAAATCTTATCAATTGTAATGTCATATATGTACAGACAGTATATTTTGACCAATACAGTTTGCAGCCAAACAGTTCATACATAAAAACTAAATATCATTCATACATACCAAAACTGAAGGTTGGTATGTAGAAATAACTTAGGATGACAAGCGAAAGGTATATGACAGCCATTTCACGCATAAGGAAACTAAATACACACAGGACGTATTTCAATGGATTTTTTCTAAACAAATTAAATAGAAGCTTTAAAATGTCGTCTTTATATCACAAGTTTAACACCTTACAGTAGCTCATTCTGTAGAGTGCCCGCTCTGTGAACGGAAGCTGTTCCTAGGTCATTAGCTCAGCAATCGGGACACTTTCGTAGTTGAAATAAATTTCTAAAATTTCAGTTGTATGAGCAATAGCAACATATTGTAATAAAACATGATCATGGTTTTGTCTTCTTAGCCAAGGAATCATTTTTTCTCACCATTTTCATTTCTTTCTCATTCTATTTACGTAGTCCTATCCCCAAGTCCTGAAAATTAAGTTAATGAAAAATGCTAAAACAATGTTATAAATTCTTTATGTAATGTGTGTTTGCCACGGTATATCTTCAAATTTCATCATTAAAATTATTCATTAAAAATAGGAAAAAAATTATAACCGATTTTCTTTTTAGAAAATGCGAATCAAAATACCCTTTATATATTATCTGATTAAGAATTGATCACCAGAAATATTGACGATAAAAAGTTAAAGGTATCCATTCATTCAGATAAAATTGCCTGTTTTCATACATATTCAACAATTCAATTTTTCTATTTAGTTCATTTCTTATAAAAAAAATTGTCATGTCTTTGAAAGGTACATTGTATTTCATATCACTTCTTATTGCAAATCATGACTGTGTTAAAAGAAATTCGCTCTCTATGAAAATGCATTTATTCCTTTACATAATCGGGATCTCGGGATACAGAAATAAATCATATCAGACAATTTCTACAATATCAAAGAATCTTGAAACATATTAACATGTTTAAATAAAATTGTTGCACACAAACCCTCATTTATGCTTAATTTTGAGAGTTGTTAAATAAAATAACTACTTAAAGAGTTTTTCTTCCTGAGTATCAGATATCATTATTTTAAAGAATTTTGAGTCATTTTACAACCTTAATATATGGGTAAAAACGGGATAATGGACTAGGTTCTTTAGAATAGGGTATGGTCCTCAATTTAACCTTAGATAAGTGTGTTTTTGTGTCAATCTGATCCTTTAAGAAATCACGGCTATACGTTTATAAACGTTTTATTATTATAGAAAAAAGTGTGTATGTTTCACACAAGAAAGACATTTTTTTTCAATGTGTATAAAAGGGGTAAAACATACCGTGCATAAAACCAAAAACTGAAATAATACGCGGAAACATATTCTTTAGGTGAAAGGCTGATGACCAATTTGAAGAAATAGTTGAATCATTTTAATATAAATGGTCACAAATAAGCGATGCATCACCATTTATATTGACTTCAATGCATGATATTTGCTTTTTAGTTATATTATTCACAATGGTACAATACATTTATCCGGGAAGAAGGAAAGATTTCTGGTACAAATACCACGAGTTTACTTTACCTGCAAAAAATATTAATTGCAGTCTACATACCTCAACCAATTGAACAATTTATTATACCAAAGAAATCATACAAATAAAACAAGAGACCCATATGCCGCATCGCTCACCCAAACACCTGGGCTAATATCAAAACAAATTAGGCCTTTTTTAAATAATGTTTACTTGTCGGGGTTGGGGGGATTTGAAGTTTTTGATACTTGAGAATGTAATCATATCAATAAAGCATACATGTATAATTTTGTCATACTTGAAAAGACGATTTTTAAAGATTTGTGACCCAATCCTAGTCCTAAGAATTCTGGTTTGAACAATCTTGAAGCTACACTACCTTGGGATGCTTCGATATAAATATCACTAATCATGCCATGGCTTGGCTTTCTTGTTAAGGGGATTTTTAAAGAGTTTTCCTATACATTTCTATGTAAAGCTTTGATTGCCGCTAATAGGTCATGATATGAACAAACTTGTACTTACTCTAACTGAGGATGTTTCCATATTAAAATCATCAATCATGTTTTTCCTGATCTTGAGACGTAGATTTTTAAAATATTTTTCCTACATATGCTTATTTAAAACTTTGATCAGATATTTTGAGTCCGCCCTACCCTCAGGGGTGATAATTTGAAGAAAAAAAAGAAAGAAAATTTACTCTCCCTAAGGATGCTTCCACTAGAGTCTCATCTTTCCTGGCCCAAGGGTTTTGGAGGTTTTTCTTAAAAATTCCGACGTAAAAATTTGATCAGCCATTGTGACCCCGCTCTAACCCCTGGGGTCATGATTTGAACAAATTTAAATCTACATTACCTGAGCATGCTTCCACATGAATTTAATCTTTCCTGGTACAATGGTTCTGGACAGACAGACTGACAAATATATGTTGATGATATAATTAAGTCAGTTACAAGTAAAGGTTAAAGGTCTGTTATGGAGAATTAAATCTTATTCTCATTTGGCTTGGCATTAGAAAGAACCCCTGCTGCCGCTCAATACCATGAGTACAAAGCACTGATTAAAATATGTTGTCCAGAACCGATAGATGTTTAAAATCATATTCTATACACGCCAATATAAGATACTTTAATCCTGGGGGCACCAAGTCAAGAGAGATCCCCGTGAGTAGGTTATTAGGTTCACTTCTCCATTCTCATTCAATAAAGAATTGATCTGTTCTGTATTTTCTGATGGATTTCGGCCAGGAACTTATTGAAGTAAAAAATCTGCATGGATGTCTCTTTAATGGTTTGTTGTAAATTTGACCACTATCTTAAAAAGATAAATGTCCCTGTATGAAAGAATACTGCGTTGCGTGATACGCTGCAAAAAAATATCTACATCTGTCAAAGGGCATGTCTTCATGTGATTTGTTATGGAGTAATAAAATTTTTATCATTTGCATTTATGGACAGAATTGCTTATTTCCTTTCATTTGTATTCCTTTTTAATATTTGAAAAAAAATTGCATAAAACCGCTTATAAGACACAATCATTTTGAGTTTTGTTGTCAGGTAACATTATAACGTTTTATTTTACATCCTTTTTTGGAAATGGCTGTCTTTCGGTGGGCGTGCATTATTTTGTTATTTGGATTAATTTACTGTTATAGTATGTAATTAGTATATTTATTGTTATTATTTGAAAGTAATTTTATGAATTAATTGATTTTTCATGCTGCTATATTTAGTATTTAGTTGAAGGCCCTAGAAAGTATTTTCCTCCTCTATGGTATTTTTTAAGAATATTAATTTGTGCCTTTTTATAGAGCAAAAATTGATTTTAAAAAAATCAATACACATTGTTTATGCGACAGTTTTTGGGAACTTTGATCTTTGAAAAATACATATACAGTATATTCATTTGTCAATCAGAAACTCATGCATTTTTTGAATATCAATATCCAGAGGACTTTATGCGGTAATGACAAATATTTGCCCACAAAATCAAACTTTAATGGAGAAATGCATAATTATGTTTTAAAACGGGGGGGGGGGGGGATCTTTGGACATTAGAGCATTGGCATTTTTCATAAGCGATTACGTCATTCGTTTGATATTACGCCGGGAAAATGACGTAAATTAAAAATGTTTATGATTTCTACTGAAAAAAGGTAAATTTAACGTTAATTTTGAGAAAAAAAATCACTGAGTGCAGGTCTGCTTCTGCTTCATATTTTGATATATAATGTGTACAATGATAATATCATGATACACTGTAGCCTAGTGGTAGAACTTTCGCTTCGTGATCGGCCCGGGTTCTATTCTCGTTCGCGGCGCCGCTTCAAACCCAAGATGTACATATAAACATACATGTATGTAAAGACTGTTCCCTCGCTAAAAGGTCGGCATTTAAAGTGAAAGTCATGGATTTTTAGCATATGACCTTAAAAAGTAGGCCCCGGGTCGCGGTAGGCGTTGGCACGTTGGAAAACCCTCATTGCTCAATGGCCTTGAGTGCCGAGTATAGGTCTATATTTGAAGCCCTAAACTGGCATACGGTGACGTCTCCATATTAGCAAAATATCGAAAGGGACGTTGAACAACAATCAATCAATCTTTGTGAAAATTAAAACAAAATCCGACTAGTTTGTGACTTCATGAAACTAAAATTGTTAATAACTTACCTTGAAACTATAATATTTTTGGTTAGTTAAGATTTCTCATATAAAATATACAATTCAGTACATTTCAAGAAATTTTTAAAATATGATGTTTGATGAGTAAATATGTACAGTGTATATGCTATAAATCACGAATAGTTTTTAGAACTGTTGAGCACAATCATAAAACAATACTTTTTTCATATGACAAATGGCACTATAAGTAGATTCGACTTCCATTATTATTGAAACACAGCCTTTAGAGTTGGTATTAAAAAGCTTAGACTTAACCTGGGGAATAGTTGTATAAAGTATAAAATAAACTTTAAGGCATATTCATCCTCCTGTAATGTGTAGGTTATTGCAAAATTTGTTATTTATAGCTACATTTGAAAATCACAATGATTTCAAAATTTAAAAAAAAGAACAACAGCATATATTTATTTACTGTGAAATTGTAGGTTTTACCTGTTATCAGTGATCTAATGTAATATTCAATTCTATAGATTGATAGACAATATACAAAGAAATATAATCTTATTCACTCCGCTGTATACATAAATTCTTATTTTATTTATGAACAGATAATATATGTGAAGAAACGTCTTGTACAGCTACACAGAGCTCGACAAGAAATGGCTTATCAGCAGATAGAGTGATCGACGGAAAAATATATCAAAATGAATTTAACTGTTCACATACAGCTTTAAACAAATCGGTGGCATGGGTTATGTTGGACTTTGGAAAAGAATATGTAGTGGAAAACGTTGTTATCTATTACAGGGACGAAGCTAAGTTAAAATGTACAAACACTTTGTTTATTCTGACGTTGTGTGTTCTTCAAAGTCCACATCTCTTTCTTCTAATAATTGAAAATAAGCAGATAATAAAAAAAAAATTAAAAAACAAAAAAAGCAAACGAAACAAACAATCCAAAAAAAAAAAAAACACTATGGAGCTTGAACAATATACATCAGCTGTTTATAGGATACACTGTACATCATTATACATCCTTAGATTGAATGAGTAGAAAATAACAATACGAACAAATATGTAAAAAAAAAAAAAGAAAGAAATATTTCTATTACCTGAAACGCGCAATAAGCTCAGTAAATCTTTAAAAAACATAAAATGTTTAAAGATGTCCATGCTACTGTAAAATCACATATTTTCGTGTTTTCAAACTTTCGTTGTTTGAGGAAAAAATCTTGGTTTCTGGGGATTTGATTTCGTGGATGAAGAATTTTTGAGTAATTTTATATGTAACACTTTACATTTCGAGGTGGACATGAATTCGTTGGTCTCTCTACACCTCGAAAGCAACGAAAATTAAACCCCCACGAAAATTTGTGATTTCATAGTATATACAGCACAAGAACAAATGTTGATACACATCACTTTATGACAGAGAGCAGAAAAACTATAAAAATCTACTTTGGCGACGGCTGAATATACATAGTAAAGATTCTGTCTACATCAATGAAGTAACGGTCTTGCAGTTATTTTTATTAAATGACCTATCATTTTCTCTTTTAAAGAGAAATAATACATTTATAAAAGAATTAATCAAATAAATTCATCTTTTACAGCAAAGTGGATACCATACCGATTTAGACAATATAGCTTAGAAGTATCCAATTCCTCTGAGACACGACAGTGGATCGAATGTTACAAAGACAATACGACTTATCCATTTGTGCCTGCAAGTGTACAGAATATCTCCTGCGAAATAACAGCTAGATACCTGAGAATTTTAGCAACCTATGACGCCCCTGAAGATAACCCAATCAGAGGTGCTATTCTTGAAATATGTGAACTTCAAGTTTACGGTAAGGAATGTCCTAATGTATCATTTCCTTCATTGCATCCTTACTAGGCACGTAGCGCTTTTAATTTTGGTCTTGTTTAAGTGAAACTATGAATTTTGCCTTTCTTAAGTTAACATGAAATACACTTTTGTCTTTCAGCATTTTTAAGACAAGTCTGTTTTTCTGCTTTAATCGGGACTCGGGGTTGCCTTGGGGAACATAATGGTGGGAAATTATTTTTTTAATCAAACCTAAGAGTTCTTGCTAAAGTAAAAAAAAAGATAAACATTATAATATATTCAATGTTCTGGTTGGATCAATCATTATTGCAATTTTTCTTAAATTTCTATATTATTTGCATTTTATGTCAAAATGTTTTTTAAATGTTGACCAAGAATATTAACAGTCTCGTTAACAGTTATCATGCATTTTGCACTCTCTATTGTCGATACAATGACTTTGGCGGCAAATACAATCTGTCTTTAAGACGATTGCAGATAGGCGATTTTTTTCCCGTTCTTACTGTTTTCAGATATCTGTGCAGGACTTTTGGAAATGATTACAGTTTGTTATCTTTACATTTCATTTTTTTGAAGTGAAAGAATATATATAAATCAAACAATGCTTTAACAAAATTAGAATGGAATCATTTTTTTTCTGAAATAAAAATCTTTAAAAAGTAATATTTATTCTTTAATGTATGAGATAGTTAAAATGGTAATAGTGAGATTTTAAGAAAAACACTTTTAGTTTACAATCCTGATTCAAAGTTTCAAGTGCAGTTCTTTGTACATGAAATTCTGGGGGTTGGATTGATGTTGCTACATGTATGAATGAATTTAAAATATTTTCAATTTTTGACCATTTTAATCTCCTAATGTCATTATATCATGAAATTACGATTTTTAAAGCGGCGGTAACATGTAGTCCTAATTGTGTGGACAAACAATACGATTTTAATGGATACTGCAGCCGGGGATGCAATCAGGGATACTGAGGAAATGAATGCAATCTTCCTGGTGGTAATTGCAGTACTGGGTCATGTGAGAGATATTTCGGTATTTGTGAAACATGTTATACAGGCTATTATGGTGGAAGATGTAACATGAGATGTAATAGCACCTGTCTTAATGAAGAATGTATGAAAATAAATGGACATTGTAGTAATGGTGGCAGGAGAGGTTTCTATGGTGAATTTTGTAATTTGCACTGTAGTGAAAAATGCGCACAAATCGATTGCAGACAGAACGGTACTTGTATAGGTGGGTGTAAACCCCATTGGACAGGACAAAAATGTGACAGTACGTTTGCATTTTCATTCATTTTTCTTAAAAGAAGTTCCTTTTTTTTTTAAATAAAAGCGTCTGTCATTCTAATAAAACATATGCATCACTTTATTGAAAGTCATGATAACAATGAAACATTGTAATTTAAAATTTGTTATAAATCGGTTCAAATGTAAACACGCGTGAATACAGATTTTGAATACGGATTTTGAATTTTTTTTCTTTTGAAGTAGTTGACCTGGCATCAGGGAACTGCTCAAATACAAATGTTTATTCGGTGTTGTATGGAGTTATAACAATTCTCTTCATAAGCATTTCTATCAACTTCATTTATATTGTGCGGTGAGTTCTTCTTAGCTTCGCAATCAGAGCAGCAGCTTTTATAGTATCAAAGTTAAACGAAAACAAAACAAAAAATTCCATAAATTTTATCGTAATGCTATCAACAATGTTCTGCCCAATCTGCATTTAGTTATCATGTTTTATTATTACAGGAATATCACGCAAAATATTTCAAACATGAAAAACTCGGAGAAGATAACAAGGCAAAAAAATCCAATCCGTGATTCCAATACAGCAGCTGCTTTATATGATATAGTGGAAGATAATGCAGGCTATCAAGAACTTAGACAATTCAGTCAACCATCTCTCTATGATAAACTCAGCTGAACGTAGATCTACATTCCCTCGAATATCTACACTTCTGCATTTTTTTGAAATTCCTGATTTCATTTGACATGCTGACCAAAATATTATTTAGCATTATATTGTCATTAAGCGATTAAGTCTGAACAGAATAACGGGCTTCTCAAATTACATGGACGCAAGTAAGGAAAAATTTATTATTTGATTAAAAATAAAATTATTACATTCATATATTTTATTCCAAAGCACATATAGTAAAAAAAAAAACAACACATAAAGAATAGGTAATTGTAATAAAAACATGTTAAAGTTCTAGCTGATCATATGTTGACTCTTCTTGGACTTTTTCTGAGACGGACAAGTACTCCTTTTTCGGTTCTAAACCATATTTATCGTGAACGTGTGAAACTTTATCATCTGTGTGAGTCTTGAAGCCGTTTTTCTTTTCATTTTCATAAACATCTGCATTGTCCCCTGATGCATTATCCATATTACCAAATCCAGATACATTTCTTACGAAGTTCCTCTGTTGACCATTTCTGTTAAATGCAGCATTCTTGTTTTCTATAAAAGAAAAAAATAATCCTTAGAATTAAAAAAAAATACATCAAGAATGTTATTCACTTTATAATGTAAGAAATTGAGATATATATGAAACTAAGAGTACGTTTTGAATTTGTTGTTATTACATGTAAATAAAATGTAATGAAAAATACAATCGTTCAAGAATCATAAAGATGAAATATACTGTACTTAGTACGAGCTGAAATGTTTTATATTACCATGTTCCTTTTGGTATTTGTTATCAGGTCCTTTTCTTCTTTTCATTCTAATAGGTAATAGAAATACGAACTTAGAGGTTATTTCAGTGTTTGATGAAAAAATGAAACGAACTTCAATGTGTATAAGACGAAAACAAGAATTTAAAGAATAAACTGCGGTGTGCTAAAGGCGTCTACAAACGACATATTAGCACAAACTTTATGTGAAATAAATGTTAATTAAAATATCATTTAAAAACCCAACACCTCAATAATCTGCAAATAATGTCCCAGAATTAAAAATTTCTAAAAAAAAAATAATCAAATGGCACGAGTAAGAAGACAGACATCAAATAGTAATAACGTGGGAAAATAACTTGAATATATTTTGTTATATATTGAACTCTGACGTTTAATTGATGTAAACTTGACTAAAATGATTCTTGTATTCAATCAAAATTGTGTCATGCATTACCTAAAACATATAACAATTGCGATGACAGAACAAACAAGAATAGCGAAAGAAACTCCAACACCTATACCAACACCGACGGATGCAGGATCCAATCTGTCACTGCTAGCTAGGGCTAAAATTAATAAGACAAAAATCAGATTTTGAAGATTTTGCAAAAATTCGGATATGACAGAATTGATTAAAATAATTACACAGCAAAAATCAAATGAGTAATATTTCTAAAAGCCAATATACATTCTCATTTTGTTTATTTTTTACTTACTATTACATTGATCTCCTATCCAGTTGGCTTTACATCCTCCTATACCTTCCCCATTGCTTTGAGAGCATGACCCATTGATACAAAATGGACTACAGGTTTCGTTACAAAATACTCGTTACCAGTTATCTTAAGACAAGTATACAATGTAGGCAATAAATTGCATTCCTTTGCTTATTTACAATTTTGAAAACCATCATTGCAGAAGAAACATAACATATTATTGGATATATGTATAATTATTTTCTGCATTGTTGCAACTGATCGTGCTCGATGGAGCTTAAAAAATGTTGAACTATTATAATACTTACGACAAGCACCGCTTATAATGTCACAAACTGAACATCTATCACATTCTGAACAGTTAATGCCATATCTGCATACTGCACATCCTAGAAGAATGAAAGCATTTTCCGGATTGCTGCGAAAGCTCGATTAAAATTATATTATTATAACTAATAATGCAACAACTAAAATAAAACAAGAATATCTATAAAGATACAGTCATTTATCAAATAATTATCAATAAAAGTCATAATACGTCTAAAACACATCAACTATCGCACGATAATATATTCTCAAAGAGAGGTAAGTAAAAGTCTTTTCATTTAAATAAATCATCCTCTTCAGATATAGCAGGTTATACTGTGAAAAAGATTTGTGAAGAACAACTCAAACAAAAAGGTCGATGAAAAACAATAAAACTAAAAATTAACTCTTGAAAGTCATTATCGTTAATTTATTACATGTATATATTTCCAACTTGTAAAAGAAAAAAAAAGAAACACACGCTATGATTAGTTATCAAAAAGTAGATCTCAAACAGTTTGTTTATTAGCTTGTTTTTATTTAAACTTTACCATAGATCTCTATTTCACAAATTTCCAAAATGGCTACCAATATTTCTCTGTCTTCTGTAGCATCATAGAAGGTTTCTACGATAACATACCGCGCTGTCTGATTACATGGAATGTCAATAACATTAGGGGGCGTGGCAGGAGGCCTCGTTCTATCCGTGTAACACCGAACTCTCTGAGGTGTTAAGGTCTCAGTAGAATTCGCCGTCATGCTGGAAACATCTAGGTAGAATTGTCGAAATCTGTACGGAGGCCATTTCTCTATAAATAAAATTTTCTGTGTATGCATGCACAAAGAACCCATGACAGATGTGAATTTTTATCAAAGCAGTTTTTTTCTTCAAAATTCCTGAAACGGTATCCTTTTAAACACTTGTTTTTAAATACGATGTAGTTTTTGAATCATTTAAGACCAGCTCAATAAGATACAGATAGGTTTATAAATATTTCTGCTTTTTCAACGACTTTTGGGTTTGTTTGGATAATCAGATCATCGTTTCATAGTACAAATAAAGCCTTCGTGCACAATATTTCGGGAACAGCGTCCAGCAAAATTATTTTAAATACTCTGTATCATCTCTATTCATTTATTTTAAGCAGATATTATATATTTATTTCACATTGATCATATTACACGTATTACATGTATGTTTCATCACTTCTTTCCTCAAGAAAATCTTTGCAAAAAATATGTAACCCCATAATAATTATTGAAAAATGAGACGTATATCAATCATTAATATTCTATTGATAACAAAACCATTTCCTCTTATTTGCATTTCCCTCTAACAATTTCTTCAACTGATCAATAAAGACACAAAGCAGTGAAGCAAGAACTCGCAACTAATCAGGAGTTTCCCAAAAGGCAAGCAGATAAAAAATATATAATATATATTTCGAATGCATCCATTTCTTGAACAACCCGATCCTCCCACCAACCTTCATTCCTGTAAGTAATAATGATATTTTTCAAACTGAAGAAATTTCCAAGGTCGACTTGATACCAGGCTTCAGACTTTTCAGATGTGGATGTGTGCGAACAGTATTTGAAGGAGGTTGGCGTTTTGACTCCATCAATGCCTAGTTGAGCATTCTGACCTTCTAACGTAGAATTTGTAAGGCCTTTGTCTCTGGTCTTAAACATAAATTTTCTGAAAGGAATCAAGAGTAATATTAGACTCTAAACAAAAAAGGAGCTTTTATTATTAACACCAAGAAATATGTTTTTGGTAGAACACCGGTACTTATTTTTTGCGTAAAAAAATTCTTCCTTCTATTGATTACATTACACTGTACCTATTTCATTGGCTTGCATGCACACTGATTTATCTATGTAATAGCGTTTTTACAGACAGCTTGACATTCAGATTTCTAAATTAACAGTTAAAATTTCTATTTATGTTTTGACTCATAACCCAGTGAACTTGAAATGAAGGACAGCATAGAATCTACCACTTTTACTTCCAATTTGAATGATTTATTGACTGAGAATGATGAAAGGCCTATTGGCAAGTAAATTGTATGATAAACGATATGATTCAGCTTCGTAGCAGTTCGTAGCGTTGACCGGTGATTCATAGGAGACCGTAGTAACTGAGGTAGTGCGTCGCAGTAGATACTGGGACTAAAACGTTCACTGCTTAATGACCCTAGGGGCACAATAAACTATTATCTCTGAAAGTCATCACATTGACCCGATTCTCTTTAGTTCATATGGTAGAGATAAAACACAACAGAAGAAATGATTTTGGTTATTTAGAGAATTTGCCATATGTATTATTGTAGCATGTATATTCCCTTAAATATTGCACGCTGTATCCCTGTTGTATTTCGTAGTATTTTTGTAGAAAATAACAATATATAAACATCCTTTGGCTGAAAAAGAAATAAATTCACACCCACAATGCAAATCACAAGACAGTCCTTTTTTTATCAGATGTTGTTTATAGATAAAAACTGCGAATTTGTTTGAAATATATAGGCGATAAAGCCTGGCCTTTATCTTTCAAACAACATTTCTCTACCTTAAAGGTTATCCTGCAACATTCACAAAAATGCGGACTTATTTTTTAAAGAAGTAATATCAAGAGATTATTACCGAAACAGCATCCAAATTGAATCAAAAATGCAAAACATACCCAGTCTGTAAAAACCATCTTTAAATTCCAATGAGGAAGTAATAAAGAAATGTTAATGCATCTGCAACGGTGCATAAAATTATTTAAACATAGTCACGCATGTATTACTTATGCGTGAGGTAATATCTCGAAGTTTGAACATCGATTGATCCAGATAAGCTAGTGTACTCCTAATGCTCGGGAAATAAAAATATTCATTTTTTAAATGATCAATAGTGTTTGTATCTTTATTTGTTTACCACAAACCCCTACCATTAAAGTCAAAATTTTGTAAGCATTGAAATGCATTAACAATAATAGTGCTACAGGCAAGTGTAATCAGGTTCCGTTAAAAATTGACAGTGTCATACTATAATTCCGTCAAAATCATTAAAGCAGAACGAATTGCAAGCTAGCGCTTCATCTATAACTTATCAAGTAAAGTTACCAAAAATCAGTTCAATATCTGCAAGCGTTTAGAAAAAATCGACAAATTAACTGGAACAAACTGACAGACAGACAGACGAACCCCTAGAAAGATTGGCGGTATGACGCTGAGGAAACCTATGGTCCTGATCCTCCAGATTTACCGTTAAGGGACAAAGGACTTCGAAATTTTTAGTAGACACGAATCTTAATGATGAAATCACTGAATAAAATTCAGGATGTAAATATTTGAATTTGATACTGACAAGGCAAGAGTCTGAGGTTCGTTTCTTTTCTCTATCACAACGATACCAACAGAGCTGATATGGAACGTCGAGAACATGACAGCATTTTTTTTAAATTCACACTCGTGATCTGACAGTGACATAAACATAATATCCCCGTCTGTCAGTCCTATTTGTCTCCGTTTCATTCATCATTCATTCATTTTTTATTTCAAGTTTCTTGTAAACATAATTTAGCTAAAACAGACAAGAAGTATCTGTTTTCATTGTTTTTACAAAAGTCAAGAAAGTAGTTCTGATTGAAAAAATTCATTGATGTGTAAACTTTTTTTATTGAATTTGTTCTCGTCCAATCAAAACACAAGGAGTCAAAAAATAAAATTAAGATTGAAATAATGGTAGAATATTCTGCATGCTTCCTTATTAACCCTGCGTAAAGAAAATATATATCTTTTAAATTCTTTTACTTAACAATATTTATCATCTCACCTATTCTTCCGAAAGATATAGTTATATTAGACATAAATTTAAATTAATAACAGATTTTGCATAATCCTATGACATCATACGGGGATGGAAATATTTGTCTGAAATCTTCATTTTTCATCAGAGATAGTCCCTGGGTCTTCAGGTTGACAAGCATAATATATCAAATATGCATCAATAACTCATGGACCGGCAACTAAAAGTAGGAGGTTCACTTCTTGATCGTGCTACATTTTCGCAGCTCTGAAGGACCGGGTTCGATTCTCCATTTTCGCGTCTATTAAAACTTAAGACTCAATAATAGGTACATGTAGAAGCAATGCCTTTACCGAATGCGGGGAGCTAGATGTACAGGTTAATGTCATGTTATTTACAAATGAAAACTGAAATCATCCAAGTATCCTTGTCGCAGTTTAGCGTGAAACGAAAAATACACCCTCTCTACTGCTCAACTGTAATGAGTACCAAACATAGAATTAAATCTGTAGGCCTAGCTCTTTTTTGTAGATCTTGACGTATTTATACACCCAATAAAATGTTGTAGGTTGGAACTATATATACTCACTAAAAACATTACGAGTAAAATGGCTCTGCTCTATTGTATTTCTTTAAATTACCCATACAATATATTCCATAAAAATATTAATTTCATATACATAAAGGACGTTTAATAAATATATCTATAATTTTAATACCTTTTTGGAAAGCTTTTTTGCTTTAATGACTAGAGCACAGACATACCTGGCCAGCAGAAGTAGGACGAAATTAAGTGAATTTTGTAAAAAATTTAACGTATGTAAATTGGGATTAAATTTAAATTCAAAAATTTGAATATGAATCGTCTGTTTATAAAACTAATGGATAAAGGTACTGAAATACTAACATTATCAAAAGAACTATAAAATGATTTATTTTGGCAAGAAGGTAAATTCATGTGAATATCTTGTTCTATTAAGGACTTCTAAAAAGTCAAAAAAAGGTCGCTTTTTCATTCAGACTTACCGATTTTTTAGGCAATGAAAAATGTATGTTGGTTGCCATGGTAACCAAGGATCGTAGCAACCATTTTAGTTTCATATATCAATATAGAAAAGTGTGATTAGTTCAAGGAAAATCCGAGACGCTCCCTATATACATGTAAGAGTTTAAATGCTTACAGAGAATGGCTATTAATGATTTGTTTAAAAGACCAATTACAGATACCTTAAGCAGGGTTTGTTGGAGATGGGACTGAAAGTATCAGTTTTATTGCAGAAATCGGACAAGAAAATATTTATCTTATTTTTCGTTAAAAAGACTGTTGATTGTTTCATTTTGATGTTTCTCTTTTTTATGATAGCAACCAACCAAGCACCAGAGGACTTTCAAACACAAATACTGCTTTGTATGGGGTTATTGAAATTCACCACTTAGGATTTTTTCTAAACTCACATATTTCTTCCGATGAGTCTCCAACTTCCTATTCCCCTCTGTGAGGACAGAAACATGTCAAACTTAAATAGAAATAGGAAAGTAATTTTCAACATATACGTCTTAATATTATCTGAAAAGTAATTCACCATTTATTGAGATAATACAATATTTATGTCAAAATTACAGGAATGTGAGACAACCCATCAACAAGAGTCCAAGGGCCACATCGGTCACCTGAGCAAATGGCTAGGTAAAAGCAAAAATTAATTTAGTATTGAAAAGTTTAAATATAAAATTCAATTTAGCAGAGGGGGTGGGTATTTTATAACAAACTTGAATCCACACGTCTTAAGTGTACTTTTGATTTAATATGGCTTTGTTGCTTTTAAGATGAAAAGTGGTTCTTGAGAAAAGGTTTTTTAAAAAATTTTCCTATGAATTCCTTTTTAAACTTTGATACCCCATTGTGACCAACATTAGCCCTGGGGGTTACAGTGCAGGGAACTAATTTTGTTACATAAACCAGCATCAGGATCAGCATAAGTAGGATCAGGATAGAACTAGCATCAGCATCAGCATTTAAAAAAACAGCATTACTTGGATCAGCATCAGCAAGCAAAGGATAGAACTAGCATTGACCAAAGTGAAAACAGATAAAGGAAAGTCATTTAATACAAATTACAAATAAAAATTACCCCAAAAATTATTTTTAATGGCTTAAAATAGCGATGCTGTTTTTGAATTGTCCACTTCCGGCAGGATAATCCTACGTCCGGTAGCATTACTAGCATTGACCTAGTTTCAAACCAGCATCAGGATAAGGATCAAACCAGGATCAGGATAAGGATAACTAGCATCAAAATCAGCAAGCAAAGGAAGCACCAAAATCAGCAAGCATAGGAAGCACCAAAATCAGCATTGATGCTGTAACAAAATTATTTCCCTGCACTGTATGTAATTTAACTTAAATCTTCACTACATGAGGTTGCTTTAACATGAGTTTCTTCTTTCCTTGCCAAGTGGTTCTTGAGAAGAAGATTTTCAAAAGACCCATTGATTTTAATTATTTACAATTATATCCTCTTGGAAGAGAGGGCGGCTTTTCATTTGAGCAAACTTTAATCCCCTTTCCCAAAGGATACTTTGTTGAAGTTTGGTTGACATTGGCCCAGTGATTTTTGAGTAGAAGATGACGATGTGAAAAGTTGTGAAATATAACAACGGCAACGACAGACAACGGAGAAATTTTGATTCTGCTCACGTGAGCTTATAAAAGAGAAGAGCAAAAGGAAGCAAATTGTCCCCAGCATTCAACGAGATACGCAAGCACAACAAATGACAAAAATGGATGAAATCAAAGAATATTATATTACTAAGATAATTCTAATGATCAGCACAATATGAACATCAATTGTTGATTTACAAAGGAGATACAGAACTTAAATTCCTTCATTATGTAAACAAGGCTCATGCCTTTTTTGTTTAAAAATATATAAAATATCATATATATATATATATATATATATATATATATATATATATATATATATATATATATATATATATATATATATATATATATATATATATATATATATATATATATATACAACAAAATGAAATTCAGCAAATCACTAGAAACTGTCTAATCGTATTAATTATATATTTTTTTTGTTTTGAAAAAACATATAACTATATTTCACCTATGTAAAAAAAAAAACATTACACAGGCCTTGTTTACATAATAAAGGTTTGGAACTCTAAGTCTCTTTTGTATCTCGAAAACTGAAATAAAATCGTTTGATGTTTATCAGAAATACCTTAGTTCAGCATAGTTCAGCATGAAAAAATGGAAAATTATTTTAACTGAAACTGTCTAGACCCCTTTAAAATCGCACTAAAGTCAAAGTATCTCTAAAGATATAGCCTTGTTAAACTACTTTTTGTCAAAAAATGTGTTATTTTCCAATATCGGTGCTTAGGATGCTTAGGAAAGCTTTGAGTCTTATAATGAAGGACTTCAAATTTTACTAAACAGAAGTTCCAATATTATATAGTTTTGGCTAAATTAATTCAAATTAAAAATAAAAGAATGGATTTTGTGAAAATTTAATCATTTTAAAACTAGCCTTCACCTAAAAAAATACTATTACTAGCTATAGTTTTTTATAGTGTTAGTCTGAGTGGTCTATAGATACAACTTGTACTTCATGTACATGTAGCTATGTTTCGTACATTTCAATGGACATGTTTTTGTATTATGAGAGATATACAGGGACAAAAACAAAAGAGAAAAAACATATCTATCTCAAAAGGTTCCTTATCAATGTGTTACAAAGCCGGAAGAATCTGTTCATTCAAAAATAACTGAAAAAAAGGATAATTTTCATGGAAAACCTTTGCGATTTTTCAAGGTCATCCTAGTATATGATTGTGTATTGTTCTCATTGTTTAACGAGCTTCATGAAAAAAAATCAACATAGAATTAATTTGTGAAAGATTACTTCTTGGCTTTGAAACTTTAAAATATAAAGAATTTAAACTCACTATTTTATCAAATATATATCAGTCTATTATTGGTACTACTTGAAGCAAATATATACAATAAAGAATTGGGAGGCATATAAGTGTTAAAGTTGGAGTTGATCATAAATTGACTTTTCATGGACCGTCTCTGAAATGGACAAGTATTCATTTTTCTGTTGTGTACTATACTTATTATCAATGTCTGAAACTTCATGATAGGTTTTACTCTCGAAACCCCCTTTTATTTCATTTTCGTAATCATCTACGATGTTCTCTGAAGCACCATATTTATTGCTTAATATATTTGATTGAAGATTCTTCTGATTATCCTGTCTTCTAAATACGACTTTTTTGTTGTCTACAAAGAACAGTTAAATAACATCCATAGAATTATGAAAAGAACAATTCTATTAACGAATTCAGCAGAATGAAGTAATTATAACAAGTATTACATAAAAAAACTAATTGACAAAGCTAAAACTTAAAGAAGAGTGAATATCTTTGAGATCATTATCAAAAACGCATTAAACAACCGTTTCCTTATCCAATGTTTGAATTTATATTATGTAAATATTTTACACTGACCTCATTTACCATTTATTAACTAAAGATAGTTTTGAGTTAATACATGTACATAAACTTTTTTTACATGAAAATTTTTTACATTACCGTAGTCCTTTAATTGTGTTTCCCGGTTTTTGTAAGCCAGTCTTTTTCTCCTTATAATTCTAAAAGGTAAAAGGGATACAGTAAATAGCAGAACGAATTAAAGATAAGGCATTGAAAATAACTGGAAATAAATTCATAATTTTCATGTATTAAACATCGTGTAATACATGAATATCCAACACTAAATTCTTGCATTTAAATTTTTTGGAATCATATTAAGTCGTGTTAAAGCAGAGTTAGCAGAGTAAGCTACTACTTCTTGGCTACAAGTAACTAATAGTTGTTCAGTTTCTAGAAGTCAGTCAGTCGTTAATTTAGTCAAATGTTGTAGCTAGTTACTATTAGCTAGCTTTATTTATATTTCAAGTTAGTTACTACTAACCAGTTACGAGTACATGTACCTATCTTTACATATCTTGTCAAAGCTTTTTAACTGCAAAGCCAGCTACATCAAACAAAGTTTAAACCTTTATTTTTAATAATTTCCACATGTTTGCAGACATTTCAATGTACTTGAATTACTTTTCATATATATATGCAGCACGTGTCCAGGAAAATGACTGTTAAATTTGGCCATAATATACTCTGAGATGCATTACCTAATATATATAACAATAGCGATGACAAAACCAAAGATAAGAATAACTAATGAAGCCCCAACACCTACTCCAAGACCGATGGATGCAGGATCTAATGTATTACTGATCTCTAGGGCTGAAATGAAAAAAGAAGATATTTCATATTTTGTAGCTTAATAAAAAAAATTATTTCACTAGTGGGATATTTTTTCTTTATTTTTACAATTTCAATTCATAGGTGAAACTATGTTTTAAAAATTCTTTTACATGCTTGTAAAAATAACCCCTGATTTGTTTACAATATCTTGAATATTTTGTAAATTAAAATTTGAAACCCTTGGTCGACATATTGTGATAATTTACTAAAGGCCGTTACAATCGACCAATCAAAATCACTATTTTTTTTCTATATAACTGGATTTTGATCAATCATCTACATGTATTCATGCAAGAATGTTCAGACTGTAAAAGTTCAGTTATATTTAGTAATTTATGTATGATAGAAATTAGAAAATATAATAGAGTGCTGTTTCAAAAGAATTCCTGGAGGAATTTGTGCCATCACTGCATGGTTGCAGAAATATGTTCATTCATCCTGCTTAGTTTAGTATTATGGGATTACAGTAAATATATTACAACAAGATTGCCTCTTTTTCTAAGAATTAAGAATAAAATCAAAATTTGTAAAAGTGCAAGGATGAGTCAATCAAACCAATCCAAAATAATCTAAAGTTTCAATGACTTAGATGAAATAAGATTTTAAAAATATTTTCGTGTTCTGATTCACAAAATTATCTATATTTCATTACCTTTTGTGCATTTTTTATCTGTGAAATATCCAGAACATCCACCAATACATGATCCATTGTTAGAAAAGCATGTCGAATAATAACAATGTTCGCTACATTTTATTTCGCAGAATTTACCATAAAAGTTTGGACTGCATTCTTCAAATACAGATTCATAAATATAGAAAACATGAGTGAAGAAATATCCTATAAAAGTAAATAGTCGTACTATGAATTATTGTACAGTAGATATAGCAAAAGCAAACAATATTTAATGCAAAACATTAGACATCTTTTTTGTCATTGACAATGTACGTTAATGCATTTGATATAGTGAAATGAATTACTGTAAATCACTTTTTATTCGCGAGAACTTTATTTTCGCGTAATTACGCGAGACAGTGTGCTCGCGAAAAATAAGTTCTCGCGTACAATAGTATTCCATAAGATTATATAGAGCAATAACCACAATTCGTGAAAATTTTGTCTCGCTTATCAAGTGTCAATGACTATCTCGCGAAAATAAGGTGTCACGAAAATTTAGTGATCTACAGTATGTTAAGGCATTTCTAAATTTTATATTCATAAAATTTTTAAAGGACTTTTTAATGATAGACAACTTGATTTTTGAAAATTATCTAGCAATGAAATGCTATTTTTGGATATTTATATTGAACTAATGTTTCGTGTACTTACCGTAATCAAACAGTTTGCTTTTAATATAGATAATATTTTACCTGTACACTTATCCTCGTTCCATCCATTTGCGCATGTACAGTTTCCATTTATACGAGCACAGCTCTTCGAAAGACAGCCTGATCCACAATTGTCGTGACACTCCTTTCCAAACTTTCCTTCAACGCAGCCATTATCACAATAGCCTGTTAGTCTGTTGCATCCATTAAAACAATCGGGGTTACAATTTTCATTGCAAGTCTCCTTGAAGAATCCAGTTTCACACCCTTGGGTACAAGACCCAGTAATATTATTGCACAGTCGATCTTTACAGTTGATGTTGCACCTTTCAGAACAATTATGGCCAAAATGTGAATCAGTGCATTCTGTAAAAAACACATTTTGATTTCTAAACAATGAAAGATTGGTTGAAAAGTACACTTCATATAACCAATTTAAAACACAGGTCATTGTGAAATGAAATAAGCAAACACCCAGCTATTTTAGAGCTTAACCGTTAAAATCAAGAATAAAGCGTCAGTGTAAAATTCATTTCGATATTCATTTATTTCTGATAAAAATGACACCAAGCCACAGTTCTGTGATTAAAGCCCAAGAATATATTATTAACAAGTTATTTGCAAAAGATTTGTAAGCACTTACTGTTACAAAAGTCTCCTGTCCAATTCGATTTACATCCATGATGACAATCTCCAGTATTGGAATCACAAACATTAAACCTGCAAAATGGACTGCACGTCTTATTACAATATGGACCGTAAGAGCCATTTTTACATGCAGAACACGCACCAGAATCTCGGTCACAACTCTGGGGGTTACACAGAGAACTACACTGATGCTCACATTTGGGTCCATAATAAAGTTCTTTGCATCCATTTACGCAATATCCAGATAACGGACTGCATGTTCTATTTCGACAATTATCACTACATGCGACAGCTTTAAAAATTAAATTTCATAAAAGGTTTAATTTCATATATGACATATATAATTCAAATAAGAGAATCTATGTGTATCAAAGAAATGACTTATAGTTTAATTACTTACGACATGTACCATCTATGATACTGCAGGTAGTACATTGACAATTTTCACAAAACTCTCCAAACTTTCCTACGCTGCAACCTGCAGATAATATATACCTTTAACAAAATGTTTCATCTTAAAACAATTTGAACGCACACACAAACCGTCACACACACAAACACACCCTCACTCCCCTCACATACAATCACCTTCACACGCCCTCTCACACTCTCTCACACACCCAAACCTCACCCCCTTTCACTCTCTTATACACTCACACACACTCTATCACACATACATGATTCCACGCTATATCGGAAGTTGTAATAAAACATTTCATTTAAAAAGCTTTAAATTTTTTTCAGATACTATCCAAAAATGAGAGTGTTAGTCACAAAAATAGCTAGCGAGACAGAAGGATGGAAATACGAAAAAATAATAAGCAATACAAAAGGGTGATAATTACCATTAACTTCTATTTCACAAATTTCTAATATAGCACCAATCTGATAATCTTCTGGAGCGTCATAGGTAGTTTCCACAATGATGTATCTCGCTGTGTGCAAACAAGGAATGTCAATCAAAGCTGGGGGTACGTACGGTTCTATAGTTTTGTCTTTGTAACAACGTGTTCTTTGTGCTGTAGAAGTTACATTTGCTGACGAGTTAGATACATCTAAGTAGAATTGACGAAACCGGTAAGGAGGCCAATCTGCTAAAATCATATTATACAAAGTGATTCATCAATATTTATCTTCAGTATATCCAAAAAAGTATTCATGATTAATGACGACACCTAAGGGGATGAAGGATGTATGGTCACGTGACTCAGTTGATTTACGTCATAATCTCTGATAAAATATGTACAAAACAAGATTGAAACCACAGTACTTGTATGATTTTTTTGACTGTTTGTTTGCGTTCACCATCTAGTATAAAAATATCTGAAAACATCCAAAATTTCTTGCAAATATTATAAAATTACGGAATAGATTAATCCACTCTGCCGTTTCCCTACTCTGCGCGTCCAGTGCGTCTTTGACGTCATAGTGGATCTCTTAGTTCAGTAAGATCATACACGGTAAAAACGGGTAGTATAAAATCATAAAAACGGGCCATAATATGTATATGGTAGGGTATTTTGTAAATTTCAGAACGCAAAATAAATTTTTACATGGTTGTTGACGGAAAAGTTCTTTGGGTTTTGTCTTATTTCGCTTATTTCAGGAATGTGTGACGTCATAGTTGTGGTTTCCCGTACTCGAGAAATGTAAACATGACACGTTTTTCTCATGATCATAACTTGTTTAACTTTGCCCTGTGCAATATTGAGCTCAACTTCACTAATCGATATTTTTACAGTTAATCAATACAATGACGACCTTGAACTTCGACGTAAATTTTCAAATATTGAATGATAGGATTTTTTGCAAATTAATTTCTTTATGGTTTAAGTTGTCCCAAAAAAGTCGTAAATTTCCGTCTCCAGATGTGGTGTTACAAAAGAATCTTGCTTTTTCGAATTTTTAACCCTATTCATACTCTAAAATATTTTAAAAGACGCATTTCCGCTGGTATATTTTTTATCTATGGTGAAAAAGTTCAATTATCGACCGAGTAATGGACCCAGAAACACGGAGAATAAAAACTCCGCTCAGACACTGTGGGGTATGGTATTTGTCACTCAATATCTCAGAAATAAGTCTAGAAACCTATTGATATGTCTGCTTTATAGTATGCAGGACATACTAAATAAGATATATACAAAATATGAAAAAAATTAAATGACAGGTATTTTTTCAGCTAAAGGTCTTTCATCCCTTTAAACAAGAATAAATATTTTATGCGGATACCTATACTAGAAGCCCATTGCACAAATAAGCGTTATACGTGTACATGAATGAAAAGTCAACATTCTCCCTTTTAAGATTAGTACCTCAAAAACAGTAAAGAATACATGGAAGAAATTAGTATTTTATTTATTTGACACGTAGAAGCAATTCGAAAATCTAATTCACACTTTGAAAAGTTAATTTAGATATACAGATTTTACAAAAGTTCTGCGATTTCATCATTATAACGGATATTTATGGAAATAAGAGCACACAAAAGGGAAAATATTACGTTTTATCAATATGGCATCGCATGATTATTTTTATGACGGATAGGCAAATCATAATTAAGTCCTTTAATGTTAAATATCTAACATCAGAATTGATAAATAGAAGAATTTACATTTAAAGAATATAAGGACATTATAATAAATGGAAATCAAATAAATACTAGTAACTGGTGTAAAATCATTGAAAATGGATTTTTTTTTATTTAATCATTTTAGGAGGTTAAAGTTTGAACTACCGAACGAATCATAAATAATAATAATATAGTTTGATAATAATTTGATGTGCGTTCATAGTACTATAGAAATAAGTTGTACTTAGACTTACTCTGATTTCTGTAGTATATTTTGACAGATTTTAAGCTATAGATTTCTTGAAGATCCACTTGAAGCCAGGCTGTAGAGAATCCTGAGGCAGTATGAGAACATAACTTGTATTCACCCTGCTCCGTAATACCATCATTTGCAAGTTTTGCATATAGAGATACATGCATTGAGCTTAATGATACTTTGGTCGAGAATCTTCTGCTCAAATTTTCTGAAAGTAGTATTCGATATGTAAAAATGTTGTATTTGTTTTGTTTTTTATAGATGACAAAAATATAAAGGATAGATGTACAGATAAAAGAACAGACACCTCTATCACTTTTAAACCCTGCTTTTCCAAAGGAGGGATTTAATAACGTGAATATTAAAGACTTCAGTGTTAAGACATATAAATTCAGAAATCATCCCCTCTATTTTTAAAACAGGTACTTTATTCTTATTCCTAATTCTTACGATTAAGGAATACGAATTTTAAGCGTTCAATATATTTATAAAAAGTTAAAATCAGTGACTAACGTTGTTTTGGATATAAAAAGGATAACAAGGATATTAAAGCACTCATGGTCATGAAGATTGCTTAGTTATCTTATCTGGTTAACTTTATGAGAATGCTAAGACAAATTTAAATGATCTCATTAAGGTTACAAATCATTTGTTAAAATTGTTCACCAATGGTATGCAACACTTTTATCAGTGTATATTAAATTGAACGGTTAAAAGAAAAATAATTGCAAAAACGTACCATAACAATAGATACATTGAAATAACACATGGAAATATAACCAGTACATGACAGCCATTTTGAATAAGGAAGGTTGGTTGTAAGAATGCAATTTGAAACAGGCCTATTGAATGCTTGTGTATAATCTTAGCTATTTACACCAACAGCAAGGGAATTATATTTTTTTTCTATTTTACTAATTCAACCTTTAACGATATTTTTTTAGGGAAGAAGGAAATATTTTTAAATTGGATATCATGTAGGGTCCTTCACCTGCAGCGTAAAAGTCATTTGAAACCTTGTAATCACAGCAAACAAACACTCAAGAAGAAGGAAGAATTGCATGACTTTTTAACAATTAATCTTAAATAAGAAATAGTAAAAAGACTAGTACTGGTTTAAATGCTAAGATTTTATTGGGTTTTTTTCTGTTGCGCATTTTTGTTTATAGTTTTGGTAATTGTCATGCAAAAGTGTGAAAACGAAATATTCCCAGCATTTATCTTTTGTATTTAATTCTGAAATTTTTGTCCACATGGTACATGTACATGTACACATGTACATCTTGTTACATTGTATAACGGTATGTAGATGGAATCGTGGGTTTTTAATCATGTATAGCCATTACCTCTGCTGAAATAAAGTGAGTTATCTTTAATTTTTTGCCCCTGTCAAGGAAGTTTCGGGAGTATATAATTTTTGGCGTGTCCGTCCGTCGGCCTAAATATCTATCTGCCTGTCTGTTTGTCCGCAAAAAATTTAATCTTTCCCATAACTTTTGATTAAGTAGAGCAACTGCTATGACTTTCATATTTCACATGTGTATTTCTTGTGACAAGACCCTTCTTTGGGTACCACCAAATTTGACCTTGACCTTGGAGTTTGACCAACTTTTATACAAATATTCCAAAGTTTTACTTTGGTCATATTTTTGGAACAGTAAATACCAGGAAATATATACTTTACATGTGTATTTTTTGTTGAAAGACCTTTCATTGGATACCGACAATCTAAACCTTTTGACCTTGACCTTGGATATGTCCGTTCTTGTGAAAAAACTTTATCCTTGGCAATAACTTTTGAACGGTAAGGGATAGGGCTTTCATACTTCACTTATGTAATCCTTGTGAAAAGACCCTTCTTTGGATACCAAGAAATTTAACCCTTTGTCCTCGACCTTGGATTTTGACCTACTTAAAGAAAATAAACCATATTTTTAAGGGTTAGGGCTAGGGCTTTCATTATTCAAATATGTCATTCTCGTGACAAGACCTTTCATTTAATATCAAGCAATTTGACCCTTTGACCTTGACCTTGGAGTTTGACCTACTTTTAAAATGTTTCAACCTTGGCCATAATTTTTAAACGGTTAGGGATAGGGCTTCCATACTTTACATATGTATTTTTTGTGGCAAAACCTTTCTCTGGATACCAATGACGTTGAACTTGAAGATTTCCGTACTTATGAAAAAACCGAGGTAATGAAGTTCATCGTATATATATTCTATAGGCCATTAACTTGGATTCCTTGTCTTCTTTATTATTACTTATTTAATTGATACTGCCGTATATCTGTATGCAAGTACTTCGGAAGGTAATGTGGGGGTCTTAATAAATTGATCTAGTGCAAGGGCATACCTTCAATAGATCATAGTAAGATTTTACAAATCAGTTCTAGAAGTATTAAGTCTGAATCTGCAATCCTATTGAAATCTTGAAAATAATTTAATAGTCACGTTTTTAGTTCATCCGGAACGTCCGTTTTTATTTGCGTTTTATCGCACCGATCACGTGATTTACAGAAAATGTTCAGCAGGGGTACTTCCAGTAAAAATTGTTTACAATAGTTACTCAATGTTGTCTGAAAGAAAATCCTATTTTGTGTTGCGGAGGTATGTAATTCTGATGAAAGAAAAAGAGAAAGACGTAGTTAACTGAAAGATTTTTCCCCTTTCCAACCCAGAAAAAAAGCGCCTGCACTAAGAAAACGCTGGCTTGACCTCTTGAGAAGAGAAAATTACGAGCCAAAGAGAAACCACAGAGTATGCTCTCTTCATTTTAAGGAAGGCAGACCAACAGAAAATCATCCGTACCCAGAGCTCTTTGCATATAATTTTAAGGAAAGTCTAAAGTTTTGTTGTGGTTTTGATTGTAAAAATCAAAAAGTTGGCATCATGATTTCATGGAAGCATCGTGTGTCTAGTGTTAATATCAAGATATATAGTCTATATAAATATATAAAAATATATGGAAAATTCTATTTGTTTATGATAAATTGTAGGATTAAACACAAAATATTGAGAACTGTTTGAGTTTTTAACATTTAAATAAGGTATTGAGCATTACAATTTAGAGACACACATGCTAGTCTTGAGTGCTTATGATTTTAAGGTCACCTGAGTAACTCAGGTGACCTATTGCTATCCGTTTTCGTCCGTCGTCGTGTGTCGTGTGTCTTGTGTCGTGCGTCGTGTGTTAACATTTGAACATTTTCAGCTTCTTCTCTGAAACCACTTAACCAATTTCAACCAAATTTGGTATACAGCATCTATGGATGAAGGGGAACAAAAAATTTTGAATTTCCTGGTCCCCTTCCCCCTGGGACTTGAGAGGTGGGGCCAAAACCACTAAAATTATTGCAATCTTTAAAAATCTTCTTCTTTACTCCTGGACATCAAGCAGGCAAACTGTTGGCATGAATGTAATGAGCATTGAGTCCTCTACTCAAATTGTGAAATTCATGGCCCCAGGGTCAGGGGTTCTAGTGCTAGGTGAGGCTATATAGATTATATAGTGAAAATGCATGATTTCTTTGAAAATCTTCTTCTCTACTTCTGGGTATTAAATAAACTAACTAAGCACATAGTTATGATGAGCAAGAGTGCCACTTTCAAAATTGTGAATTTTATGACCCCTGCGTCAGGGGTTCTGGTGTTAGGGCGGGGCTCTCTTTGTTATATAGTGAAAATGCATTTATTCTTTAAAAATCTTCTTCTTTACTTCTGCGTATAAAAAAAAAATATCTAAGCACATAGTTATGATGAGCAAGAGAGCCTCTTTCAAAATTGTGAATTTTATGACCCCTGCGTCAGGGGTTTCTGGTGTTAGGGCGGGGCTTTATTGGTTATATTGTGAAAATGCATTTATTCTTTAAAAATCTTCTTCTCTATTGCTAAGTATTGAATAAACTAAGTAAGTACATAGTTATGATGAGCAAGAGTGCCTCTACCAAAATTGTGAATTTTGTGGCCCCAGGGTCAGGGGTTCTGGTGTTAGGGCGGGGCTCTATTGGTTATATAATGAAAATGCATTAATTCTTTGAAAATCTTTTTCTCTGCTCCTGGGTAATAAATAAACTAACCAAGCACACAGTTATGATCAGCAAGAGTGCGTCATCAACAATTGTGAATTTTATGGCCCCAGGATCAGGGGTTCTGGTGAAAGGACGGGGCTCTATTGATTTATATAGTGAAAATGCATTTATTCTTTGAAAATCTTCTTTTGTGCTTCTTGGTATTAAATAAACTATGTAAGTAAATAGTTATGTTGATCAAGAGTGCATCTTTCAAAATTGTGGATTTTATGGCCCCAGGGTTCTGGTGTTAGGTCGGGGCTCTATTGATCACATAGTGAAAATGCATTAATTGTTTTAAAATCTTCTTCTGTGCTCCTGCGTATTAAATAAACTAACTAAGCCATAGTTATGATAAGCAAGAGTGCCTCTTCCAAAATTGTGAATTTTATGGCTCCAGGGTCATGGGTTCTGGTTTTAGGACGGGGCTCTATTGATTATACAGAGAAAATACATTAATTCTTTAAAAATCTTTCCTCCGCTCCTTGTTTTTATGCCAATGATCCAAATATATTTATGATGAAGAAAGGTGCACGTAGCAAAATGGTTATTTTTTATGCCCCCCCTCCCTGGGTCGGAAGTGGGTGGGGGTGGGGGGTACAAAGTTTGAAAATAAATCAATGCTTTGAAATCTGCTCTTTGGTATTAATCAACCATTTTATGATAAATTTGTAAAATTTTGAAATATGTGGCTCCAGGATCAGTGATTCCTTTGGGATGAGATGCACAACTGGTTATAAAGAGGAAGTGTATTTTCTCGTAATGTTACTCTGATCTACCTCTCACTACTAAGCCAGAAACTTAGAAAATTACTGACAATGTGCTGTCGTTACTGTAAAACTTAGACAATTACTGACCTTTTTACTGCCGGTACTGATAAACTTAAAAAAGTGCTGACAATTTTAGTCGGTGCTGATAAACTTAGACAATTACTGACCCGTTTACTGTCCCTGCTGAAAAACTTAGACAAGTGCTGACATTTACTGATAATTACTGTCCCTATTGTTCTCGCTCTCGGGGAGGCTGCAGTGGTGTGAAAATGAATGTGTGTTATACTTTGCATTTAAAAACAGTCTTATTTTAATTTTTAATGAAAAAAAATCCCAGACAGTTATCATTTTTTTTAAATCTAAATATTATTGATATCTGTAAAATAAATCAGAATATGAATATGAGTAAATCAAGTTTAAATTTATGTGTTGAATATATATATCCCTGTTCAATTAAAGAATTAAAATTAATTAATCATCAAGTTAGTTTTCATTTATTTATTTCTTTGCAGACAGATATCTGACTTTAATGTTGAGCCCCCCCCCCCTGTTTTCACGATCGGAAAGTTGTATCAATTTTCTTTTCACAAACAAGACAGATGTCTCTTGTTAAAAAAGGAAATCTTCTAAATATTGAATAATTACTGATAGGTAATTCAGTTTCCTAATGTTCTCGGACATCTGTACAAGTCATATAATTATATACCCCTGTTTAAGATTTCCGGTTTCATTTGCTCATACGGGAGTTCCCCTATTGAACAGTACTATAAACTTGTACTATGCCTTGTTAATTTTGTCACTTAACACATTATTTCTAAATGAATGGTTGGTTGGTAGCTTACGTGGGGTTCATTAGTACCCAATGTCTGTAAGTCCGAGACTGATAATTATTTATCAGACTAGTAATAAAAATTCATATACTAGCAAGTATAGAAATCTTACGGAAAATATTTATATTTACTAGGTCAGGGGTAAGACTAATATTAGCAGTAGCACCATTCTCAAATATTTTTCTTCTGTCTCTCCCTCTCTCTTAAAGATATAAACAGCATTGACACTTTACTTGACATGTGCTCCATTTATTCACATTGCCGAGGGGGTTAGATCACTATTTAGTTTTTAAACTTAATCCTTATAAAAGTATTTTTTAATCATGATTCAATTTTTAACAAAAATATTACATGTTTCGTACCTTCCATTTTTCCCCTGTAGCTATCGATGTATTGGGATTAATTTAATTTTATGTGCTGAAATTAAATTTCATGTCATTAAAGTAGGTAGGCGTAGGGTGTTATGATGTTAACATAATAATAAAGCAGAATGCGGACTTGTCTTGTAAAGTATTTTACGAAGTAGTGAAAATTGGAAGTCATTAGTCCGTCGAACCAGTGCTCACAAATATTTATTTTGAATCCTCTAGCATACATGTATAAGCCCCCCCCCCCCCCTATGCGCACACGTTACATGAAAAAAAAATAGTATACCGGTACTTGAATATGATTTATAAAAATGTGTAAGTTTTTTGAATTTGTCCATTTGATCAATTTATACCCGTCTCGTAATCATTATTTATTTGATTCAGGTTTCATTAACATCTTTCCTTTTCATTAGATTAAGATTATTCGTGTAGGTTCCCACTATCTTCCGTGACGAGTTACCATTCATCTCTCTCTCTCCCTCCTCTCTCTCCAAAAATCAATATCGACCCAGGGAAAGTTTAAAATACATGTATAGTTAAACTCTGGCTGATTTTTTTTAATGTCATAATACTGCTGCATATAAATTGTGTTTGATTTTTAATTATTCTTAACTACTGTTAAACAGTTATGGAAATATACTATGAACTATTTTTATTTAATTGATAATCAAAATTCTTCATTCCACTGTCCCACACACACACCAACACGACTTACCAAAAAAAAAATTAGGAACCAGTAATTTTTACAACACTTTGGATGTAATGTACCCCTTCTCATATATTTATTTTTGCTTAAATCTTTAAACAATTTGTGCCTTTTCCCGGTTGGTTTTTACATCAATCTTCTTTTTCATTAATCGTTAATTTTATCTTACGACGGTATATTAAAAACAAGTTATTTATTCAATCTAAGAAGAGGCTGAAGGATTGTAGATTGCATATTTATATTACGTATGTGCTGGTGTTGAATTTCTCAAATTCAAACTGTCTTAAAGAAGAGTCTACCTGTCGCCGTAATGTTGCTTAACTTCCAGTGAAATCCGGCGAGTGTTCTTTTGTATAATACAGCAGTGACACCTATTGTCTTTTTACCGCTACCGTACACACTCGGATCGCCTCAGGCGATTTCTTCTACACACAGGTGCTTCACAGAGTTTCCGATTGTATTTGAATTATTATGTAATTCAGCTGGATACCAGCTAAACGACTTGAATAATTTTGGACAAATAAAAAGCACAGTGTTACTGTAAAATCATGATACTGGTTTCAATACCGAACAAAGCTATGAAACGACAATTTATTAAGTTAATTAAATTTATTAATTTTTGTGTACCGAAACAGATAAAAAGGAGTCCAAAGTTAAACACGACAGTATTAATTGTGTTCTACTTTAATAAAATAAATAAGTACATGTTCATCGGTCTTCATTCAGTTCGCACGTGCCCCCCCCCCCCCCCCCCCCAATTTTAATTTGAAAACACAAAAAGAAACTAGATCCATGTGAACGTCTACCGACACTCTAATTGAAAAGAACATTGATATTAATTTCTATCAAAGTTTTGTTTCAGGAGTATGCATAGACAAAAGTTGATAATATAAAATGTCATTAGCTAGTTTTTCATGTATTTGAATTAAAATAACACTTTCAGGTGGATCCAGAAAATCCAGATTCGAAAGTCAGCTAAAAGATGTACATTATTTCAAAAGAATAATGCGGACAGTAACTAAATCAATGAATGTCAAAGGATCAATGATCAATGCAGGCCAGTAGCCCCCCTCCCCCTGCCCAATGAATAAAATAAAAAGTCTTTTTTTTAATTTAAATTCCCCGTCTGTCTTTTAATTTTGGTTTCTTCTTGCAAATGCATGGATTCGGGTATGTTTGACTGAACAAAAACAAATATGGGCGGCCTCCACATAATTAAAAATTTAACATTATATGAAAACTATTACAAACGCCTTTCCTCAAAATGGGGAACCCACGGCCTCACCGCGCGCTATGATTATTAAAATTATTCAAACTCATTTGAATAAATTAAATTAAAATTGAATAAAACACATCTAACCTAACAGTTTGATTCTTTAAATTAATATTAAAGAAAGTCAGGGAGTCAATGTTAATTAAGAAAATATTATAAAATGCATGTCATGTAATAACATTGTTTTATTATAAAAAGGAAAAGACCTCTGTAAAATTTCATATCTCACTACTGAAGGAATATTTTTATTTTTTTTAATTGCTTATCTTTTTGAAGTTTTTGAAATTTTATCCCTTCTATTGAAAATATTTTTTTACAAATCAATTTTCTATAAATAGATCAAAGAAGCTTTTTTTTTCAAAGATATCATCTGGACATAGTTAAAAATTATATGAAAAAAACAAATAAATGAAATAATAATCTATGTTAAAATAAAAAAAAATCCATTTCACACCACTGCAGCCTCCCCGAGAGCGAGAACAATAGGGACAGTAATTATCAGTAAATGTCAGCACTTGTCTATTAGACAAGTTATTTAAAATTGATATCAATTCTTTATTTCCTTATGCCAAACGGCATATCAGACAGATACATGTACATAATGGTTGTATTACAAACAAGGTATACATATATTCAGATCTTACAATTGTATAATAAATGTTTACATAACATATCATGAGCTATGAACAGTTTAATAAATCTTTTCTTCTTTGTAAAGCAATGAACAAAAATTTTCCCAATTTAGACATTTCTTTAACATTTTGTACACTTAACAGTTGAATTAATTTAAAGACACTAGGTTTCTTAACATAATACTGTTTTATATATTGGATTCTGAGATCTTGATAAATAGGACATTTCAATATAAAATGGAATTCATCTTCTACATCATTTAAGTCACATAATAAGCATTTTCTGTTAATTCTGTTTTCATTAACATATCTACCTTCTTCTACCCGTAATTTATGACTAGACAGTCTAAAGCTTGTAATACATTTTTTGTATGCATGTTTAATAGGTTTTGATAAATAATTCTGTAAACAAAAATGGTCTATAAAATGTTGATACAACTTTCCTTTAGTAGACATCTTAATACTATGAAGGATTTCTTGACTATACACATCAAGGAATCTTTGCTTAACAATAACATATTCTCTACAAGTGTCAAAGTTTTGAAACAAGAGATAACTTAAACCAAGCTTATCAAATTCATTCTTAATTTCAGTAAACCATTTGTCATTATTCCTTACTCTTTCTTCATAACAAGCTTTCAATATACAGTTGTTTGTATTTTTAAGTTTAAGCCAATATTTCAAAATTTGAAGTTTCCTTAAAAGATACAAAGGTAATCTGCCTAATTCATAATATACCATATTGTTTGGAGTACATAATTTCACACCCAAGACTTTCTTACAAAAATTACTATGAATTTTTTCAACATCTTTAGCCTTGTGGAAACCCCATATTTCAGCTCCATATGACAAAACACTTTTCACATATGTATCAAAAACTGCACATTTTGTTTCTATGTTTAGATAATAATTATTCATTCTTGAGTTAATTGCAAAAAATGCCTTCCGACCTTGATCGGCAACATGCTTCTGAGTGATATTGAATTTCCCATTATAATTAAAAAGCATACCTAGGTAATTGAATTCATTGACAATTTCAAGTTCTTTATCCTCGTACATAAATTTTTCAGATATCTTTACATTTCCTTGATTTCTAAACACAACAATTTTTGTTTTTTCAGTGTTAAGTTTCAACTTCCATTCTTGATTATATAAAAGTAAAGAGTCTAACAATTTCTGCAGTGAATCAGCAGATTCAGCCATTAGTACCATATCATCAGCATACATAAGCAAGAACATGTTGAGTAAATTGAACTCAAAAGATGGACAGTTGTTTCTTATAAAATGTAATTCACAATCATTCACGAAAAGAGAGAACAATATTGGTGATAACACCTCACCCTGTAATAGACCAACTCTATTTTCAAAAAATTCAGACATCACACCATTTGACTTAATACATGATTTAACAATGGTATATAGTGATTTTATTGTATTTAATAGTTTTCCTTCAATGCCCTGTTTTATTAACTTAACCCACAGGCTGCTCCTATCTATAAAATCAAATGCTTTTTTATAGTCTATAAAACAACAATATAGTCTTCCACCTCTGCGACTTAATTGTCTGGTAATCATTGTATGTAAAACAAAAATGGCATCAGTAGTAGAGAAACCTGGTTTAAAACCAAACTGAGCATCTGATAATATAGAGTTTTCCAAATCCCATTTTAATAGACGACTATTTAAGACAGATGTATAAAGTTTACCTAAGCAACTAGTCAATGTGATACCTCTATAATTATTGGGGTCATTGGGGTCCCCCTTTTTGAATACAGGGACTATGTAACCTTGAGCCCACGATTCTGGAAAATACCCAGTACTAAATATAGAATTAAAAAGTTTAACTAGACATGGTACAATATGGCTTTTACATGTTATGATATGTTATTTTAATTTACTATTTATTTCAGGTTTCAGTATTTTCATCTTTTAATCTTGATTTATTTTTTGTTCTCTTTGTAACATATAAGTAATTATTATTTTTATTTTTAATTATTATTGTTGCTTTGAACCTTTGAATTTCAAATTTTTATATCCCTACATTCAGAATTTGTCTAAAATCTCAAAAATAAATTCAGTATTTTCATATTTTGAATTTTATTTATTTTTTTGTTCTCTTTGTAACAAATAAGTAATGAATTATCTTTACTATTTTTTTTTTTTTGTTAATGTTGCTTTGAAGCCTTTGGATATTTTCATATCTCTAAATTCAGATTTTCTCTAAAATATCCTAAATGAATTTTTTTTTTTAATTATGGCTCTACAAAAAGGAGGCCTCCACGTGGCTAGAGCTGGTAACATTGGGATAATATAAATAATAATTAATACACAAATTCATATTTTCTTAATGGCTAACGTCCTTACATTTTTTGTTAAATACTTATTACATAATTAATATTTTACTATTATCATTGTAAAACAAATAAAATTGTGGAAATTATTATGAATTATTTCAATATTATCTATACAATTATATTGACAAACAGCTCGCTTCGAATTTAGATCGGGCGTGGTGTACGGTAAACTCGTAATGGCGGCCGATTTCCGTCGATTCTGAGGTAAAATTGGCTATAAAAAATTACGGATGTCAATATCATTCAATTAAACATCACCTTAGGCCTTATAGTACCCCATTACATTCAATTTTATGGGGTTTCCACCACTTTATTGGGGTTTCACCCCTCCTGTATGGGTATTCTCCAAAAATGGGGGGGTTTCGGGTTTTTCCAGTCACCCGAAATGGAACAAAGATTCTTGGCGACAATAAGGCGCGACACAAATGGCGTCGTTTTGATCCACGCGCAAGTTCTCGTTGCTGATGAGACTTTCATAAAAGTGAAAAACATTTAATCCAAGGATAATGTGTAGTAATTCTTTTTTACTTAAAATCAAATCCAATCAGACCTTTCTACTTTCGTTTTAGACGTTCAGATTTATTTATAGTTCGCGCTAACAAGTTAAACGGCATTTGATTGGTTAGAATTTCCCTAAAGGCGGCGCTGTCGTCTGCCTTATTGAGGAGCGGATCTATCTGTGGCCCCTTTCACCAGAATATCCTTATTTATTTGTTTAATAAAATTTACCAATAATAAATGTCTTCAGGATTATTATTGTCAACACATACCAAGCTAAAAATATTGGATTTTTTTAGACAGTATAATTTTCCGAACAGTTAAAAATATTTTAGAAGTGATAAAATAACATATCCTGTGAAAAGTCTAACAGGGGACTCAATAAGAGTGTGTGGATTTCTTCTTCTTCTTCTCTTTTTTTTTTTTTTAATAAGGTATCCAAATTGTTTATGAATATCTACTTGTACATGGATACATAAAATAATATTTAGCAGATCTATGGAAGTCTGAGTCTCATTTTTGTTGTGATTTTTTTTTAATTTAATATTTTATTGTATGAAGTTTTTCAAATGACAAAATTTCAGTTTTTTTAAAGATCACTATCAAAAGAAAAATCTAATACTATGTATGCATTTTAAAAATTCAACATGTTCAAAAATTTTTTTTTTTTGACAACTGGAATTACATATAAAGTCTAAATTAAAGCAGGAAAAAATAAGTTAAAACAATCATGTAATACTATATTAGAGTCTGGAGAGGTAGTTGTTCAGTCTACATACATCTTTTAGTAAATGCATGTACTAAATATCCACAAAGTTATACGACTTCAAAGTGCAGTGCATGATGTTAATGTATAAATACCTATATGCATGTACACTACTGTACAATACTCAAATTTAATACACATCAAGCATATTAATATAGTTTTCAGTACCAGGCCTATATACCCTAATAATATAATTTCAGTTGTAACACACCATTTTTCATTTTTCATTAAAATAAAGAAAACCATAATTATAATTAATGGGTTACCAATAATGTAAAATAAAAAGAAATAAATAAAAAGAAAAAATGATATATCACAACAGGGAGTATTAATGTCCCTAATCATGCATCCTTTAATTTGAAAAATTTTGATAAAGTGATAGTAACACAGTTGGTCTGATGATTAGAATCATTCTGGAAGTAGATCATCTGTCTGTAGTTTGGGTCCCAAGTTCGTCTTCTGATCTGGACTTGATAATATTGCTCTTACTTTAGATGACGTCATAACCATGTAATGTGAGTAATAACAGTAGTAGTGGAGAGCGCGCATATAGACCACGATTCAAATTTCGCGCGCAATGACGTCATCAAACGTTCGACCAATCAGAAGGCAGCATTTGAATTTTTGGTCATGGGGCCTACATTGGAAGGCGGGAAAACCAGATTTTGAAATCACCTATGTTTAGCCGTAGGGTCAAGGGTCAAATTTTAACAAAGTGTCCCGAAGGGTAGGGTGCAACCTATCAAATGAAAGGTCTGGACGAGGAGAGGTCAGCCCGTGGGTGGTACGGGGTCATTAAGTGCAAAATCAAAAAAGTTACTCAAAAGGTATCGTGTGACCTATCAAATGAAAGATCTCGATGAGTAGAGTTCAGCCCGGGGTGGTCAGGGGTCATCAAGTGCAAAATCAAAAGGGTACCTAAAGGGTATCATGCGACATATCAAGTGGAAGGTCTCGACGAGTAGAGCTCAGCCCGGGGGTGTTCCGGGGTCATCAAGTGCAAAATCAAACGGTTACACAAAGGTCTTAACGAGTAATGTTCAGCCCAGGGGTCTATCGGGCTGATGAAGTGCAAATGAAAAATACATATCAAATGGAAGGTCTCAACGAGTAATGATCAGTCGGGGGTTGATCAAAACAACACATTGTTTTTGTTCATATTTTATTGCAAGACATGAAGAGCAATAGTTTCGACATAAGTCTGAATACATATAATTTCAAGGAAAGCTATGATAATTGCATTAAATTATGCAGCCATATCATCAGCATTTATCCAAGAATTAAACTTCTTTGGCCAATGCAGCCATTTCACAAAATATTGCTTGTTTGGTCCTCTTCCACGGGTCTTGAGGATCTTTTCAATCTTAAACGTATCCTCGTCTCTAACATCCACTTTTTGGAGTTCCGGTTGATAGAATGTCCCAGTAATGGCTTCGTCATTGTAGTCCTTGAGTTTGTAAACTGGAATGCCGTTCCTCAGGAAACGTCGAAACACGATGAAAATTTCACCAGACCACTTTTGATCGTATTCCCTGTCAAAAATGGATGATATTTTCGAAATGCGGACTTTATCACCCACTTTGTACTTGTAGGGCCGCTTTGATTGCTTGCGTGGGATCTCCTCTCGAGACAGGAATGTTGATACGCGCACTTCTTCTTCGTTGTTTGGTCTAACCAGTTCTGGTTCGGTGTCAATGGTGCGGTGGTACGTCTTGTTGCAACTCCGAGCGAATTCCTGAAGACGATCAATGTATCGTTGGGATTGTTTGAATGTCATGTAACGATACATCTTAGTTTTAATCGTCTTGATGGCTCTCTCTGCATAGTTGGCTTTCACTTCGGTGTTTTGAGAATAAAAATGTTCGATGTTGTGATCCTTTAATACATTATTGAAGGCTTTTGATCGGAATTCTTGTCCTTTGTCCGTGCGAAGCTTCCTAGGTTGCCTCCCCTCACGCAATACATCTTCGAACGCCCGGGCTGTCGTTGGCCCTTTCTTATCCTTTAAAGGTCGCATCCATATGTACTTGGAGAAGATATCGATGACCAAGAGTACGAACTGCACACCCTCATTTTCTTTGCTGAATTTGGTCATGTCCATGAGATCAGCGTCCCATTGATCATCTAGGCCAGCGACGACGACCTGATTGCGACGATAATGTCGTCTTACGGGTCGCTGAAGACTGTAGGGTTCTTGTCTCTGTAACCATTTGCGTACCTTGAACTTGCTGATATCATATTTTCCCTCTTTTTGAACGTATCTGAATAATTTATCCACTCCGGTAAAACTACCAGCTGTGGATGGATTGTAATACACTTGCTTGAGATAATCCTCCCAAGACATGTTTCTTCTGGCATGGACAACGTTAAAATGAAGCTTAAGTGTACCCCAACCCCTTATATAATTCCTAATCACGTGACTTATGATGACATAAATAACAATACTGCTTTTTTCACTGTTTATTCAAGTAAATGCAACAATTTACAATCGATAGTTCATTTTTCAAACAATAAAAGGGAATAGTCTCAAAATGTTATTTAGACTTCTTAGGATTCATCACTATCTTCTTCCATCTCGCTCTTGTCATCCTCTCTCTCTTGGTCTTCGCTTTCGGAAGCATCGTCGATCTCCATATCACTCTCAGGATCCCACATTTCTTCAAGGACAGGACGATTCTTATTCAACGCCATTCTGATGGCTCTGCTTTCGTCATAGCCTTCGGACAGGAAATCTTTAACATCATCCATGACCTTGGTGTGAATGGATCCGTGTTGTAACTGTAGGATGTACAGGATGAGTTGTCCATACTTTTCTGAGAATTTCTTCAGGTCTTTAGAGTTCATTTTTTCCTCCGTTTGAACTCTGGCGTCTTCTCTTGATAGACCTTCCTTTATGTATTTATCATATTTCAGGTCCCATAGTTTTTCGTTGTCTTCTTTGGCCCTTTCCATGAGAAAGTTAAAGACTTCGTGTTCGTCATCATTTTCCTTCTCTGGTTTGAAAGGGGAGGCCTTTGGATCATCCATCTCCATAGGGGTAATATCATCTTTCCTTTGTCCGTTTTCGGGACACCACCTTTTCACATGTCTTTGAAGGTCGTGGACGTTTTCAAAGACCAGACCACAATCGTCACAGGAAGGCATATCTTCTGTAGGTATGACGTGTTGAAAATCCGACCCGATGGATTGGTAGGTTGAAGGAACCGATGCGTGGTACGTCCGATCGGTAAGAATATCTGTCAGAGAATGAGGGAAATTCTCTGCTCCTTGCTGTTTTATAGGATTCAAGACATCAATGGATTGGTAGGTTAAAGGAACCGGCCCGTGGTACGTCCGCTCGATAGGAATAGCTGTCAGAGAATGAGGAAAATTCTCTGCTTCGTGCTGTTTTATAGGATTCAAGACATCTATGCGCATGCGCAGATGTTCGGGTGTTGTAGGCTTCAAATCCACCAACAGGTATCCATAAGGCTTGGAAGTAGCGTCTTTAAAATGTCTCAACAGGTGTTGAGGATTTTCGGGATACATCTGTCGAGCCAAGGTCATGATTTGCTGTCTGTCCACAGGATTGTTAAACAGGACCAGGTAGTGGCAATTTCGTCTCTGGGTGGGATCTTTATTATAGTACAGATTTTGATTGATAGCCACGACCGATAGATTTCTGTGATGACTTCCTTCCGTAAACAACTCGTTGACTCTAGAATCTTTGGCCGCCGTCGACATGAGATCGTCTAAAATGACGAGATTCCTCGTTCCGGGGTGAACGAAAGAATCTTGCTCCAGGTCTAATGGAATGCCCTGTATGAATTCGACCGAGGGATACACGGTGGTTTTGATAATGTCATACAGGGGTTGCCATCGCTTATAGAGCCACAAGATTCTCTCTGGAGGAGGGGAAATCTTGCTCATACAATGTTGCAACAACGTTTTCACGAAATACGTCTTTCCCGAGGAGGTGGGTCCCGATACATTAGCCGTAAAAGGATGTTGAAACATAAACTCCTGTTGTTGTTGCTGCTGCTGCTGGTGTTGCTGCTGCTGCTGTTGTTGTTGCTGCTGCTGCTGTTGCTGCTGCTGTTGTTGCTGCTGCTGCTGCTGTTGCTTCTGCTGCTGTTGCTGCTGCTGTTGTTGCTGCTGCTGCTGTTGTTGTTGCTGCTGCTGCTGTTGTTGCTGCTGCTGTTGTTGCTGCTGCTGCTGTTGCTGTTGCCATTCCGTGTGTTTGTGTTTAACATGACGAATCAGGTCGTGAGGCCAGACGTAAGCCTTTGAACAATGTTGGCAAGTATACATGTTGATCGTTTGGCGTCCTCTCGCTAAATGACATACATGAACGGTAAATCCCCTTTTATAGACGAGATCTCGTCGGTGATTGGCTCATTACACTGTGCATTACAACAAGATCAACGTTTCCGGTAACTTGGGATTCCGGAATGAAAGGTCACCGGAAACTTATGAGCTCCGGATATCAGGGATCCGGAAACGTATGGATCCGGAAGCCCAAAGGTCCGCGGCGGGGCCCCCGGGAGCCTATGTCTTTGTCTTTTGTTTAGTTCTTGTTGTCCGAGGAAGTGAACGATTGATTCATTCTATACTGTTTAACCCCCTTTCGATAATTTTTTACTGTCTGCCGATGAAGGGCTTTAAAGTAAGACCTATACTCGGCACACAGGGCCATTGAGCAGTGAGGGTTCTTTATCGTGCCAACACATTTTTAAGGTCATATCCGAAAGACCCGTGACCTTCACATCTAGTGCCGAGCGCTTGGCTAAGGAACAGTCACTCCCTTTGTTTAACGTCAAGGTATGACGCGGCGCCGAGATTGAGAATCGAACCCGGGCCTCCCGATCACAAAGCAAACGCTCTACCACTAGCCTACCGTGACCGGTCGACGAAGACTCTATAAAAAGCCATATGGTTTGCTACATATGGTTTGCTATCTTCACCTTTTTCCTACCCAAAGATACTATTCATTTTAAGACAGAAAATGTTTTCATCATTTTAATATAAAAAATCATTTTACAACATATAACTGTGTGTTACCAATACATCGAGATAGAAGGACATAATAGCATTATATTATAAAAGAGATCATAATATACTCACATTACAGTTTCTGAGTACAAAATAAGTTATCTGTGATACATTTAAATATACATGTATATTACCAATACATCGAGATAGAAGGACTATCACCATAGCATTGTTGGATACAAGAAATCATTACATCACAAATTACAGTTTCCGGGTACAAATTAAGTTATCTATGATACATTCAAATGTAATTGTGTATTACCAATACATTGAGATAGAAGGACTCTCACCATAGCATTTTACAATATAAGAAATCATAACATACGCACATTACAGTTTCTGAGTAAAAAATAAATTATCTCTGATACATTCAAATATTATTGTGTATTACAAGATAGAAGGACTATCATAATAGCATTGTCTAATACAAGAAATCATAACATACACAAATTACAGTTTCTGCGTACAAAGTAAGTAATCTACGATACATTCAAATATCCATATGGTACCGATATCAGTCCACTTTGCAAGACTCTTTTGTCAAAAACAAGTTTGTATTCTTTATTTTCCTTTCTGGTGATGAGTTCTGTAGTTTTGGAATCTCGGGCAATTTTGTAATCGTTCCGGACCGTGACGACAGGCGATTCGCTGGAGGTGATCATATTTTTGATGGTATCAAAGTTGATATCCAAACTGTTCTTGTAATTCAATGTGATGCCTTTAACTTTGCAACAGGTACTTATCTTCCCATCTTGGTCTTGGGCGGTAAACGCATAATTTTTCGGTCCACCAGTGACAAAGGAAAGGATTTTCTTATCAGGGGTCTCGTCTGTCATGTCCCCCAAGTAATCACCTAAAGGCGGTGACCATTCCCCCGTCCTTGCAGTGAAGATGACCGAATCTGTGTCAGCATATAGAGTCCGGTCGCCTAATTTTTCCAGGTAGGAGTATAATTTTAGACGGGCCTGTGCCGTAGTGTACGCTGCGATGACGACGTTGGTTCGACCGCTGGTCTCTACGAAATCGTCGTCTAAGACCCACTGGAGTCGTACCATTTCCTCGGACACGTAGCTGACGTCTTTGACCTGTTGGCGATTGCTAGTCAACATATCGAAATATTCGCAGGGATCGGTCACGTATGTTGTTTTGGGCATGTTTTCTCGCTGACCAAATTTACCCCAAAAACTGTTGAGCATCAGTTTTGCCAGCGCTCTAAGACCTGGGTTGGATACGATGTTAGCGTACTCGAGATGAATTCCTTCTCTTTGGTGGTATTCTTCTATGTACTTGTATCTGTCTTCTTCCGTTTGACACCATTTTGGCCAACCAGATGCCTCTTGCTTCATTTTGAGAAATGTATTGACATAGTCGGTAAATGCTCCGCCCGATTTTGTTTGTGGATCGTACTGTGATATGCGATCGAAATGCCACACTTCGAAAATCTTATCCACCACGTAACCCTTTTCTACGGCTTTTTTGACTTCGTCGGTGACCCAGGTTCCAGTGATCATTCTTTCCCGATCGGTGTGCTCACAGGTCTGTATTTGTTTTTCCATGCACGTTCGACAGAGGCCAAACAGGAGCTTATTGTTGATTTTCGATGGTAGGACTGGCATGTATAGATGCTTTGGGGGAAGGATGCGGCATTTGATGAGTCCTTCGTAGTTTTGAAGCAGATCAAAATTTTCGGTCACGATCTGGGGACGTCCCAGTGGAATCTTGCCCGTTTTATTGATGAAGGGATAAAGTGAAGTCACATCAAAGTATTTGATACTGGTGTTTTCATCTGCCTGGGCATGCAGTTTAAAGGCTTCGGTTCTACCGCCGAAAAAGGCATCTCTAGGTTGTAAGGGCGAGGTTAACTCTAAGTGCTCTATAAAAGCCTTCATTTCCTCTGTGGACTCTACGGTCCGATCGAAATCGGATTCCCACATCTGTAAGTAAGTATATCCCGAAGATTCCAAGTACCTTCTCTTTTCCAAGGTTCTCTGATAGAGGTCCCCCATGGTCATTCCCGCGACTTTATTGAGGGTGTTGGCAGAGTAGCATTTGGGATTACCATGCCAAAAATCACCATGAAATTCCATCACTACTTTCTGATCCCCTATTTTATAGTATCCATCGACTCTGTATGGTCCAATCACTTTTTCCCCTTCGTTGCCTGCATGTTGAATCTCTACGTTTATTTGATGAGCATGGTATTTTATCCACTGCATGGCCTTGAAGGATTGTTTGTCTTTCGGTCGATACCCTTGGGGTGGTATAATGCCGATAGACTCTCTTTCCAAAAAGAGACTGCGAAATACCAGATTACAAGCCGAGGCAATGGTGATGCAGCGTTCGAAAGGGTCAACGCCGTCCCGATCATCTCGTGACGTCATGTCCATGAAGATGTCCCGGAATTTGAGACACCCTCGCCTGAGAATATCGACGTCAGACTGGCAATATTTGATTATTTCTTTCTGAAAATCAAAACTATCGTGTTGATGTTCTTCGTACCAATGGAGAAACTTGGTGCGATCATCGGGCATCATACCATCTGCATTATAAAACTGTACGTCTGGTAGGTGATTCATGATAGCCCTCTGATTTTCTTTTCGATTGTATAGATGTGGAAAATAGCCCTTGGCGACTTCAGGTATATCAAACGCCTTTGGCATCTTTGAGAGAGCCATGGGTATGAAATTCATTGAATCCAGGAATTTCATTTTGAGATGAGGTATCTCGATGCTCATGAATTTGGACCCATTCATGATCACCTCCGGCAAGATGGCGTTCTCGTACAAGTAACTGACGATGGGATAGCTATCGTACCCTCGAAAGTTATGACAGAAGACTTTGGCTCCTTCGTTTTCCTCCGAGAACAACCATTTACAGAAATCGTCACGTGTGTTTGGGCCATTGAAAATGCGTTGCTTGTATTGGCATAATGAACAATAGCTATGCTCGTTGATCTCGTCTTCGTCAATGCATTCTTCGCACACCTTATGAACCACACATAAGTTGGGGACGTGTCGAAATGAACCACACGATGATTGGTTGCAATTTTTACAGGAAGTGATTTTCCTGGGAACAAAGCCCTGTTCGCACGGATTTGAGTGACAATTTTTGCGATGACAATTTCCACACTTAATGGATATCTGGGGAAAATAGCCCTCATCACACTGGATCATGTCATCCTGTGTGCATTCAAAATCGAAAAATATCCACTGTTTAAGTCGTTCGTCGTCTTCATCGATCGTTATCTTCCGTTTTCTTTTCAACAGCTTCGTTTCTTCTTCCTCTTCTGTGGTTTTCATGTAACAAACGTGATCTTCTGACATAAACATTCTGCAAGTGTCACAGTATTTGTTTCCACACACGTGCGGTTGTCTCGATTTGTTTCTGTTCACAGTGGTGGAGCACTGACGGCAACGATAGTATGTACGACACGTGGAATTGCCTTGGGACGTCTGTTCAGAATGTAACAGAAAACAGATCGTATTCTTGAAATGACGATTGCATGTAGAACAATACCGCCAGTCCTCTGATTGGTCGTCATGGCATTTGTGGCATAGATGACATGGTTCATTGCAGATATGATTTTCTTTGTGGTCATATCCTTTCTGGCATTTCTGACAGAAATAATTTCTGTTCAAGAACCCTGGCATCGTAGTGATCACATCATAATGATTGTTGTGATGATACAAGTAGATTTTCTTCTCTGCCTCTGGGCCTTGGTACACGATGGCGTTAAAGCAATCTTTGGAAAGAACGTGGATCTGGTATCCAGGTAACACTGACTGAAAAGCCTTCACGTCCTCCAAATCGCACTGCCCTGAAGGCACATTGGCCATTTTGTGCAATTCTTCTGCTAGGGTTCTCTGTATGTTTCGACCCTGTCGAATTGAGTTCCATCTTCGGTCTTTATCAAGTTTAGCCCTGGCCGTAATGATGGCCCTAGCACAGCACCAATCATCCTTGTTTTTAATGCGGATGAAACATTTTTTCTTTGTCAATTTTCTTTCCAAATCAACAAAGCATTTCTTTTTATGTCCTTTCCCCGAGGGCAGTTTGACATGGACCACTTCAATTTCCAACGACTGATCGACAACAAATTCCTCATAAGACTGAAGAACTCGTTCGATTTCGGTGAGAAGACGATCCGCTGATAGCTGCGCTACCCGCATAAAGGGTAGACTTATTGGGTAATCCAGTTCTGGACACTGGATAGTTAAGCGAATTAAGTCTCTGGAGTCCATGAATCCTGTTTAAAAACATCTCTAGAAATTTTACCTCATGAATTTATTAAAGTGGGAGAATATTGGATATAAGACATCTATAACAAAATGTTAGATGAATAGATATGTTTTATCATCCAACCTTGTTCAATGGTGTTTAAGAAGAATGTGTTATAAAAGTTTATTTTTGCCAGTGAAGCATCCATTAATATTGAAGATATATACCTGTCAAATCTTTTATAACCGAAGAAAAGAGGCGACGCAGACTTTGTAGAATATTAGGTAGATTCCTGATTTCCAGGTCTCGAAAGTACACTCGATATCTGTTTGCCGTGGTGTTAAATTTCCGCATTTTTTGTTCACCAAGAGGCGTAACTCTGTAGTTTTCTGTAGGGTCATCCATCTTGGTAATTCGTCTTTTCATCGAAGGTCCGGATTGAGGAGATTCGGTTGTTCTCTTTTTCCCTCTTCCGGATTGACCATGACGGTGATATCGATGCAATTCTAAATTATTCTCTGTTGTAAAGGCCTGAGGACAATCTGAACATTGAAACAGATCGTGCTTTTTTCTGTGTTGTGCAAGATTGTCTTCCCTTGCAAACCTTTTCCCGCAAACGTCACACCTGTATGCTTCCATATTCTACAATAAACAAATATGTTCTTAGTTTACTGCTTCAGTAGTATGTACTCTTTGTTCCAAAGTCCGTTAAGTACTATACTATAATAACAGATTCTTCTTTTTTTTAAATTATTTTCTATTTGACATTTTAGAGTATATTGCTTGTAAGTAAAGATTTTATCACTAAGACAAGGTTGCTGAATTTAAGGATATATATAATGGCATTTATAAGGAGTATATCAAACTCTGTGACAGGTCGAATGTATTTTAAAAGGACACGTGGGAAGGAGATTTGTAGTAAATTCCTTGCTTACTCTACCGAGCTTTTGTAAACACTATCAGGTCATAAATGGATACTAGATAACAAAATAAATAAACAAGTTTATATCTTATATTTCATCAAATAAAGTATAAAATGAAGAATCGCTATCTTTACTAATTGTATATTTGTCGAAAGTATGTGAATAAATTTCTTACCTTAGAAAGAAATTAAATTCCAGAAAAAAAATAGCAACCGTGTTAATTCCCCTATGTTACTCGTTAGAGTGTTGTATGATTTATGACGCACCCATGTCCAGATTCCGAAACTTATATATTATTCTAAAGTCGTCATGGAAACAAACAAAAAACAAGTGAAACGATTGGACACTTTATAATCATTAAAAGTATTGATAATTTTAATTCCTCCTGTAGTGGACCCCTCTATTGTAACATGTCATACATACCGAAAATCATATTTTGTTTCCATAGAAACATATCAATTGAGCTCATTCTATTGGCTACCCTGGCCATTGCATACATAAAAAACCTTTCGTGCACCCTATTTGATTGTCTCCATCAATAGTTTTATTCTTTATCATCGTTTGTCGTCGTTTCTTTTATAAAAATCAGCCATCTGTATCTCTATTGAGGGATTACCCATTGTATTTTCCCCCCCTGTAAAAATCTAGGTCGCACTGAACCTTACGACCGGGTTACTTGAGCGATGAGCTATTGAATACCCCTTATAAAAACTAGGACGAATTGTACTTTAAGACGGATGAAAATGGACTGTACGTGTTGAGACATGTATATCTATAGATAAAAGATTGATGCTCCATCCAAGCGTTGAGAAAAAGCTTTGGCTACATTTAATTAATCACATTCGCTTTATATTTGGTGTAATTATAGGGATGGGCTTATATGTAACAAAATTTCACAACTACAGAGTGAGATTCATTCAATTGAAAAAATCAGGTAAGAACATGTGTATAGATCTACACACCGTGATCAATAATAACAGGTAAAAACATGTCTCAATGAAGCTGAGCATTTAAATTTCTGGTGTATTCACACACCGTAAACTGAAAATCCATTATCCCTAACAGTTCTAACCATACTGGTACAACCATGCGTAAAAGTACATTGATAATAAGGAGATAAATCTTTCAATAAACCTATGGTGTATTCTTCTTTTCACTTATTAAATACAAGCGTTTAAATACCCAAGTTCATTGACACATGTTTCTACCTGAATACCGCCGTTGTGAGGTATCGAAATAGACCTGTCTCTACCTTGTAGTATTTCGTTTGAGTAAATCTCTATTCAAATGAATTTTTAATAGAATCTTTAGTCACCTTTGTGTCCGAAGACGAAGGTAATTTCTCTGTTTACGTCACGGAAAACCCCCCAGTAAGGGCAACAAGAATCCCCTTTTTTGTATTGTGTGCAGTTGTATTATTTACAATTGTTAATTTATCAATGAGGTGGTATGTAATCGTTGCTAGAACAAATAGTTGAGTAGGAGCGGTGGATTGACTACCCCGGACCACACTCTTCTCTTGGAGACAATCAAGTTGATATGTCACATGATACTATTCGGGTAACTTTTTTTTCAATTTGTACTTAATGACACCAGTTCGACCCCAGTCGTAACCCTACTCCTTGAGATCTTCCATTTGATATATCACACGATACCTATTTTAGTAACTTTTTGATTTTGCACTTGATGACCCCTGACCACTCTCGGGCTGAACTCTACTCATCGAGATCTTTCATTTGATAGGTCACACGATACCTTTTGAGTAACTTTTTGATTTTGCACTAAATGACCCCGTATCACCCACGGGCTGACCTCTCCTCGTCCAGACCTTTCATTTGATAGGTTGCATCCTACCCTTCGGGACACTTTGTTAAAATTTGACCCTTGACCCTACGGCTAAACATAGGTGATTTCAAAATCTGGTTTTCCCGCCTTCCAATGTAGGCCCCATGACCAAAAATTCAAATGCTGCCTTCTGATTGGTCGAACGTTTGATGACGTCATTGCGCGCGAAATTTGAATCGTGGTCTATATGCGCGCTCTCCACTACTAACAGTTGAGAAATGACCTGAGGTTTCATTGGCGTCAATAGCAAATTGAAAGTGGGGGGGTGGGCAGAATTTTTTTTTTATACCTTCAAAAAAAACCTGACAAGCAAAAAAAAAATAATAATAAAATAAAAAAAAATAAATAAATGTCCATTTCCCAAACACAAAAACCCTATTTCGTGGAGGGGGGGGGGGGGAGGGGTGGACATACTTCAGTTCCAAATTTTTTTCCAAATACCACCATTTCCCCTATGTTTAACCTTTACTGCGACGTGTCTCTGGAAAGCGGGGGAGCTAAACCTACAAAGCAATGTTCAATGTATATACTAAGTATATATTCGGAAAAAAAGTGGGAGGGCTAAGCCCCCCCTACCCCCCCCCCCCTTTCCGACGCCTATGGGTTTCTAGATAAGTGTTGTTAAATAAGCATATAGATCAAGTAGTGAAAGAAAAAAATTGATGCTCAAAAAAAATTTATGAACTAATTATTGTTGGATATATTTTGGAACGAGTTTACTGTTACGTGTATAACTATTTAAATTTGAGGTGTCGTTGGACAGAGGTGTCTCCTTGGGCCCGGTATGTTGAACCCATTACTGGTCCAATGCATGCCCTTCTTTTTTTTCCCACGACGTTCTTCGACTTTAATCATGTGCAGTTGCGCACCAGCACGTAATCTTCAGCGCTCTGAGGTTTTGCTGTATTTAGAAGAAGAAGAAGAAGAAATGCTGTCTCGACAACCATTCATGATGAAAAATTTTTGTTCTCAGACTTATTAAGCCCTTAATTTGCATTATTTGAATGAAAAGTAATGAGGTACATGTAAGAGATGGGAAGGTTTTTTTTTAAGAGAACTTAGTTCTTTGTTATAAATTTCTCACACTGACCATAGACCTGCATGAAGCGAACCCTTTGCTTTAGGTCGCACTGACAATTTCAGAATTTGTCTGATCAGCTGATTTATCATTAAACACTAAATTGTAGCAATTTTCTCTTCATGGCTCCACCCTCACTAACGGTCACACCGTCAAACATATTAAAGTAATTAAATAATTGTTGATTTTATGCATTCCTTACCTTTAGCTAGGCCCTAGAACTTGCAGACGTCAGACTTCTCTTTCCAGTGACGTCACTGGTAACGTACATGTAATACATAAATGGAGGCTGGAAAATTCCGGAAGGTATATTTTATAAGTTTTATAGGGACGGTACCCACTGTATATTTGATAATTATCTATATGAATCATTTACTCCCTTTTGAGATTTGTTGTGAATTTATCGTGAATTTCTTTCTTTTTTTAAAATATATTTTTGCTCTTGAATTCGGATTGATTATATCTACCGATGACCGAGTTCAAGATTATGAGCCTCTACCGATATCCGATACACATGACGAGATTGGAGAACATTTTATGTTAACTTTATTTACTGTTTTTAGAGTAAATTTTAAACCAATGCGAACTCATAGCATCATGCCAGACATGAAAGTGGACGTAAGGTAAACAATGTGAAATAAATTGAAACATTAAATACGCACACGACAAGTCAACAACGCACACACGTGTATGCTTCTGTTGTGATCTGGTGATTGGGTTTAACCAAACATCATGATAATGTTTATGTCAAAAAAAGATATTTTAGATTTTAAAATATGATTATTAAAATACATGTGACTTCTGATCTAAGGACCCGTAATGCATGTTATAAGAAGGATTTTATAGATGGTCATATCGCTATGATTGCTCTTCTTCCTGAATAACAGGTTAAACCCTAAGCGCCTATTGATTGTTATGTTAAATAATATCTTGATTAGTTCTCCAAAATCACTTAAACTATTAAGGTAAAATAGTTAATTGTGGAAGTCAGCCATACTTTTATGCAAAAAGTTCCTGTATTTTAAGCGAAATAAATCTGTAACGCATTGTTTTTTTTCACTTTATAGCAAAAACTAAATGATAATTTGATTAATAAATTTAATTTGAAATAAAATAAAAAGGAATAATTTAATTTTGTTTATATTCTCGCCTCTCATTGGTTGATTTCCGAAAAGGAATGCAGAACATTTTGTATAATCTTGTTTGGTATGGGGACACACCCCCTTGACGACCAGCTTAATCATCTTATCCATGCAATCCCCTCATTTCCAGTCCTCGGAATCAATGGAAAATTCAAGATTTAATAACTGTATCTTTAACTTCAAACACTTACTCGATCTTACCTCATGTAAACACACAACATGGCTGCTAGATCTAGGTATCAGTTATTACCTCCCCTCATTTCACATCACTTCCGTTACTAAGGTTGTATTATTGCCCGGTAAATTTGAACTCGTAAAAAAAAACACAATTTTACATCCAAAGTTGTTCAATTATTTTAAAATTAAATTATAAGGAATGACTCTAATTCTTGGCCAAATTATCGAGTATAATCTGGTTTGGGTCAGTTTACGCTTTTTTATAATCCGCTTCGTGGATTATAAAGCGTAAACTGACCCAAACCAGATTATACTCGATAATTTGGCCAAGAATTAGAGTCATTCCTTAATAAGATTTATAGTCAACCTACATTTTTCATACATGTATGTAATAGTATGAATTTACAAAATATACAGCCTTCTCATTCTCAAACACAGGTTTTCACACACATGTAAAACACCTTTTTAAATGTATATGTAACATGTGCCTGATAATACACATACTACATTCATCAACAAATATGTAATGAGAGCTTTAGAAAACAAGTTAACCATAATTTATTTATGTACATTAGTATATTTAATGTGTGGTTTATAATGCACATAAACTATATATATACATGAAATTTGTGCTTTATAAAACACATGTAAACCATGAATTCATTACGTGTAACATGTGGTTGACTATACACATGTAAACCATGTGTTCAATAACGTACGTGTAACATGTGGTTGACTATACACATGTAAACCATATGTTAATTAACGTACGTGTAACATGTGGTTGACAATACACATGTAAACCATACATTTATCAACGTACGTGTAACGTATGGTTCCACATAACACATGTTACACGTACATTTCACGTACGTAACACATACGTGTATTCCAAACATACGTTTAACGTACATTATGTGAAACGTATGTAGTCACACATATGTTATACGTACGTTGTACCACATACGTGAAACATATGTTTGTAATACACGTATGTGATACATACATTTCACATACGTGATACATGTGATATGTGCAACCATATGTAACACGTACGTGGCACAATTAGCTGTGTAGCTGGCCTTGAATTTGTATGTACCATGGAGAATCAAATTTCAGTTTTATATTTTCATTTTCATCCAAGACAATATGATAATGGTCATCAATACAAGCATCTTTGGGCATTTTATTTTGATACAAGAAAGAACATTTTATCTGAAGTAATCCTTCACCACAACACTTGCACTTAATAACACCATCTGGAGAAGCCCCTAAATGGATATTCTGAGTCTACATAGAAGCAACATAACATAAACTCTGCGTGTTTGTGCTGCTTTTTATATTGTTCAAAAGCTAGCTGTCTAACGACAGGTTCGTCTAGCTTGCCAAATGCCAAAGAGGGTACAGATAATTTAGAAGTTTTCCCCATAATCATTTTTGAAATATTGTTTTCCTCATTTTCAGTAAACCTAACATGCAAAACTGATGAAAAAATGTGAAGCAGTAATTCTACAAATTCTTTGTTCATAACCATTTTTGATTTTCATGATTCATGATTTGAGTAATTTGCAATCTACACTAACCCAGGATATTTCCACAAAAGTTTCAGCTTTTTTGGCCCAGTGGTTCTTGAGAAGAAGATTTTGAAAGATTTGTTCCATATATTTCTATGTAAAACTTTGATTCCCCATTGTGGTCCCGCCCTACCCCCGGGGATCATAATTTGAACAATTTAAAATCTACACTACCCTAGGATGCTTCCACATAAGTTTAAGCTTTTCTGGACCAGTGGTTCTTGAGAAGAAGATTTTTTAATGACCCCACCCTATTTTTGCCTTTTCTTGATTATCTCCCCTTGTGAGGGGACTTGGCCCTTCATTTTAACAATGTAAATTCCTCATTACCCAAGGATGGTCAAAATTAACCCAGTAGTTCTTGAGAAGAAGTCGAAAATGTGAAAAGTTTACAGACGGACAGACAGACGGACGGACGGACGGACGACGGACAAAATGTGATCAGAAAAGCTCACTTGAGCCTTCGGCTCAGGTGAGCTAAAAATAGAAGGGTGTCTGGGCTTCCTATTCTGAAAGGAAGTGTAAATGGGAATACCAGAATAATTGGGGTATTATGTAAGTACAGGCAGGGAAATTCCACAGGGCTTAGGGGCAGCTCTGTAACATAAGGTAACCTTAATCTTAAATATACTTACGCCACACAAGTGCATCCACCTGACAAAATTTCACCAGTTGTCTTCTTTGCCAAGATCCAGACATCACAAGGTTTGGCATTTTGTCTGGTCTCAGGCATGCAAGTTGCCGTCAAGAAAATATATATTCCTGGTGGACATGATAGGCAGCTTTGACATCGTCGATATGGCAAGCCGTGTGTAAGCGATATCCATTATCCTGCTTATAAAGTCTTAGTCGTTCGTGAGTTCACCTACACCATCTCATAAAGTATACCAGCACATCACACGATTCAAAGTCTGGTCACTGGCCAAATCCTTACTCCTGTATTTTTTTTTAAAAGTAAAAATACTATATAGATAGTAATTAAATTTCCACTGCTATGAAATTGTTCTTTATAGGCATTTATCATGTGGGCTCAGTTCACTTTGTGAAAACTAAAGTGGGTTTAAGTGTGTGTTAACCCCATACTGTTTGGTTTGATGTATAAATACTGAAAAGCTTAGTCAACATGGTTTATAGAAACAATTTTATAAAAGTGTGAAAATTAAAGTCTTACCAATCGGTCACATAATTAACAGGGTCTAAAATAATTCTGTTGTCCCCCACTGTCACCGTCCTGCGCCTTTTATCAAACACAGCGTACTCTTCTTCGTCATTTGTAGATGTCAAAACCTAAAGCCATCATTACACAGAATGATTATGTGTTTCACCCGTGTTAGGTGTTTATACTAAACGACAAAATCATCCAAATAATATAAATTTGAATTATTAAAAAAATATATGATAGGTACTTTTATTTTCGTTGTTCTGACTTCGAATTAGGGAAATTTTTATAGGTCTAACCAGTGTTAATGCTTCAGTGAAAGAAAGATTACCTCACGACAAAATTTCTCTGCAAGCGCACATAAGCGCACAAGATCTATTTTCCTGCCTTTGCTGCAGCTTATACCCCTATCTTGCAGATACTTCTTTAGATCTGGTTCTTGAAAGCCGTAAAAATGAATCTGTTCTGTTTTAGTTATGAGACGTTGTAAAAGCGGAAGTTTACGTGCTGAACGTTTTTGACATGGCGTGACGAAACAACGAATAAAAAAATTGTTCGGATGAACTCGAAACGTGGCTATTATATCAAAATTTCATGCCATTGACAAGTCAAAAATACAGCATTCGGTCATTCAAATATCTTAAATCACGTGACTACCGCATCACATGACAAGTCAAAATATAAAATCTAATCATCCTAAATATGTAGTTATTAACCATAATTACAATTATCCGATATAAGTAATGTTCTCAAAAAAATCGCCATACCGAATATGAATACATTTTTTATTACAAAATATTGTTGATTTTTCTATTGCGCACCTTAACTGTACTGCGAATAATACGTGTATTATTAATCAATATAAGTCAAGTATTTAACAAAGAAAAAGTTTTTTTTTAGAACTGGAGTCTGCCATATTTATATTCACCACGACACATGATTTCAGACGTGTAATTTGAACTTCGGAGTCAAAGAATCAAAAACATTTTATTTAATCTAACAAAAACAAAAACCAAAACCACAAACACAGAGAGAACTTAATTTTCTTATTATATATTCTTTCAATTCTAAAAAAATCGCCTTCTCTTTCGTTAATTTTTTTCTTTCTTATTGATTTTTTTTAATTTATGTTTTGTTTCTCATTGATTTTTTTAAGCAGACTCTGAAATCAATGTATGAATTTGTTTGGAAAAGTAGAGATGAAGGACAAGATTGTTATATGAATAAACAGTTTTTACATGTATATCCAATCATGGAAAAGGACGATAATATCACATGCATCCTAACAACAATCTCTATGAAAAATTTGATTACGTTAACTCTTTAATCGGTAATTTCCCTTCTTTATGTAGCGGTTAACCCTTATCACCTGCATATTTGATTTATTCCCCAGTTGTCAGGAAACGGAAGAAGTTGCTCCGTGTTTCCTTTAAAAAAAGAGTTAAATATATTTCACATTCCTAACTATATTGACTTTTCATGCATTTAGCATATCTTGCTAACAAAAATGTTTCATTAGAAGTAATGGGTAGTATTTACAGGGTTTCAATTACAAAGCTTTTTTTTCGATAAAACAGCATTGTTTCATTGCCTTGAGCACAATTTAACACTTTTAACTGTTAAATAAGATTAAGTACCCATTATAGACTCAATGTTATAATGGTTTCTTTGTATACTGCGTTTTGTATCCAATATAGAAATAACTTTTTTAAAAGACAGAGCATAATATTAACTGTAGCGTGTCGTTGGGATAGGATACCCCCCGTATCCATTTGGAGCGGTTGATTTCAGAAGGCAATAAACCAATTTGACGAAGGAGGGGAAGTAGCAGTCAAATAGATTATTTAATTGATGCATATATTTAACATGACATTAAGGTGCTCACAAATTAATTATTACATTGTTCTCAGTAACAAAGCGAAAGAAAAAAAAACCTTTTACCATCGAATTATCGAACGATCTTTACAGTGAAAATCTTTTTTCTTTATTTTTGCATTGATTTATGTTTTGGTTTAAGATGAAGTTCACCCCATTTTTAGCTCACCTGAGCCGAAGGCTTTTCTGATCAAAATTTGTCCGTCGTCTGTCGTTGTCGTTGCTGTTGTTGTCGTCGTTGTAAACTTTTCACATTTTCTTCTCCTCAAGAACCACTGGGCCAATTTCAACCAAACTTGGCACAGAGTATCCTTGGGTGAAGGGGATTCAAGTTTGTTCAAATGAAGGGCCGCACCTTTTTCCAAGGGGAGATAATCATGAATTTGTTAAAAATTAATGGCATTTTAAAAAAATCTTCTTCTCCAGAACCGCTGGGCCAGGAAAGATGAAACTCATGTGGAAGCATCCTCAGGTAGTGTAGATTCAAGTTTGTTCAAATCATTACCCCCGGGGCAAGGGTGGGGCCAAAATGGCCGACCCAAGTTTTACATAGGAATAGATAGGAAAATTCCTTAAAAATCTTTTTCTCGAGAACCACCGGGCCAGGAAAGATGAAACTCATGTGGAAGCATCCTCAGGTAGAGTAGATTCAAGTTTGTTCAAATCATGACCCCCGGGGCAAGGGTGGGGTCAAAATGGCCGACTCTTGTTTTACATAGGAATATATTGGAAAAATCTTAAAAAATCTTCTTCTCGAGAACCACTGGGCCAGGAAAGATGAAACTCATGTGGTATCATCCTCAGGTAGTGTAGATTCAAGTTTGTTCAAATCATGACCCCCAGGGCTAGGGTGGGGCCAAAATGGCCGACCCAAGTTTTACATAGGGATATATAGGGAAACTTTTTAAAATCTTTTTTTCAAGTATTTCAAAGCTATGATTAGTGATATTTATATGGAATCATCCTCAGGTAGTGTAGATTCTAATTTGTTCAAATGATGAACGCCTGGAGGGGGGGGGATAAATTCAAGCCCGATGTGCTCTGGTGAGCGCTGTGACCCCTGGGCCTCTTGTTATTATTTCTTTGATCACATGAAAAAGTAGAAGAAAGGATTCCTTTTATCACTTGAAAATTTGACTTCGTGTTTCCTTTAAAAAAGAGTTGAATATATTTCACATTCCTAACTGTATTGACTTTTCATGTTTTGAGTCAAGAGACTCAGCCGATAGATAAAAAAAGTGAAAACATGAATTCAAATAAAATCAAAAATAACTTTTTCTTTCCAAACACTATGAGAGATTTTACGGTCTTCATTTATTGTTTATTGACACTTCAGTGACATTCTCCTTTTTTTCTAGAGAGCTAATAAGAGATATGTTTTAAATGTTCAAGTTTCGGGGTATATAGTTTTTGTCTGGTCCATCTGTCTGTTTGTCTTCAAAAACTTTAACCTTACCCATTACTTTTTATTTAGTGGAGCTATGACATTCATCTTTTATAGGTGTTTTCCTTGTGAATAGACCTTTCTTTGGGAACCACAGAATTTGACATTTTGACCTTGACTTTCGAGTTTGACCCATTTTACACAAAAATTTTGAACTTTTACTTTGGCCATATCTTTTAAACAGACATTTTTACAAGGACATTTATACTTGACATATGCTTTTTGTAGAAAGACCTTTTTTGGATACAAACAAACGTGACCTATTGACCAAAACCTTGGAAATTTCTGTACTTAAGAAAAAACTTTATCCTCCGCTATAACTTTTAAAAAGTAAGTGCTAGGACTTCCATACTTCACATATGTAATCCTCGTGAAAAGACGCTTGGAGTTTGACCTACTTTAAAAAAATAACCTTGACCATAATTTTTGAAGGGCTAGGAATAGGGCTTTCATACTTCACGAATTTAATCCTTGTGACAAGACCTTTTATTTTATACCAAGAACTTTAACCCTTCGACTTTGACCATGGCGTTTGACCCACTTTTACCTAAAAATTCCACATTTAACTTTGGCCCTAATTTTTAAAATGGTAGATACTAGGAATTTCATATTTCAAATTTCAATTCTTTTTGCAAGACCTTTCATTTGAAACCAGTAATTTTGACTTTTGGCATTGACCTTGGAGATTTCCGTACAAACGAAAAAAATTTAATCTGGTCATAACTTTTGAACGGTAAGGGCTAGGACTTCTATACTTCAAGTATTTAATTATTAAAGAAGATCTTTCATTGGATATCAACAACTTTGACCCTTTGACCTTGACCTTGGAGTTTGACCTACATTTTACAAACTTAAACCTTGGCCATATTTTTTTAACAGTTTTTAAGATATTTCACATATGTAATCCTTGTGACAAGACATATCATTGAATATCAAAAACCTTTACCCTTTGACCTTGGCCATAACTTTTAAACGGTAAGGGCCGTACTTCCCATAAGTAATCTTTGAGACAAGGCCTTTCTTTAAAAATCAACAACCTTGACCCTTTGACCATTACCCAAGAGTTTGTCCTACCTTCAATAATTATAACCCTGGTCATAACTTTTGAACACGTGGTGCAAGGATCTTATAATTCACATTTTGTATTTCATCTGGAAAAAATGCCTTACTTTAGGTACCAACATATTTGATCTGCATTTGAGAAATTTTAACCTTAGCCATGTTGCCATACGGGGACATCAGTGTTTCACAAACACATCTTGTTTTTGAAATTATTATTTTCGTTTCCTTCTATCCTTATCTATTTATTTTAATTTTCAAAACTGATGCTAGCCTAATATAAATCGCAGTGTTTACATTCTAAGGAAATAATTAGGTTATCTGAAAGCCAGTGACCTTAAAACGGGGTAATAGGATTCTCTTTCCTTTTACTTCCTCCTTAATTGAAATGAGTGCTCTGTGTGGGATATGGATCTTTTTATTTATCAAAGTTATTCATTGTTACGGTATGATCCTACCTATTGCACTATTTGTCTTTAATTTCTAATTTGATTCACTAGCATTTTTTAATCCTTGACGTTCTGAATATATATGAATGGCATATAAAAAATTAATGAACTGTTACCAATAAACAAGCTCTCAAGGGTGCAGAGCAAATATTTACCTACATTGTATGTTGTCAAAAGAGATAGAATCCAATGTACGAGTGTATGATACTGTTGGTGATTCACTTTAATATTAACTTTCATAAATAAATTTCTGTTCCTTTGCCAAGTGCATTTGAAATGAAAGTCGCGGTCTCCCGGAAGTCAGATAACTATCGGTTACTAAAAATACATTTTTTACATGAATGAAATAACAACAATTATTAGAATAATAATTGTATTTATGTATTTAATGCGATAATTTGTTTGGAGGTTTTCGGAAACATTTACATTGGTAAATTGTGAAAATTCTCAGATCCACGCCTTGCCTAATTGTAATGGAATGTGTAAGGTCACGTGGTTAGCTCACCGAGTCATTCACACTCGCGCGCTCACCACCGCTAACATGACGCACGTCTATTTTGTTAATGACAAAGAAGTAAAAACAAATATACACTTGGAGATCAGGACCCATTCTTTGCCGGGAATCCATTTTTGGCGTCATAGAGGTTCTGGCATGACCTAAACTATCTGGGTCCTGATGGTGTAAATCTGTGCTGCACCCCCTCGCACGACCAACCTATGCGGAAGTTCCTTTGAAGTATAAGGAATGCAGTTATTCAATCGCCAAGCTTATTAAGGCCAGTATAACTTTTTGTCTCATTCTACATGAATTGCACACTGGGGTGCTTATGTTTGTGGTAGGCTACCAAGTTTTAAGGTCATAAGAGAGAATTAATTGCTCTGTCAGTCAGTGCTGTTCGTTAAAGGCTAGTTGATGTCTTGATGGCTGTTTGCTGTTAGGCAATAAAATCAATGTTCGAAATATTTAGAGTCATGCATGCATGTTTGGTGAACTTGTTACTGACGAGACATATTCAGGACCAGGTGGCTCATAATGACAATGGTTTCGTCTTATGAAGCAGTTATTTATCTGGGCATTGTTTCGCATTATCTCGTTTCTTTATTGTTTATTCTTTCGTACAATATAGGTAGGAAACTAGAAGTCAAAGTATATATTCTGTCTGATTATTATTAATTACAATCGGTATGACGTTTAGGTCTTATGTACTTATCGTTTGGAAGTAAAGGTACACAGTCAACATATGAACCTACCCACGTGTTAAGCAATAGTACAGAGTAGGCCGCATATAAGTACTCATTGTATGGGAGTCTAGGTGCAAAGTTTATCTGTGCTTACCCATGTTTAACAATGGTACGGAGTAGGCCGAATATAAGTACTCATTGTATGGGAGTCTAGGTGCAAAGTTTATCTGTGCCTACCCATGTTGAACATTGGTACGGAGTAGGCCGCATATATGTAAACTTTTTATGGGAGTCTAGGTGCAAAGTTTATCTGTGCCTACCCATGTTGAACAATGGTACGGAGTAGGCCGCATATAAGTACTCATTGTATGGGAGTCTAGGTGCAAAGTTTATCTGTGCCTACCCATGTTTAACAATGGTACGGAGTAGGCCGCATATATGTACTCAGTGTATGGGAGTCTAGGTGCAAAGTTTATCTGTGCCTATCCATGTTTAACAATGGTACAGAGTTAAGGCCGCATATATGTACTCATTGTATGGGAGTCTAGGTGCAAAGTTTATCTGTGCTTACCCATGTTTAACAATGGTACAGAGTTAAGGCCGCATATATGTACTCATTGTATGGGAGTTTTTAGGTACAAAGTTTATCTGTGCCTACCCATGTTTAACATTGGTACGGAGTAGGCCGCATATATGTACTTATTGTGTGGGAGTTTAGGTTCAAAGTTGTTATGTACCTATCTATCCAAGTATTAAATAATAGTACAGAATTGTAGTCTTCCTTAATGTTTTTTTTTTACCAGTCGCACTTGATTAAATGGTTTTGTCTATCAAGTTTCTAAACTGTGCTTATGTTTATGGTTTGTACCTAGGGATAAACATTGGATTTATAAGTTCTATATTGTTTTATTGCTAATGATTGTTTGAGGAAGTTCAATTGCGATTGCACTGTGTGCTTCACTTAAGTAATTGTTGATACGTTACCCAGTGTTTAGTTGAATTAAATTTTTCATTAATTTGCACATATCGTAAGGCGACAAGATATATAAAGTGAATGTTGGGTAACAGGTAAACATTATAATCAAGATTCTATCATTTTGGTATGTTTTACACGATTTTAGTATTGTTTTCAGTTAGCAATAGTACAGAGTATGCCGCATATATGTACTAATTGTGTGGGAGTTTTTGGGTACAAGTTTATCTGTGCCTACCCACAGTTTTAAGCAATAGTACAGATTAGGCCGCATATATGTACTTATTGTGTGGGAGTTTTGGGTACAAAGTTTATCTGTGCCTACGCACGGTGTTTATCAATAGCACAGAGTAAGCCGCGTATATGTTCTTATTGGTGGGAGTCTAGGGTTCATTATTTATTTGTACCTATCCACATGTATAAGATAAGAACAAGGCTAAGGGTTTCTTTGTACTAGTAACAGTTTATGTCGTGTTATATTTTTTGATTTGGAGATTTTTTAAGTTAATTGTGGTCGAAGAAATGAAATTTCTCAAGATCAATGGCTTTAATTCGTTGTGCATTGGCATACCTATGTTCAAGGAGTTTGTTCCTGGTATCCTTGTAGATTTTACATATATACCAATAAGAGGTAGTTATCCATTTGTTTGCACATTATGACATTTGCGTCTAATGTGGCAGGATTTCATTTAGTGTAGAGTTATCCGTACGCTTGATGTTCATGTTTTGTGCGGATTTTATATGTATGCATATGGGTCGAAGTTATCCATACTTTCACTGTTTGGTTTTAAAGTATATATGTCCTATTACATCTAAACATAGTGGCAACTTCATTTCATGTTCATTGCAGTCAATTGCAAGAAAGAGTATCACAATACTTCTTAGTTGCTACAAAGTACATGTTACAAATAGTGGTATCTCCTATACATGTGACATTTTATTCTTTTGTAATGGAGTTAACATATTTATTCTGATTTATCGACATTTCTTTAATTTGCTATTTGATAAAATTGGTAGAATCATGGAATATGTAGAATTTCGTCAAAGCGAATCCTCTCAGCAGAGAATTAATCGATTATTATCAGTATGATTGTAATACAATATATATTTGCTATAACGGTTAGTCTACAGGAGGAAATTTACTCTTTCTGTTCAATGTTGCTACATTTAGTGTTTCTATGAGCATGATAATGTACATGATGTATCACTTTGTTTACAACTCAGTTGTTGGTTTTTGGCGTCCTTTCTTTAAATGACACCTTAGACTTAAAAGTATTCATATAATTTTTATGTTTAAGTTGCAGATGCCTTTTGATGAATTTGCCAGTGTGCAAATTTGCTACATCCTAGCAGCCCGAGTGAAGAGGAAGCGTAGCTATAACTGTTAATAGCCCAGAGAGCCTAGCAGAATGGTGCCGGTGTAAAGACGAATAATGACCCCCATCGAATAATGACCGGGGGGTCATTTTTCAACGACAAAAAATGACCCCCACCCGTAGAAAAAAATCATTTTTTGTAGAAAAAGGGTCCTAGGGGGTCATTATTTTATATGTAAGTCCTATAAAATAATGACCCCCATTGAAAAATGACCCCCTTTAACGTGATACAAAATATACACTCTTTGATATCTTTTTTACAGCGAAACTAATTTTTACATTTTCTGTAACCAGAAAAATACGAAAAGTCGTATGAAATAATTAAGAGATTCACGTAGTCTTTCAATGCTAAATTGTGTTTGAAAAGAGATTCTTTAATTGTCAAGTAAATAAAATTTCTTTTTAATATTCCTCCTTATAATGTTTGCTTAAAGAATGATACACCATGCAAAAATCAGGTTTAAATACTCTTTAATAGGAAAAATTAAATTTTCCGTCATTTCAACTTTTAGTTTTTTTAAGTTTGGCAAATCCTATTTGACAATGAAAGAGGAAGAAATTTTTATCCCCCCCCCCCCCCAAAAAAAGAACATTACGTTAAATCAAAACAAAAATAATAATAATAAATGAAAAGCAGAAATATTAATAAAACTCTATACCTTTCAATAATTCTGAAAGAGGCTCTAGATAAAATATTGAAATGAAGTTAAGCATTCACACAAGTACTATCATATCATAATTTACTTCGCCATGATTAAAGCATACTTAAATGTTGGTGGAGGTATATACTTGAAAGTATTGTGGCAAAGTAACAGTTAAAAATTAGTAGAATAGTAGATTATTTTTAATTATAGAAAAATAAAGGTACGGTGGTTATTTTTTGCTTTTGTTCAATATCGACTTCCTCCTAAATAAGAAGGGGGTGGGGTAAGTATAAGACCTAAAGATATGCTCTGTAAACTATGGGCTAGTGTAAAATACACAGTCATTCTAATGCAAAAACTATACATGTAGACATAAACTTTTGATTTAGCACACAGTATTCATTACATTTCTTTTAACGTAGAACCTACTTCGAATGACATCATAACTTGTAAATGTGTTAAACCTGTGCTAACCCATTAAGACGTCATAATTAATTCAATGCCACTTTTTCCCGTACTTGACAGCTTCAATAAAAATGGTAGAAAATACTGCATTTTGAAATTCACAGAATTCAATCATGCCAACATAATCTTGATTCAATTCATATACTTTTTGGTTTATAATGCTTAATGGCAATATGTTTCTGGAATAAGAGAAAATATGTAGGCACCTTTTATTTACTAGATCTAGACCTGAAGTTGACAAACCCAAGACTATCTAGTGTGATGAAATTACAATGTACATACAACTTTCGTAATAATTTGAATGGTATGTAACCATTTGAAGGAATGCATAAATCGTAAGAAATCTTTAGTTGCCAGCTATATAGTGTAATATCTTAATGAAATGTGTCTAAGTCAAAGATGTACGTGTTGTAGATCGTTTGATCGTGTGTACATTTTTGTGATATCTATAATGAAATGATGTTCATTCCTTTTAACAATCATTTGTTACCTATTCATATTTTTGGTGTTTGATTACAATTTTTCTATGAAATATGATGTTTTTAATTAGTTAGAGGGGAAAGGTATATGATTTAATCATTTTTTGTAATCATTTGGCTATGTTCTTCATCATATTGAAGATTGAAATCATTGTGACAAAGATGTTTGAAAAACATTTACAAATATAGGGTGAATAATTGACTAAAAATAATAGAGTTCATTTGACTATTTTTTTAATGGTGGACTTATCGTTTATGTTAATTGAATAAAAAGAATTTATTCTTGATAAAATATTGTTTAATATTATTCAGTTAAAAATGTTTATGAACGACGATGTTTGAAGAAGTATTTTTGTGATTTTTCATATTCCCTTTATGACAAGTACCCCTAAAAATATTTGAAAATGTGAAGTCGCAGTATGTAAATACCCTACCAAGTTTCACAGCCTGTTCTAGATTAAAAAACAAGGAAACATATCATGATATCTTAACTGATTGATAAGCAAGTACTAATTTATCATTTTGAAAAGTTTGAAAATCTTGTGACAAAGACTTTTCCGACATAGGTTCTACCTTAATTCTTGTTTTACTCTACCCTTTTACTCAGTTCTGAGTATATTTTTCAGAGAATTTAATATGAAAATCAGAACAAACATTTTCATTGTTGTAACGTCTTCTTTATAATGTATATTAATATGAAAATTTAATTGAAGACCATTTCTTTTTATGTCCCCGTAGTCGAAGATTAGGGGGTATATAGTTTTATCGTGTTCGTCTGTATGTCCGTCTGTCTATCTGGCGGTTTGTTTGTCCGCAAAAACCTTAACCTTTACCATAACTTTTCATTTATTGGAGCTATGACTTTCATATTTAATATGTATATTCCTTGTGACAAGACTTTACTTTGGGTACCACCAAATTTGACCTTTTGACCTTTACCTTGGAGTTTATCCCATTTTACACAAAAATGCCAAATTTTTACTTTGGCCATAACTTTCAAACGGTAGATACTAGTACTCTCATACTTCAAATATGTAGTTTTTTGGCATTACCTTTCATTGGATACTAAAAACCTTGACCTTTTGACCTTGACCTTGGAGTTTTCCGTACTTATGATTTTTTTACCTTGGCCATAACTTTTGAACGGTAAGGGCTAGGGTATTCATACTTCACATATGTAATCCTTGTTATATTAAACATTTTCTTAAGAAATCATCAACTTTGACCTTTGAGTTTGACGTACCTTTCAAAAACTTATCCTTAGCAATTACTTTTGAACAAGTGGTGCTAGGGCTTTCCTATTTTGAAGTTGTATTTTATGTGAGAAGACCCTACTTTGGGTAACAATATATTTAAATTGCATTTAAGAAAAATTTAATCTTCGCTATGTTGCCATACAGGGGCATAGCTGTTTCACAAACACATCTTTTTATATATGAGGATTTGCGGATAAGAGATGGATACCTCAAAGCGTAACAGACGGACGGACGGACATCCCAATCACTATATACCCTCCCGCTTTTCAAGCGGAGGATATAATAATGTATAATACTGCTGATTTTTTCTGTCAGTTCGATGATTTCCACCATCAAAAAACAATGTTTACCTAACCCTTAAGACTTGATAAATCTTTTACTCTTTTAGATTCTTAATCATTGCATTTATCTTAAAATATACATGTAGCTATAATTGTATAATGTTATGAGATCAACATATCATCAGTTTATTCCCAATAAGGTCAGGTGAGCATTTTGGCCAATATGTTTCTTTATCCAATTTTTTTTGCCCCCTAAAAATTTTAGCTTTAATCTACAGGGGGTCATTTTTCTACGGGGGTCATTTTTCTTCACGTAGGTTCTGCAAATTTTTAGGGAAGTGACACTTTTTCTACGGGCAAAAGGGTCATTTTTCTACGTCGAATAATGACCGGGGGTCATTTTTCGCTGTCGAAAAATGACCCCCGGTCATTATTCGATGGGGGTCATTATTCGTCTTTACACCGGATGCCATGAATGTTAATGACACAGGTTTCAACTGTTTAACAAATATTGACTCAGCGAGCGGTTCTATCTAACAAATTGCATAAGATCCGCACCGCCGATGGATAATGTCCTAAACCAGCCCGTCCACTAGTGTTTTCTAAATACATTTTGACTTTACCAACAACTTTCATGCTATCAGCCGGTATAAGATCCATATGTTTGCTAGCTAAACTGCTTGCAGTGCTGCTACAGGTGTGCCCCAAATCAACCGGGTAACCAGGATATCCACTACCGTTGGTTCACAAAGCATCCATACCAGCTAGAGCATTCAATTTGGTTTCGAATAAAACATTTACAGGCGAGTCAGCAAGTAAATAATATACGAAGATCCCTCCCTCCATAATATTTCAAATAAGTTCCCTATATAGCTAGTAAATATAGGTTTAATTTATTTTTATAAATTAGTACAGACCCCATGCACGGTCAGTACATTAAATGAAAGGATTTTCAATTGATGTCCCTTTTCGGAAATTAAGCATTGTCAGGCTAGAATACAATAATAATAATTATAATAAATTATTTTAAAATGTTTCTAATAGACAGCATAATGAAAGACATTGTTTTGATTTACTAGCTCATGTTGTACATTGCATGTACGTTTCTGCGGTCTTTATCTTTAAATATTGATTTGCATTAATTAACCCCATGTAAAATTTTCTCAATCATTTATTTATATAAATGTTCTATTAATTTTCAGTCTTGTTGGACATCTGTAGTTGAAAGATAATCCGTTTTCTTTTGATGTTTAGGAAGGGCATTTTTGCACATGGTGGCAGTATTTCATTCTTGACATCTCTTTCCTGTCTGACGATAGCAATGTTATAAACTCATTCTTGTTATCAAATTTATGGTTAGATCCTAGGATTGCGTTCTTTGAATTTGCTATGCTTAGCTCTACCTAATTTCAGTGTGGTAAATTAATGTCTTACGGATTCCCTATGCTCATGAAATTTTCTATCCTTAATTTTAATTGGCCGGTCAGTTTGAAAGTAGGCAGAGTTGTCAAAGAACCGATTTGTGAGTTTGTAAGGAAGGCAATCTAGGAACATTATTGTGTTATTCAGTTTTGTATTCCATCTACGAAAGTTGTTCCAAATTTGTGAAATTTAGATTTTTAGACTTACAATAAATTCTGAACTTTAGAACCAACTTTTCAATTGACACAATATTACATGGTGAATTTAGTATAATCTAGGAATGTTACACTCTATCCAAAACGCTTAGGAACATAATGAATTAATCTTCATCCATGAAAAGGGCATACTTCATGGAATTAATGGATACAACCTCTTGGGTCCGACAGTTCCAAGAGAAAGGGCTGTTATGCAAATATTTTGGGGTTGTTTATATTTGTTGAATTTCTGATACAAATTTTTAAAAAAATTACAATTTGGAAGATACTCTTAAAACTGGTTTAAAATAAAAAAGAAAAGAAATAAATAAATAAAATAAACACTTGCATAGATATAAAGTTAAATAATTCAAGGTTGTAATAAGTAGAATGATATCTGACCGTGTGTCCTACTCATGAGCACTCTCCGCATGATTCTTCTTCAATCTTCATAATTCTCTCAATGTATTATACCTGTTTTGTGGAACTAAAGTATGTACAGTAATTTAATTGTACCTTGATCTCAAATGGAGAGAACTACAATATAGGTCCGAAGATCAAATATTGGTCAATGTTAATTATTGTTTTGTTCCACTTAAAAAAAAAAATAAATAGATAAATAAATGAATAAAAAATAAATAAATAATTATAAATGAATAAAAATAATAATAATAATAATAATAATAATCTAGCATTTAATTACTGTGTTTGTTCTACCCCCATTAGTTCGATTCTAGAATGTAGTTTAATTGCGAGTCGGTGTTTAACTGCAGTTCTGTTCTATTCATGATAAATACTTAGATACTGTGATGTAGTTTAAATACAGGTCAGTGATTTAACTGCTGTTTTGTTCTACTCGTGAAAATTAGTAAGATATTAGGATGTAATTTAAATGCAGGTCAGCGATTTAGCTGCTGTTTTGTTATACTCACGATAAATATTTTGATACTCACTAAGTATGTAGTGTAAATACAGGTCAGTGATTTAACTGCTGTTTTGTTCTATTCATGATAAATAGTTAAATATTAGGATGTAGTTTAAATACAGGTCAGTGATTTAACTGCTGTTTTGTTCTACTCTTACAATTAAAAATACCGTAAGGAACATGTTCATTCCCACATTTACAGGTCAGTGAATACCTGCTGTTGGATATCTAAATACTCCTCGTCTGACTTTGCTTACTTGCTGGCTCAATAAACAATACTTTTCGATATGTCTTTTTCTCTGAAATTAGTTTTCTTCCATACTTACATGTATTACTCAATATTGTTATTTATTAACATTGCTCGGATATTATATTAATACCGGTATTTCCTCCATTATTTGACATGTAACTACATTTTAGTGATAACTGGTAATGGAATAATTAATGAAAGGTAGATTTTTGTTTTTCATTTCATTACTTTAAGATGTTTGGAGAGGCCAGTGATTAACTGCCTTCATATAGATTTGATGTGTGCAAGCTCACCTTGGATGGTACGGATGTGATTTGCATGTCACATCTTACATGGATGTGACCTGCATATCACATCTTGTGGCCTATTTTATTTTGATGTGCCATCTATTTGCTAACTTTTTAATATGATGCTTTGATTGTCTTGTCTTACAGATACTTTTTTCTAGTCAGTTTTGGGGGATCAGACATTATCATATTTTACGTAACTGATAAGCAAAGCTTGTGAATCTGATCCCCCTTCTTGTTTGTTAAATTGTTCACATTTATACCGTCATTTTAATAAATGACATTTTTCATCAACATCAAAGTGTTTTATTTGACTTTTACAAAATTAGCAAAAACAAGCTGCGGTGATCTTGCCTATAAGCATTAGAAGACATAAAACAACAATTATTAGAATAATAATTGTATTTATGTATTTAATGCGATAATTTGTTTGGAGGTTTTCGGAAACATTTACGTTGGTAAATTGTGAAAATTCTCAGATCCACGCCTTGCCTAATTGTAATGGAATGTGTAAGGTCACGTGGTCAGCTCAGCGAGTCATTCACACTCGCGCGCTCACCACCGCTAACATGAAGCACGTCTATTTTGAAGACCCACCTCCACCCCAACATTCCTATCCCTTAATATGATCATTAATGTGTCATGTAAAATTTATATTATATTATAGTTTTTACTCGATTGTTTTACGCTTTCATGTATTTGGTTTTGATTATGATCTTTTTGCAAACTTTTTCTTCTGTGGTTTTGATTGTGTCTTTGATGTACCATCTTTTTGCCAACTTTTTCTTGTGATGTTTGCCTATTTTATTTTGATGTGCCATCTATTTGCTAACTTTTTAATATGATGCTTTGATTGTCTTGTCTTACAGATACTTTTTTCTAGTCAGTTTTGGGGGATCAGACATTATCATATTTTACGTAACTGATAAGCAAAGCTTGTGAATCTGATCCCCCTTCTTGTTTGTTAAATTGTTCACATTTATACCGTCATTTTAATAAATGACATTTTTCATCAACATCAAAGTGTTTTATTTGACTTTTACAAAATTAGCAAAAACAAGCTGCGGTGATCATATTATTCAACTAATTGCAACAATCTATAAAGGGAACATAATGCTGTTAGAATTTGCAAAGGAAAAATTGTATATTACACTTAAATGTACGTGAAATGACTTTGAGTCGATTTCCCGATAACTCGTACATAACATCTTTATATCTGCATTAAATTAGTTGTAAAGTAAGCAGCAAGTTCAGTTTTTCTAATAACAGTACTCTTCAGAGGTACGTTAAGGTTATTACTGTGTAGACTTTCTACAAATGAATACATACACAATGCTTCAAATTCTGAATGTTCTAAGTCTAAGTCTTCAACCTTTCATAAATAAAAACAAACCAAAACCTCCCCTCTAAGAACTGATGACCGCTTCGCGGTTTTTAAAGCGTAAACTGCCCAAAGATATGTTATATCGTACAACGAAAATTGAAATAAGCTTCATTCCTTAATAAGAATACTCGATGCATTTTACACACCTGATATTTTTCCCTTATGAGCATCCCACACAAAATGTTTGATCTCCTACAAGATTTTAGAAGAAACACACAAAATCCGCTGTTACAACGCACTTTGAAAAGAAATTTCAAAGTGCGTTAAATTCGGGACCGAGCTAACGAACTTTGAAAAAATTATTTTTTTTTTCAAAGTGCGTTAATATCGACCATATTAACGCACTTTGAAAAAAAATGTAAAGCTTGATCAATGTTCTCACAAATAATCGGTATGATAAATAATTGACCATGGTTGGATAATTTTTTTATGATGAGGTCACTTCAGGACATGAGATATTGCATTGAATATTTAAATATCTTAGGCTTTGATGAATGTTATAAAAAAGAAATTGGTCTTTTAGGGAAAATAGAGAGATAATTGTTTTATATCATTATTTTGTTTCTGTTTAAAATTTCTAGTATGTAATAGATAGATGTAGAGGGGGGGGGCTAAAAGTGAATAGCTTAAAGCATTGAATTTGATTTTTCAAAACTATGAAAGTTCTTTATTTCACATACGTTTTACTGTGCTTACTGTTTTTTAGTTTTCATCTGTTTTAAGTTGACTCATTTATTGAAAGTTTTCAACGTCATACCAGTTATGTAAATGCATATACTTATAAGTACCTGTTTTGGGTATAGCATAGGCCTCGAAAGCGGGCAATGACAATGACAATGATTTATTCTCTTCAATGTACAAACATACATTGTAGAGAGGAGGTAGGAAAAGGTACAAACACATACAAAAAAAATATAATACATGCATTATAAAAAGTACAATGTATCATGTTCAAGTTCATGTCAATTATTTTCATCTATAATTTGTTTGACAATCAATAAAAATTTACATAATTTTTTCAATGCTGAACAGTTTGTTGTTGTAAAAAGTTGCTTAAATTTCTCTATATTTGGTCTACATGTGAAAGAGTTGAAATATATTTTAACCTATTCTCTTTAATTTCTTTTTGTGTGCATTCAAAAACATAATGGAATTCATCACCAATCTTATTAAAATCACATAAAGTACAAATTCTTTGTTCTCTTGGAATACCATACCCTCTCCCAGTTTCAATAGGGAGTTTAAAGTTGCTACATCTAAATTTACATAACAAAATTGAAAGTTTTCTTGGTAGATTAACGAGATATCTTTCTGGTTCTAGTATTTCTTTATAAATACGATAATTTACACCCTTTGATGAGTTAAAAACATTACATTGCCAGTTTTGGACATTTTGGTCAACAAGTATTCTTTTTACTTCATTTTTTACCCATGCAACATTGTACATTTAATGTGTTGTCCATAAATAAGATAATCCACAATCATCTAAAATATTTTTAACATAGTTAACCCAAGGCAAATTATGCCTTGAAGCTAGAACATACATTTTTGTAGCAAATTTATCCAACGTTTTAGAAAAATGTAGTTTTGCCCAAAAAGAAATCATTCTTACCTTAATATTAATGATAAGTGGGAATCTGCCAAGTTCCCCATACACCATGTAGTTTGGCGTTTTAGTGTTCAAACCTAGTATATATTTACAATATTTTAAGTGAAGTTTTTCGATTAAAGTATTTTTTGTAAATCCCCATATTTCACATCCATATAACAAAACTGGTTGTACAATTCTGTCAAACTATCTGACAATCCATAGAAAGATTATGTTGTTTACATTTTGATATCACTCCATACATAGTTTTTACAGATTTATTGTATTGTTCTTTTATATTTTGATTAAAAGAACCTGATTTTGAAAAATATATTCCTAAGTACTTATAACTATCAACAATCTCTAGAATTAAACCATCATATGTAAAATATAAATCTTGTTTTATTCGACCTCTTCCAAAAATCATTATTTTTGTTTTGTCAACATTTACTTTTAACCTCCATTTTATACAATATTCATGAAAACAATTCAACATATTTTGCAATGACTCAGGGTTTTCAGCAAATAAAACAGTGTCATCAGCATACAGCAGAGCAAAAAGCTTAATATACACATGAAGTTCATTCTCAATCATTTCAGATATTTTTTCTAAACCAGTTATATCATTCATGGTGAGGAATGATTCTAAATCATTTAAATAGAGCGAGAACAAAAAAGGGGATAAAATTTCACCCAGTCTTACACCAAGTTGACAAGGGAAAGTATCTGAAAGAACGCCATTTACTCTAATTTTTGCCTTGATACCCTCATACATTTTCTTGATTATTCTAAAATATTTTCCATCTATATTACAATATTTACATTGCCAATGTCTTTGTCCGAGATAAAATTACCAAATGTAAATGTAATTTATTTCCTCATGAATGTTTTTGCGCGGTTCCAAAAAAACCACGTGCAGGGCGGGACAACACCTAGAGAGAAGCAGGCTTGGAGCCCGTGGATTGGCGGAATCAAAGCATGTAAATATAAGGAATAACTGTCAGATTTTTCGAATTCATGAAGATGATCAATGGATTGGCTTGTGTGATAATTTCATGCATAAACGCCTTCGCCAATCCATTGATCACTTCATGAATTCGAAAAATAAGACAGTTATTCCTTAAATCAAATAGTATTTTGTTCCAAAGTCCTATTCTCCATACAGAATCAAAAGCTTTTTCAAAATCAATAAAGGCACAATAAATTATTTTTTTTTATCTTTTTGAATATTTCGATGATTGTATGTAGAGTAAATATGTGATCAGTTGTACCATAATTTTTACGAAATCCAGCTTGTTTTTCTTGTATTATTTTGAATTCTTCTGAATATCTATTAAGTCTATTATTTAAAATGGATGTAAATAAATTTCCAATACAACTAATTAAAATTATTGGGCGATTTATTCTTATAGATAGGATTTTTTTCACCACACAACCAATCAGAGGGGAAACAACCACTGTCAAGAATTTTGTTGAATATTTTTTGATAGAGGGGCACCATTATGTTGCATTAACTTTTAATATCTTCATTGTATATGTCATCACTTCCACATGATTTGTTTCTTTTAAGACTTTTTATACTTTGCATTATTTCTTCACAAGTTATCGATTCATTTATAGACTCATTACACTGTAAATTAGAAAGAATATCTATATCCTCATTTGATAAAACATAGTCAGGTATTTCATTATCTTTTTCCATTTTTAAATCTTAAAAAAAAAATCATATAATTCCTCAGCAGATGCATTTACATTTTTTCTATTTTTTTGCCCAGAGTTTATTATTTTCCAATATTCTTTCGCGTTTGTTGATTTTAGTTTTTTCAATTTTATAATCGGAGTAAAGTTTCGAAAAAGCATGAACTTCGAAATTTTTAACAACAGTCAAAAATTCAGTATTGCCTATGCAATAATCTATTACACTTATACCTTTACATGTAGTTTTACCAATACATCTATCATTTCCCATACGACCATTCAAAATAAAAAGATCAGTATGTTTACAACCAGAAGTCTCTGTCGAGACTGTAGCTCTACTGGTTTGTGCTTATAACAAAGGATGAGAAAAGAAGCCATTGCCGTCAGACCACAACTGTAGAAGGAGTAGCTTTTTAAAGGAATTTCAAAGGCATTTCTATTTTAAGTAACAATGGCAACACTGTTCATCAAAATCAAAATCCGATGCATTATTTTATGTATCTTTGTGTAGTCTACTTGTGTGCCAATTTATATTGAAATCAGACCAAAACTGTAGGAGGAGTTGCGTTTTAAAGGAATTTCACAGGAAATTCCTTTTTTGAGTAACCATGGCAACACCGTTCATCGGAATCAAAATCGGATGCACTATTCTATGTATCTTAATGTACTCTACTTGTGTGCCAAGTTATATTGAAAACAGACCAAAACTGTAGGAGGAGAAGCGTTTTAAAGGAATTTCACAGAAAATTCTATTTTTAGTAGCCATGGCAACGCTGTTCATCGAAATAAAAAAACAATGCACTATATTATCTTAATGTAGTCTACTTGTGTGGCAAGTTATATTGAAATCAGATCAAAATTGTAGGAGATATAGCGTTTAAAAGGAATTTCACAGAAAATTCTATTTTTAGAAACCATGGCAACACCGTTCATCGATATCAAAATCTGATGCACTTTTTTACTGTATCCTAGTATAGTCTACTTGTGTGCCAAGTTATATTGAAATCAAATCAAAATTGTAGGAGGAGTAGCGTTTTAAAGGAATTTCACAAGAAATTCTATTTTTAATAACCATGGCAACACCGTTCATCGAAACCAAAATTCGATGCACTATGTTATGTATCTTTGTGTAGTCTACTTGTGTGTCAAGTTATATTAAAATCAGACCAAAACTGTAGGAGGAGTAGCATTTTGAAAAATTGTTTACAGACAGACGGACAGACAGACAGACAGAAGGACGGACGACGGACACCTTACTGTCGCATAAGCTCTTCTGGTCTCTGACCAGTAGAGCTAAAAATCGAGTAAAAGTTCGCCAAAATTATTCTTGACTAGGTCTTTTGATGACCGTTGCGGTGGGATATTAAGTAAGTCTAATACATACAAACCTTCAGGATAAAAAATCAGAATAAGTGTCACAGTTAGTAATGTAATCAGGGTCTATTCCAGTTCTTTCGTTAAAATCACCAATTAAACAAACATATTTACACTTGTTAGAAAAACGAACATATTGTTCTTCCAATTCTTCAAAAACATCACAAGATACATACTTAGAATTTTCAGGTGGTATGTAAACAGCGCCTAAAAGTAATGTTTCATTTAACACTTTTTTATTAAGGTTGAATTTTAACCATAAACAATATTTACTTGCAGAATCTTTTAATTCTAATGAATCGACGAGTGTTTCTCTAACAAAAACAACAATACCACCCGATTTAAAGCGAGATTGCTCGCAACGGTGCTTTTCAAACATTTTAAAACCAGGTATTATTACATGATCTGTGTTATCAGTTTTAGATTCATTTACGCATATGATATCATAATTTGTGAGATATTCGATAAATTCTGTACAGTTTATTTTACTTATTAAACCACAAACATTAAGTGAAACAATTTTAATAGAGGATATTTCATCATAAGATATGCGTCCATCCTCCTCAAATCCCTAGTATCCTGGTTGTCCTGAATGAGTGAAGTCCATTGGGGCGGATCCTCTGGCGGGCTCCTCCGTTGGGGTGGGTCCTCTCACGGGTTCCTCTGGGCCCCTATCCTGGAACTCCTCGTCATAGTCTGGATCGTATAACTGGCCGTTCACGTGAAGTTTGTCCCTGACCATCCTAACCGTGTCAACTTGTTCGCGGAACTGCCTCATCAAAGGGTAGAGGGCCCTTCTGCGATCTTCCACAACAGCTGGAAATTGTTGGTGTATTCCAAAAAGGCTGCCCTTCAAGCGATATGCACAATCTAACACCAGGTCTACATCTCTTTGGTATACGAATCTATCCATTATTGGCCTGGGTCGGCCCCGGGTAAAACGTCCGAAGCGATGTATATTGGAAAATTCGATGTGTTCATCGATCCCAAGTTCAATGAACAGAAATTGTCTAAGTTTCCATTCAGTGTCTTCTCTTAGGTATTCCTTTCCAAGTCCAGTGAAGACTAGATTCATTTTCATCGATCTGCACTGTAGATCAGTAATCTGCCCTGTAGATGTTCACGGTCCTTTCTCAGATTTTTCTAGTCCTCGTGAGCGCGTCATAATTGTATTTTCGTGGCGTTTAATGTCTTTTACCGCTCCTGTTGTACTCGCTTTTTCATTTTTCATTGTTTTCATCTGGTCGTTTATTTCTCGTATAGCTTTGTCTTGATCGTGAAATCTTTTTCTAATTTCAACAGATAACCCTTCCATCTTTTTAGAGTCTGTATCAAATTTTGAAGATACAAACGAAATACTCTTCTCGAGTTCTTCATTTTTCTTTTCAATTGTGTTGACTCGTATTCCTAATGCAACCACCCTGCTCTCAACACTGCTCAACTTTTGCTCTATGCGATCTAGCTTACTTAGTTTGAATGAGATTTCATCCAATTTTTTATTTGTAGTTTCTTGTTTTGATTCACTTGACTTCATGAAAGATTTTAAGGAAGCGAGTATTTTGGAAGCGTTTAATTCCGATTCTTCAAATGCACATTCACCGTTTTCACCATGTTCATCATTATTTTCTCCATATAGCACTCTCTCGGCCTGCCCTATCGCCTCGCTGAGTGATTCCTGTGGGACTGGCTGAGCACTGTTAACTTCACCTTCACTTCCATTACTCCGAGTTTTTCTCTTTTTTGTTTTTTCTCCCATTTTCTCCTCATTTTCTCCACATCACTATCAGATGTTTTGGAAATATATTCCACTTAATACGCAAATAAGATTTAAACAAAAATTCCAAAGATGTAAAGCCTCGTCCAGTTAATCACATAGGTTAATCACGTGGGAAATCAAGAAAGAATTAATTTTGACGCATGCGTTTCCAGAAATCCGAAGGGCAAGAGGAGGGGGCTTAGCTTCCCCACTTATTTTGGAAAGATAAACATCATTTAAGCATTGAAAATGCGGCTTATCCATGTTTTATTTGTTGCCGACGCCTATGTATTGGAATGATGAAGATTTGGACTGATAGATCTTATATCCGTCTTTTCCTCTTCTCAGCGGGAGTAAATCAATGCATATGTGTTTTGAAAGATAAATTACAAATATAATCTTTCCATTACTTAAATCTGAATCCAGATTTTTTTTTTTTTTTACATATTTTTTCAAAGTGCGTTAAGTGTCTCCATGATAAAATATATTGATGTAACTCTTAACTCACTTTGAAATTTTTTTTCAAAATGCCTTGAGTTGGTCCCAAATTTAACGCACTATGAAAAAAATTTTTAAAGTGCGTTTATTTCGTCCCAATCTTAACGCACTTTGATTTTTTTTTCCAAAGTGCGTAATTTTTTCAAAGTGCGTTGCCACATTATCCTTCCATTCCGTCGTAAAAACTTCTTGTCTAAAAAAGCATTTCAAAACTAAGAAAAATGTATTTGAAAAATCAAAAGTATTTTGTATAAAAAATGATATATTGTAGATAATGTAGCAAAGGATAAGACATGCTTAATTGTCGGATATCTGGCAATAAAGATTGATTGCGGAAAATAAGGCTGATTAGAAGAAAAATACAAAATGTCGAAAGTTTAATGACCTTATCTTTTCTGTAGTGATACATGTATCTTTTTCTTATTACTTGTGCATTCAATAGTATTTAAGTTAAAATTAAGTTCCCTAAAATACAGTGTTTTGTGTGATGTTCAAACTGCAAAATAGGGAAATTAACTGCACTTATTATGGTACCTGTATAAGACCGTTACATTCATTGCCACTGATGTATAAATTGTTGTTTGTTCAACAGTATAGTGAATAATTTATGTAATTATTTAATTAAAAAAAGATATATAAAACAAGCCTTTTTCTTAAACTTCTATATACCACTGTCCAAAAGGCATATAAAGGCTATTAGATTTTACCGTTTGTAGAATGTGATAACAAGCCGTATGGACCTATTTGCTCCCAAGACTGCAACGTCAATTGTTAAGGACAGATTTGTGAAAATACCACGGGGTTCTGCATATTTGGGTGTGTGAATGGGTTTTAGTCACACAAATGTGAAATCAAGTGCAGCCCATCATGTCCGTCTGGTTGTAATAGATACTCCGGGATGTGTGAGGGCGAATGTCCAGCTGGCAAGTATGGAGACCGATGTGAACGGTTCTGTAACCTTTATTGTAAAAATGGATGCAATAAATACGATGGTTTTTGCAATTCCGGGTGCACTGTCGGGAAATTTGGCGCTACTTGTCTCTATACCTGTGGTGCTGGATGTATTTCTGGTTGTAATCAAGTCAACGGGAGTTGTTCTTGTAAATTCGGATGGCAGGGGCACTATTGTGATGGTAAACCACTATTTAAAATCTTTCTGAAGAGCCATTTATCCAGTTTGTGATATTGTCTTTGGCCACAATAAAACGTTGATTGTTTTGAATTGTTGCATGCCTTGGTGAAACACCTCCCGTTATAAAAGGAATTACTGGCAATTATTAAGAATTCCCTTTTCACAATTTTACCTTTTTTATCATCTAACAACCATCTTACAAATGATTATAACTTCATTTCTTCGAAAAAGATCTTTATTTTCAAAACCGATTCAAGAATTAATGAGAGTTACATGTAGTCTGTACTTAAATGTATCTATTATCCTACTACTGAAACTGCTTTAAACGCGAATTTACACTGATTTAGCTGATCTCTATACTCTCTGGCGCTGAAGTAGGTGTATCCTGATATGAGGCATCTTCATTAAATATATTTATATCGAAGTTTAAAGCATTTTATATTCGCGATGTTTGCATTTAGTTATTGCGAATCCAAGAGACGATTCTTTTTTTTTTTTTGCAAGCTAAAGATTTAAAGCAACTAACAACATTAGCAAGTTATATAGCGAAGCAAGAATACAACAAAACAGTTATATTTAAATACAGAAATAACTAGCATATGCGTCTTTTTGCCTACATTAAGAATGCAGTCCAATCTATTATGGACCCCTGTGTGATAGGTTATGTAGTCCAGTTTGTTTAAATGGAACCTGTTTTTCAAACAACGGGTTGTGTAAAGAAGGCTGCAATACGAACCTTTATGATATTCAACGTATTGAAGGTAATAAAGTGATTACATGTATCTGCTATGATTATGTTTAAGGGGCCATGAAAATATTCATTTTACTGATGAAAGGGAGTTCCATAAAAGATTCCCGGAAAGTTCAATATTTTTTTATGAAAAATACATGTACTTTGCTTATGCACCAAAACAGAAGATAAATTTTTAATGTATATACCTTGTTCTTGAGAAGAATGATTTTACATGAATTTTATTAACAAATAGATAATTTGTAATTTAATCAAATAGGTTTTTTTTTCAAAGAAAAAATGAAATAAGTATGGTCTCGTTTTAAACCTATTTAAAGTTTTTGACTCATTTTTAATGTTAGAAATGACTAATCTATTTGAAAGAACAAGCAGGGTGGGCTGAAATTATCCCTTACATTACATATGAACGTTTATTTTTCATTCATTTTTAACAAGTCTGCACATTATTAGGGCTTTCCACCTTTCTGTGGAAAGACCTCTTGAAATGCTTATGTTTATTATTATTATTATTATTATTTTTCTTCCCGGACTTTTGAAACCGCAAGACTTATCGAAAAACTTTGTAGTTCATGATATTGGATATTAAAAGTTATTCCGAAAAACGACCCCCCATGTTTGAACTTTGACCCCTTTCAAAGTTATTGCCCCTTTCGCAAGAAATGCTTGTTATCGCTACTCCTTTGAAACCGTAAACCGTAGAGGTATGAAACCTTCACCAATGTCTTCGACTAATTGAGAGGATCCTGGAATCTATTCATTGCAAAAGTATTCGGTGACTCCTTCAATGAGTTATTGCCCCTGAAAGTTTTAAAGCTTACAAGAAAAATTAAAAACTTTTAAATGACAAGTGGTAAAGATATAGGTCCAAGTGCATGAGATCTAATGACCGTTGACCTTGAAAATAGGTCAAGGTCAAAGGTCAAGGTCATTGGAAAAGTAGAGAAATTGTCAATTTCAGCTTAAAATTCAAATGACCTTGACCTTTGACCTTGATATTTGACTTTGACCTTGACCTCTGACCTTGACCCTTACTCAAAAGGTCATAAAGAAATATTCATTACCTTTATCTAGATGCAGCTTCAAGTGTTAATCTCAAGTTTACCTCTCTCTCTTTTCATGACCTTGACCTTTGACCTTGATAAATGACCTTGACCTTTGACCCCATTGACCCAAAGGTCACAATCAAGCTAAAGGTCGTGGAGGTATTTACAACCATCACTCTAACAAATGCTTATAAAATAAACACCCCCCCCCCCCCCTTTTAAAAAGAAAATCAACACCAACTTAGAGAAAATGTCTACAAGTCAAACGAAACGAAATATCGGCATAAGATTCGTAATAAAAGCAAGAATAGACCTGAAAGAAAGTGTCCTGAGAGTTTTAAGGTGAGTCTCTAAAGTATTTTGAAATTATAGTGATTATCGGCAAAATCTGCATTTTTTTCTGTCTGAAATTTAGTTATTGCTGAGCATAAAAATTAATTAAAACTCGTATTGGCTATTTCTGCAATTATTGTTAATATCATTCGATTCTCCTGCTCTATTACGACATTTTAATACCAAGTATTCTTGCTTTCTTAGGTGTATGGAATTTATTTTAATTTTATTTAGATTTAAATCTAAATCCCGGAAATAGCGATTTTTCATATCAAATAAATTTCCACGCAATTTAGATAGGTTAAATCAATTGCAGATACCCCGCTTTATACAATATAGTGTAGAAAAAATGTCCATGACTTACTCACTGTTTTTCCGGGATTTTTAATTTTCTCTGCAACTGACCACGTGTATTACTTTCGCTTTTACGACTCTATATATGCTAAGTGTCATTGCTTCACTGCAAATGTGTCCCATAATTATTCTAATCATTTTCCTACATACAATATCACATCAAACCGGCAAGATCTCAGTTTTTTAAGAAATTTGACCGGTACTTTCCTACGAAACTACAGGTATCCTCTTCCACCTTCAAAAAATAAATTAGTTTACAAAATACGCTTACTTGTGTACAACTTGATGGCTCAATGGTTAGCGTGTCCGACTTACAAACTGAGGGTTGTAGGTTCAAGCCCACCTGGAGAAACTTTTTTTTCATTTTTTTTTTTTTTTTTTTTTTTAATTCAAATGACATGAAAACTTAAAAAAAGGTGGAAAGCCGTTAATTGTTCAGAGAACAATTAGTCTCCTAGTTTCTTTTTGTTGTTGTTTTCTAATTCTGTCCACTTTTATATCTTTCTTTTCTATGGAAGAAATGAACCAGGCATCAAAGAGCATTTCAAATTCAGCTTTTTACGTGGTTATTGCAGTTCTGCTGATAAGTGTAATTCTCAACATATATTTCGTAGCCCGGTGAGTTTTAAACCTTTCATTGACTTTTTTTTATTAAAATGATAATTCTGTCAAATTCAAAGAGGAAATAGGAGTCATATTTAAACACGTGCTAATATTTTGTCATTTTGTTTTTTGAGAGTTGAATATAAGTTTTATTGAGATACAGTATATAGATATATGTTTTAAAATATTACAGGAATATTAAGCAAACTTTCAATAAAAGCCAAAAGTTGAAAGAAACAAGGCGCCACAAGAATTCTACAAGACATGTAAATACAATCGTCAATGATAAAGTGGAGGAAAACACAGGTTATCAAGAACTTGGAGACCTAAGCCAACCCTCTCATTACGAAGAACTAAAGTCAATGTAGCTCTAATGCCATAGCCTAGATAAACTTTTTTTTTAATATGTGCTATTTTCGGACGTAATTGTTTTGTTCCTGTTGATAATTATAAAGGTCTTCAATAACAAAAGTTTAATATTTCACAGCTGTATATAAATAACTGAAATATAATGAAAGAATGAAATTGTTTTTTTAAGCAGAGAATATACTTTTTTGTAGCTAACATGTAAAAGACTACTATAGTTATGTTGTTCAATTGGCATGGTCTTGTTTTATGATTATTCAGTGTATATACATGTACGTCGGGAAAAAATACACTTTTATAAGATGATATCAGTCTCAAAGGCTTTTTGACATAAATGTGTTTCATTGGCGGATGGATATGTTCATTATGTTCAAATATATATTCTGAATTATGAACGAGTATTTTTCAGGAGATCATGGTAAATGATTGTTCTATTACTTTTAAATTTCTTTGAAAAGGAAATTATGTAATTTATTTTTGAAAGATTACCTCATGGCTTAGAAATTTTTCCTGGCTTTAAAAATTTATATTTGCCAATTATTCCAAATATAATTATTATTAGCAAAACTTGTAACAAGGAAATACAACTGTATCATGTACAATAAAAAGTTAGGAAACATTCTTTATGAATTATGTTACATGTATGTAGGTGGAGTTGATCATAGAATTACGTGTCTTTGAACTTCTCCTACATAGATAAGTGTTCATCTCCTGCTTTGCATAACAATAATCATCAATTTTTTAAATGTCTACATAAGTCTTACTCTCGAAAGCCCCTTTTATTTCATTTTGGAAAACGTCTACAATGTTCTTTTAAGTATGATAACTATCGCTAAATTTATTTCTATATCCTCCCTTCTAAAACAATCAAAAAAGATAATCCGTAGAGTTATGAAAACAAGTGTTAAACATAATCAAAATACATGAATTCAACAGAATGAAGTAACTTAATGACATAAAGCTGTAGCATTATGTAACTAAGCAGGAAGAATGTAATTCGTTGAGATCCTAGGTTGTGATCAATATTTTCAGCAGTGAATTAAAAAAAAAAACTTTATATAATCACTATATTGGCTTTTTAACACTGTAAATTTTTGCCCGCGTGGCGCAGTGATAGAGCATCTGCTCTAGATTCGCTTATAGTAAGAAGTTAATCCGGGTTTGAATCCCACTGTGAGACGTGGAGACCGGTCCTTCGGATGAGATTGTGTGAGCCAAATTCCTGTGTCGCAGTAGATGCTTGAAGGAAAAAGATCTATTACGGCTCATCCTCGGTCCTAGGTGCCAAGTATAGGTCAGAATTTGTATTTTTTTCCACTTGCAAGTGGGAGGTATCACCGCTTGAGTGAAAAATTTTCAAGAGGAATGTTAAACAACAATTATACAACGTACACTGTCCTCATGTACTACATATGAAAATTTCAAGACAAGTTAATTCGAAGGGAATGCAAAGACGTACGATTTACAAATTAAATATGAGTATCGGGGGCATTCAACACGATACATTTATTTTATGTGAAACTGATTTTGACAGAGTATGTTTAAAGCAGATATGTAAAGTTAGCTACTAGTTAATGGCTACTGACTACAAGAAATGGGTTAGAATAGCTATTAGCAATTAGATACATGTACTAGTAAGGAACTACTATACAAGGGTAAAGTAAGTTACTAGTTGTACGACTTTTGGCCAGATTTTAGAGGCTAGCTACAGGTGTACTGGCAGTTTTAGTCGAAGCCACATGCCGATTTATGTCTGCCAGTTAATCGAAAAAGTTTTATTCACATTTTATGGCTGTTTTAGTCACATGCCGAAGCCAGTTAATAGTTTTATTCACATTTTATGTCTGTACTAGTACTACTTACCAGTTACTATTCGAATAGGTGATATCACCTAATCCGTTTTTAAGGATTTGGATCTCATACATAGTAATGTCATAAGAAATTGTGAAAACAGATTGCCTATTATGTCTTGATCTTTGTATTTATGCTTTTAAAATAAAATTTAGATTCAAATATTGATACTTCAATAATCAATTAAACTGCTCAAATTTATTTCCCGCTCATGTCACTCCTTTGGCTATTTTTTTAATGTGCGTAGAGACAATGAAACTAGGCCTGAGGAAAACAACTAAATAAAAGTGCGATTATGTATGAATCACACACGAAGAATTTTTAGAACAAAGTAAGTTATTGATAAAGAAGTTGATGAAACAAGAAAAATCAGCAGTCTTGTTAAACGTCAATATTTCGTAAATCCTATGGTCGATACAATGTTCTTGTAAGCAAATACACTAAATTAATCATAAAGTCAAATGCAGATTGAAGTTTTTCATACTTTGTTAGGGAATTCGTTACACGGGAAATTGTCGACAGATCTTTTCCGTTTCTTTCCAATCGTGACAATGAACACACGGCGGGTGTGACCGGTTGGCAGGTATGTTCACATCTTTATAACACTTGTTCCCACCACTGATGTTTTAGAGGACCGTGTATGCTCTGCTCCTGATTAATATCGTTTAATAGACTTTTGAACTTGAATACTGTTTGTTATCACCATATATTTCAATTTACATTCAAGGATTAAATAGATTGACACGAAATTGCTTTTTTGAAGATTAAAAATGTAAAATCGATCTTTCTCAATAAAGAAAAAAAAGTAAAACCCAGAGATCAAATGATGGGATTAGTTAAGATACTATCAAAATGTATTTAAGGTACATTACAATAATCAATTCAAAGCTAATAAGGTTTGAGAAATCTAAGAGTATGCTCCTACATGTATAAGTAGACGATATTTTTTTAGTGCACATAGCCATGAATAAGGAATTCCAACATTTCAAGATTTTGTTCTGTCAGATATGGGTATGAAATTTGAAACAGAAAATTCATCATGAACTTTTGAAAGACAGAAACGTGACTTTTCATGCTCAGATAATTACACAATAATTTAAAAGTGAACTTTTCATTCTTTGTACCCTTTAGGTTCTTCAAGTCCATTTCGAAATATACAGCAAAATATTCCAATTGTATTCTTTGATATAAGTTTTATGAAAAACATCTCTATGACCTCTCTTGACGTTACAAAAGCTCAATATATCATTTAGTTATACATGTACATATATACAGTAACGAGTTAAGTTCGGTACTTTAAGCATCTCAAATTCAATAAACAAGCCCAAGTGTCAGATTGGAAACTTCAAAGTGCGCATATCTTAAAAAAAAGAGAGTTGTTTGAAAAATTCGTGTACAACTGTCATATCTTTTTATTTGACATCATATTTTATCCAAATCTGATAGAAATATTTCAACAATAAATCCAAATAATTCTTATGATTTTTTTAAATGATACGATTTATTCAAAACCTACCCAGATTTTAGAAATGCAAAAATCGGATCGGATTGCGGAACAGGTCAAAATTTAGTAAGTTAAAGACACTACACTAAATAATGTCTGCAGTCATATTCTCTGTAAAATGGAGCAAAATCGAACAACAACCTATAAATTCAAATTAAGAATTGTTAAATCGATTCATATGCAAAATTATGGCTTTAGATTTTGCTTTGATGAAAATAAATCAACTGGAGAAGATAGGTTGTCCTCATTGAAAACGACAAAAACGATGACTTGTTAGAACGTCACGGAGCAGCAGCTAAAGATGCAAATTTGTGTTTTACTCGGGAAAAATCGTGAATAAACGATTAAAATGTTGGAGGAATCAGGAAAATATGTTACAGGCTAGTTGTGCATGTGTGTAAAATATTTCAGACAGTATTTGATTGACAGAGACTCTATATCGGATGAGGACAATCTGAAGAAACGTTTTCACTATAAAAATCTGACCAAAAATTTTAAAAAGTTCGAACGTCAGGTAAAGACATAGGCGCTTCAGAGTTGCTTTTCATGTGAAAGCAGAGTAATTAAAACCTTAAGGGGTACCGACCCTCTGATATGACAAGATAACTCTCAGAGACAGTCAGAATACAAAATATGAATTATACTACTCAGTTTTCTTCCTCAGCGTTTCCTAATTTATACAATTAGAGTAGTCAATTCGATGATGAAATCTAACCTGTGATGGAAACATTACTTTCTATTTCTTTTGCCTATCTCTTACTAATTGTTTTATTATATTTAACAATTAAACATTTAAATCCTACTTCAAAAGCATTTTAAATAGAATAAGTTGTATTTTTTAAAAGACCATTTTAATAATGGTTTAATGTTTCAAGTACTTAATACAGAATTTGTATAAGTATGACATTTTTTTTTCATATGAAGAAATCTTCAGAAGAAAGATAATTCCTCCTCACAGATGTATTTTTTTCTTACAACCACATACAACATTGTAATTTTCTGACTTAGGAAGCATCGCTTCATGATGTTTTCAACCATGATTTCAATAGGTATTATACTAAGTATTATTTTCATATACACCTCATATTTCAAATTAAATGTTATGATAATAAATCGTTACTGTTTCTGTTCTTTATATTGAAATTTCTTCATATCATGATCTGACATAAAAATCATTTCTGAAAAAATAAGCTGCGCTTCTTACATCAAACTATTTTCCATGTGGCTCTAATGTTATTATTGTTAATGAAAATCAACATTAGAAATATAAAATTTTCTGAGTGAAATTTTATAGCAGAGGTTGAAATGTATAGTGATAATATTTTGAAGAAAATTTTGACGCTATGATTGACGTTAAATTGCCGTTAAGTGTGCTCCGCGGATAAACAACATGTTGATTTTAAAATGAAGTAAATTGATTTTGTTTAATCGAATGGAATAAAACTTGACACGTTAACAAAACAAATATTTTTACATATCATATTGTGCTTATTTTAAATTTCTAGTGAGTAATATAACCAAGATTTAAATCGTTCACAAACTTTTCGAACAACCCTTGTAGTTTACCCCCGACATCACGATTCCTACGATTTGAATTTTCTTATTCCAATGGATGCCCAAGCCGTCACGGTAGCTCAATCGGTAGAGCGTTCGTTCCATGATCGAGTTCGAATCATAGCCGTGACTGAACTAAGTCGATAAAAAGTAGGTAAATACTTACTGTTTTCTGCCAAGCGCTCAGCACTTTGTAGTGAAAGTTTCAGGTCCTTCAGATGAGATCTTAAAAAATAAAAACCAAACCCCCTCACTGAACAATGGCCCGAAATCCTGAGTAAAGGTCTAAATTTGAAACCCTTTGCTTGTATATGGCGACATCTCAATATGAGGGAAAAATTCTCGAATGTGACGTAAAACAATATACAACTTATCAAAAAATCTATCCTTTCAATGGAGTTCGAAATAACTAGAAATGTCTGACAGGTCGTTTTATAACTCAGAAAAAGCATATGGCTCTGAGTAGAATAAATAGAACAATCTTATGTACTTTACAACCTCTGTATTTGTTTTAAAGATAATTATTTTATCTTTTCTTTTAACCAAACTGAGTATATCTTGCCTAAAACACAAGACATGCATGAATACTTTTGTTTACAGATTTTTGTAAATGAAAAAATAATTGAAATTTTAAAAGTACACACTAGTACCTGCTTTACCTCTGTCTAATTTAAATTTTATCTGCACACTATTAAAATTATTTATGTGTACTTTAATCAGTTACTTTATGAGAACTTTAAGATAGTTCCTGTACTTTATAGAGACAAATTAAGTAGTTGACAGGTGTCCATAGAACGCAGTCTTCCTTCTGTTTTCTATTCATTAATCTAACTTAGCTGTAGATTTTATGAATCATGAAGAAAGCGCCATACCACTAGACTACCTTAACCAGCCGTTTTAAGAATAAAAACTTCTACTCATGATCTCGTTAAGATAAGAGTCATGCTGAACCTTGCCCTTGCAAACCAGTAGGCATGAAGTTTGAAACAGAATATTTATCATATACTTTATAAGACAAAAGTCTTCTAATTTAAGTTCTTTTATATCTTTTTTAAAAAGCAACTTAAATGAAAAACTAATTATTATTTTTTTCGTGTTCTTGAAATTCCATGGGGCACTTTACTCAACATTTTTGTGATATTGATTTTCTTTCTCAAATTATATTTAAGACTGTAGAGAGGTGGAGTTTCCGCTAAAGTCCATTTGTATTCAAGTACAACATAGGGTTAGGGAAAAAGAATTTTTTCTATATAGCTTCATGAACCGTTTAGTTACACACATTTGAAGTTCGATATTTTGAACAAGGATATCTTTAGACAATTCATTTTTGGTAAATATTCAACTCGTTATCTCGAACATTCGGATATCTCTTTTCTCATTTCAATGGAGTTCGGGATTACTAGGATTGACTGTTTGACTGTAGTTTGATTAAAGATTTAAAGTTTGTGGATTTGAGTAGTATTAATAAATGAATATGGCTTTAAGATCATAAGCTGAGAATATATTTAACTACAAATTTCAAATAAGTGTAATTTTTCATAATAATTTTGATAATGAAACAAAATGTCCAACATGTGTACTAATTTGCGTTTTATACAATTTTGCAAAGTTTTCATGTATGAAATATATGGAGATACATACATTATTGAAGCTCAAAAGTTCGGGTTCATTAAAAAGTCCATTACTAATGTATAAACTATATTGCTTTGAAAACAAAAAAAAACCGAAATTTTGACTTCAGACTTTTTTAACGTTTAAGATCTTTCTAGAGACTTGATGTACTTTTAAATCACTCAATCAGTTTTCAGGATTTTTTTTTTATCTTTTCGAAGGATATGCATGAATACTTTAATGTTTTGGATGGCAGATTACTTTATATGAAAGATAATTAAAATTTTCAAAGTACAAGTCAACATCTGTTTTACATCTGCCTTTTTTTAAAATCAAATAAAATAATTTTTTTTAGCGTAATTTACTTAATTACTTTTTGAGAACTTTATTATAGTTTATGTACTCTATAAAGACATACTCGTGTTTGTCCTGTCAATTTATTTTTTTCTGAAAGATTGCCCATTTCTTAATTCATAGAACGTGCATTTCCTTCTGGTTTCTTTTTGTTAATCTTCCTTAACTATAGGTTGAGTAGATAGGCAAATTTGCGTTCTAATACAGAATGCATACTGCGTAATGTACATAAAAAGGAATATGGTAATGCATGGTAATGACAAGACGAATTAAATCCTTAGACGTATTTATTTTTTTTTAATGGCGGCTTAGACAGATTCGCATGAAAAAGATAACCGTTAAATTATGGGACATTTAGGTGAAAACTAAAAATGTGTAGGTTTAAAACAAAACATCTTAGACTATAATTTATTCTGGAAGCTGTGGGGCCTAAATTAAATAGCCAATCACAATACTCTTCATTATCTTTATTTGAATCAAACTTTTTAAAAAGTGAATATAATTCGACATCGACGCGCACACACGATGAAATCAACCAAGGTAGGTACATTAACTTAAATTATTCAGAGGTATACATTTTTATTTTACATTTGTTTATACATATCATGTCTATTGAAATCAACCAAAACTTTCTTTAACAAATATAACTACTGTTTACAACATAGTTTGGATTCTTTTATTTGAATGAATCTAAAAGTCTTTGAATAAGCAATGTTCCGTGGGAAATATGATAAATTTACTTCAATTGCTTCTAAGGAACATGCTGGTCTTCTTGTTTAATGATTTTATTTTCATTTGAATGAATCCCCACCCCCCCCCCCCACACACACACTAAAAGTCATTTTAATAAGCTATATATTTCACATAGGAATATAAAATTAATGTCATTTACTTGGTGTATATTTGAAGAAATATTTTGACAGTGTTATAATTACAATTCAATGAACTTTTTGGATATTAATCTTTATTTAATGAATTCTTTTTTAATGAAGAATAAATCTGGAAAGCTCATTTTTCTTTGTCAAAAAGCTGTTGATTAATTTTTACGCTTCAAATTTTTGCGAATTGTCACTGGTGCTAAAAATAAAAATATAAGCAGATCAGGTTATCCTATATATTTCACATAGGAATAAAAATTATTCTCATGACCTCCGCAATTTCATGGTCTATATTTAAAAAAATATTTATATTTGACAGTGTTATAATCATAATTTTGAAAATGAATTTCTTGGACATCACTCATGATTTCAAAGAACTATTCGGTGTTGTCTTACTACTTGAAATAGAATTTTACAAAAAAGTTGTTTTAACGTAAAGCCTGTTTAATTTTCTGATAGCAAATAATTATGTTTCTGAAATAACCAAAAAAAATTAAACAGGTTTCTTTTAAAAATGATGCTTAAGTCTATTCACTGAGTTAAAAAAAAGACACTAGTCCTCAGAAAAAAAAAATGTTGATTTACTTATTTTTATGCAATTGCAAATTTCTAAAAATATATAGTAAAAATGGATGTTTTACGATATTTGTTATTTTGCATTATCAATAATTTTTGCTCGATGATATACACACCACATAATACATGCATTTTTTTTGTCTTTGTTGTATTATTTTTTTTTTTTTCTAACATTGCTGAAGTACATTGTGAGAACAGTATCTTTTTTGTCCTTTGAAGGAGAAGGGCGAGGGGGGGGGGCAAAAACTTACAAGGTTCGTAATATTGTTAATTGTGTTTTTTTCTGCTTGTCTAGAGTCTAGATCTCATTCAAAGAATTGTGTTCAAATCAGAAAATGAAACCGTATAAACTTCTGTGTGAGGTATTTGTGTGTTTACATGTATCCGATAGGTAGAAAAAGTCCGATAAATAAAGTGTATAAAGCACAAACGACCATTTAAAAATAATAATATAATAAGTAAAGTCCATGAACTAAAATTTTAATACTATGCTGTATGAAGGTTCTTCTGATTTTTTAGATTTTATTTGCCTTTTTGGCAGCATGCTTTTCAAGCCACCATGCCTTATTACTGAGACGAAATTCATGCCGACATTGTAAGTCAATTTCTGATTAAGGAAAATGAAAGAGATATGCCATAATGGTCTAAGTTATTGTATTTTTAAATTATATATACTCATTTAATGAATGTAAAATTACTATATACTATAACTATCTTAAGTAATAATGATAATTATTATACATATTAAAATAATGATAATAAGTAGGTGAGATCTCGTTGCAAGTAAATGATTTTTCGATAGGATAAGATGTGATTTTGAGTAGATAATTCGTAAAAAGATAATGATATAAAGATTTCCCTCCTTATATTTTATTCTGTTGATTTAAGAGGCATTATTTTGGACATCTTTTCTTCAATATTGTTCATCAAACCGGTTTAAACTTTTCGAGATTTCAAAATCCCTATTGTAAGGGGTCAGCTCCTTTTCCTTGATATAAAATAAAAGGTCTTGTTAATTCGAGGGGTTTTTATTTTCAACAACTATCAAGAATTTTCTTTTATTTTTAAAGAAAAGAAATATCTAGGGGCCAACCTTGAAATTTCTTAAAGGGACTATTTTACCAAAAAATATTGTTTAGAACATTACTTGGACCATCTTTTGGTCAATGTTGCTTATCAAAATATGACCCCTTTTCAAGATATATTGAATATTTTAGCAGATTATATATAATTAAAAAAAGAAAAAAAAAGTATATTGATAACTCAATGTACAATGTATATGAAAATATTTCTAAATTCAATCTTTGCAGACAAAAAATGCAATTCCAATCTATGTTTAAATGGCGGGGTATGTGATAAATTGAAGATACACACAGGAAAACCCATATGTATATGTCCCGAAGGATTTACTGGTAAAAGATGTGAAAGTAAGTATCTTTTAATTTTCAAATACTAAAAATGCATTTACATTAATAATAATCATTGTACATTTCCATGTCAATGGATGACCGAAGTTTTTCATCGGAAAAGAGAATCTTCAAGCAGCAATCGTTAAAATCTAATAAATTAACGAAGTGTCATAATCAGCATTAAAAAATATAGAAAAAGAGCTTAAGGCCACTGTACAAAGTTAGCAGATATAAAGAGAACATTAGATACATTGACAAATTATCAATTAATAATTATAATTTTTATTCATATTGCGTTATTCATAAAACGTTCACTTAATGGTTCGTGCAAACTAACAACCAAAAATGATAAACTTAAGGAATTCAACCTTTCAACCTTCAACTCCCCTTTTTCATGTTTAAGTATACCCTCATCACATGCATATATGGTGGCGTATTTCATAAAAAATATGTTTAAGTAAAAAAATGATCAGATTTTTCTAATTTTTGTTTGTTTGTTTGTTTGTTTTTTTTAGTTAATGTATGTGACTGCAATGATTGTCAGAATGGAACATGTAAGGCGGATAAATGCAACAAACGTGGTTACACCTGTAGCTGTTTTCCTGGTTATAACGGCGATAATTGTGAAGGTAAATACGATTATTCATTGTTTATTCTTTCATGTCCCTCTCGAAAATTTTTAACTCATATGGAGACGCCACCACTTGCAGTTGGAGAGCTGCAAATTTTGTCCTATACTCGGCACCTAGGGCCATTGAACAGGGAATTTTCTCTTTCGTGCCAGCACCTACTGCGACACGGGACATCGGTTCTATACGGTCTCATCCGAAGGACCGGTCTCAACGTCCCACAGTGGAAATTGAACCCGCGACGTAAGAATCAACTACTTACTTCGCGACTCTAGAGCAGAGTACGCTCCTAACCACTGTTCCATGCGCGCGGGCGACGTGACTACGTCGTGAAGGTAAATAATTATGAAATTTATACTCATTAAGTCAAAAAAACCTTTATCATATCAATAACATATTAACCAGATTTACATAATTTTCTTATTAAGCAAAAACATTTTTCATGTCAATAACATTTTAACCAGATTTACATTTCTTTTAGATCGAATGACCTTTATGAATTAATAAGTGTTAATAAGTGTTAAAAAGAAAAACAAAACTCAGTGACTGTTTTCTTTTCTAGTTGAGATATATGACTAATTTTCTTAATAATTTGTGTTTGTTTGTGAATTTGTTCATGTCCTTCTCCAGAATTTTTCACTTTTATGGATACCCAACCGCTTTTGGAGGAGAAATAAAAACTGACAAGAAGACATTTCCTCGGCAATTGAGCAGCAGGTGATATTTTTCCTGGCAACACCTACTGCAGAACTGGACCTCGATTTATATCATGTCATCAAAAAGACTGCTCTCCACTACCACAATGCGTTTAGAAACCGCAAAGTTAAGACTTATCACTCCGCAACTCTTCAGCAGACGCTGTTACCAATGCACCACGCCGGAGACCTTAACTCATGTATCTGCACGGCAGACCTGGGTCCCGTTTGGCAAAAGAGCGAAAATATCTTACAGATTCTTAAACATACATACGTCGCGAGTTTGATTCCCTTTATGGGACGTGGAGACCGGTCCTTTCGATGAGAACGTTTAAACCGAGGTTTCGTGTCACAGTAGTACTGGCACGAAAATTATCCCTCACTGCTCACTGAGCATATGAGGGAAAAGCTCTCGAAAGGGACGTTAAACAACATACAATCAATCAATCCATTAAACATAACTACCCTACACTTCAAATGTATATCCTTGCATTTTGCGAATGATTTATATTACAAAGCATAATCAAAAACTTAGAACAAGAATAAATTAAGTTCGGACATTAAAATGATATTTTACAAAAAGAAAATCTATTTGCAATGACAGTAAGTAAGATTAAGAATCAGTTTGATATGTTGTTCTTATTTAAAATTCCAACCTTTATCATAAGAAATTAAAAGAAGTGCAAATCAATAAAGTTATCTCCCATTGGTCGCCATATTATAGGTCGACTGAGTGATTTTCCCTCTTTGTATTACCAAGTTAATAGGTTGTAGCAGTAATATTTGGTGGAAAATATGTAATATTTATTTTTTTTTAATGAAAGGAGGCTTCCAAAAATTTATATACTTCAGAAAAATAATGATTTCTAATTCAAAATAGCAAATATTAAAATTTTAAATTGGTTGATCAATGAAGGGATATGAGCATTTGGACCTCCAGTATGGTGGCCAACGGGAAATAACTCGCTAAATTCTGGCCTATCGAAAACTTCAGTATCTATAATCAAAGCATATGTTCAAATCAAACAAAGTTAAATAGATGTCCTGCGGCTGCTTCATTTTATAGGTTAATTCGTTTGTGATGTTGCAAATGATTTTTTTGCAGGGCTCTATAATAAAACGTTATAATTTCAACGTTCAAAAGAAGTGCTAATCAATAAAGCATTATAAATCAGTTCAAGATTTTTGTGTTGTGACGTTAAGTGTCTTCATGGATTTACATGTAATGGCTATAAGTTGATTCCGTTCCATTGGGATATTTTTATTTATCTAGCTTATAGAGACCACGATTAAGTGTGCAGGGCTTCGACTTCAGACTTGTAAGTCAGAGGCATTTTAGTTTTTCATGGTGTCAATGCCTACCTTGACTCAACTACTAATTTAAAAGCTTGTACAGCTTCACGTCTAATTTAGGTGCTTAAGGAAGGAACAATCATTACTCATGTTCACCTCTCACTGCATTTGACCGGGGGAGGGCCCAATTGAACTCAGGCCCCCGATAGCCTCTAAAGCAATTTGACATGCAACATGTACATATTTTGAAACAATGTTTCTGGATTAGTTTCAATAGGTGATGTATGTGACAACCATGAATGTGTGAATGGAACCCGTGTACCAGACCAGTCCAGTGGTCGAGGATACACGTGCAACTGTACCACTGGTTATGTCGGGGAAAACTGTCAAGGTAATACACCATATAATTCTCACCGTTAATAGGGTTCTATCAAACCTTAACATTTTTATAAAGTCCTTGCTTATTATTACAGCATGTATTTAATTATTCCGTATGAAGCTGTCATAATAAGCTCTTAATTGGGTTTGATTAAAACACACGAGTCACCTGCTGCAATGTACATACATTTTTTGTTAATTAACGACACTGTCAAGGATGTGCCATTATATGTTGATTTCTGAATGAATATATAACAAGAACAAAAGAAAGTCTAAGATTCGAAACAAATGAAGATTTGTCAGGATGGGAACTAGGCCACTAAAACACATATCAGGCATGTGTACAGCTACTGCGAAATCCTTTCATTTCATTACCCTTTTTAATCAGTTAGATGTATGTGACGACAATGATATTGTCTGAGTGCATATACATGTAAAGCGAGTCATTTCAGTATTAAGGTTAAAGATTTATTGGAGACAATGTTGATATTTGTTCTGACAGTGTATGCTAACTCCTCCAAGACACCTGATCCCACCTCTAGAATTTCAAGGGATTCATGTTAATGCCCTTCACTAATTGTCACATATTTGTATTGTTGTGAATTGTTTGATATTGATCCCAGCTTTTTTATCGTTTCCCTTTTCAGTAATCAGTTAACTATAATCAGTTGATTAAAAAAAATGATTTTAAAAACTTAGATATATTTAATAGTTGGCGTATGTGACAACAATGAATGTGTGAATGGAACTTGTGAAGCAGACCAATCCAGTGAGCGAGGTTACAAGTGCAATTGTTTAAATCATCATTTCGGAGAAAATTGTGAAGGTAAACGTTTCAACGAGATACTATGGTATATATGGAAAGTATCTGTCATCATACATGCAAGATGCAACATAATGATACATGTACGTAGACATGCGACTTATTTATTGTAAACATGCAAGATGTTGATGTTGACATAAGAGTTAAATATTTACATTCAGTGTAATTTTCTTTATGAAATCCATGAGAAATCCACGACGTTCAAATCTCTATAACACACGCAAAACCTTGTCACCGCGCGTTAGAATACACAGCAGGAACTATAAGCATTTTCAATACTCTGGGGACACCAAAATGTAAATATTTTATTTCAATTTAATGAAAAACTATAACCCTGAAAAATTAACGTAAAAATTAACGTAATGTGTGTTAAGAATTAATTTGTCGCTTTTTTCCTCGCAATGTTTGTTTGCGTTATTTAACTTTGCAACGTCATTTAACGTCATTTGACGTCACAAACGGCTCTTACATTTAATAACCATGGCAGTTTTGAAGGGCGCTACATTCACAGTTAAGATGAATGAAATAAGCAAGAATGAAGAAGGAAAATTAGAGAATGTAAATATAAGCATTGAATTCATATTTTTGGATGTCTTCGGTCCTATAACACACCTGGTCGTGCCGACAAATTATCATACCGCGCTAACAATTTGTCGGCAGGGCCAGGTGTGTTATAGGACCGAAGACATCCAAAAATATGAATTCAATGCTTAATTATATCAGCTGAAGTTGGTTATCACCATATTGTTAAAGTAACCATAGGGGGTTTTTCTTTACTATATAGATTAATTTTTTATACAATAACATATATACAAACAGAGTAGGTTCTGGCCAGGGCCGACTCTCCGCTCCGCTGCTGTCCCAGACACGTCCTGTATGCTCGGCATCCACGTGTTGTAGAAGAGCGGCCATGCGACTATCCCGCCGTCTGACGTAATACAGACAGTAAGTCGTACCACGGGATAGTCGCACAGATACTACATTCTTATCCCTTGTACCATGTGCCAGTGTAAGTAAGGAAGGGTGGCAAATCGACCTGTTTCTGTCCAATCAATTATTTGCCATCGAGCAATATTCATGTGAACAACATTATTCATGCTACTTCATTAGACTTAATCTTAACTTTACAAACTGGAAATTATGATAGAATTTTTTATTTTCTTATTAAAAAAAAATTAAATCGGATACTTTTATCATCCACATTTTACCTTCACTAATGCATGGAAAAGGGGCAATAACCCGTGACTAAGTACCGACACTGTATGGATGGATAGATAAATTCCGACTTAACTCATTTATCAGTTTTTTTTTTTGTTTTTTTTTTTTTTGTTTTGTTTTGTTTTTTTTTTTCTTCAAAAAAATAGGAGGTGAATGAGGAATAATAGGATAGACCTTTGATAACGTCGCATATATTTTGTGAGATGAATTCAAATATGCGGTATTATGCCAGCATGGAAGATACGTATGTTGACGTGAAACTTTTTATCTTGCATGTTGACATAAATGACTTGATTGTTGAAATTACTTACATGTTGACATAAATAAGACCTATGTCTACATGATTATGTTGCATGTAAACATAAATAAGTCACATTTTGTCGTAAATATGTTGCACGTCCACATAATTATGTTGCATGTTAATATAAATGTCTCATGTCAACAAAGGTTTGTTGCATCTTGTGTGTATGATGTCAGAAACTGGCGCTTTTAAGTAAATTGACCCATACTAAAACTATATTCTCTTTGTAACTTGCATGCTAACATAATTTTCACGCAAGTGGACATAATCATCAATCGTGTTGACTTATTTTTCTTGCATGTTAACAGAATTTATCTTGCATTTAGGGGCAGAAATATGTCACAATACTATCATTTCATGTAAATAATTTCATATATTTTAGATCAGAGGTTACCCTCTAACTAGACATTTAAAAGCATAGCTTTAAAAATTTGCGTATAGAGCCTTTCCGCATTGGAATTTTTTTTTTTTTTTTTTTTTTTTTTTGTAGTACGTTTACCAAGAGATTGTAAAGAACATCATGAAAATGGTAAAACTACTACAGGTGTTTACGAAATTTATCCGTATGAGACTGTCCCTTCTTCTATCAGTGTTTTATGTGATATGGAGACTCTGAATAGAGGATGGACGGTATGTTCCTTTTGTTTGTTTGTTTTTTTTTTTGTGAGGGTGTAGTTTAAAGACATAGAGAATGAGTATCACTTCCCTTGAAGCGTAGTTTCATTATCGGCCTGTTCGTTATAAGCATGATTTACTGTTTTTATTTCTCAAAGGCAATACAAAAACGTGTGGATGGATCTGTGAGCTTTAACAAAACATGGGATGAATATAAGGCCGGGTTCGGGATTCCAGGAGAAGAAGATTTCTGGATCGGTAAAGACATTAAATCCTTGATAATCTGGACAGCCATTGTACGGTAGCTTTCCTTTCTGGACTAAGTTTATTTGGAATACATGTAATTTCTATGTCTGTTTCAATAGTCAGGACGTTTTATCAAACAGGACATTTTTTCCAGGGGAAAAAACACGAGTCTGGCTTAACGAAACATACCGGCATAAAATTAAACACTTTTCAAGTTTTCGCGCATATTTGTTATATGCTTCAAATACAATAACGCCAATGGCTGTCAAAAGCTTTAGAAAGTTAATAATATTCAGGTATCTTTCTTAATGTGGCAGCAAGATTAATTAAAAATGTAAGCTCAGTTTTCCTATCTGGCTTAGATTTTGGAATTTTTAGATTACTCTACAATTTGATTTTCCCGCTGATTTTAAAAATATTGACCTTTTCTAGAAATCCTCCAGGTTCAGAACAGCGAGCTTAAATATGGATCCACAAATTAAACTATTATCAATACTGCATCGAAGAGCTTTAGTATTCCATCTTTGATATATAATTTAAGAATGTATGCATGCATAAACTGTATTGCAATACATTTATCAAATATTTTGAATATACATCAAAACAGGAAACGAGCTGATATACCAGTTAACAAAGGGAAACGACTCTTCTCTCTATGTCTCGATAACTCTGGTAAATGGTACAACCCTATATGAGGTATATGAGAGGTTCTCAATATCGAATGAAACAGAAAAGTACCAACTCGCTTTGTCTGGAATTCCAACCGGAACCTTAGGTATGATTCATATAATTATTGTTAAATAACAGTCAAGTGAAAGAGAAGGATTGGTTTGTTGTTAGTTTAGTCAAATGATGACTGACGTTTTTCATACTAATTGTTAAATTATTATTTATACACTGAGTTGACGACTAATTTTTCCGTAATTTTCCGATCATGACAAGGAGCACACAGCTGATGTGACCGGTTGGCAGAGGATGCTCACTCCTCCATGGCACCTGATCCCAATCTCTGATGTTCTGGAGATCCGTATTTGCTCTGTTCTTATTTTGTATTTTTTATGGACTTTTGATCTTGAACACTGTTCTTATGTTTCATTGATACTCTTTTACGTATTGACATATCTCTAACATCCCTTAGCCTTCAGAACAGTGTTCCACAATACTAGGTTCAACTTTATTTTGCTTTTACTCTTTTGTTGACTAGATAACATTTCTTTACATTCATAAAATTTGTTCTCTAGAAAATAAAGTTCACTTAACATTCGAAATATCGGTGTTCAAGATAATGAGGTTAAACTACATAGCCTCTAACTTTGTAGATGACTGTAGGGCATTCTTCTTCATACAGAAAATTAATTTTCGATAAGAAAAGTTCCCTGACATACCAGATATCGGTGTTCGAGAAAAAGATTGATTGATTGATTCTAACTTGTTTAACTTCCCTTTCGAGAATTTTTCACTCATATAGAGACGCCACCACTTGCCGATGGAGAGCTGCAAATTTTGTCCTATACTCGGCACTCAGGGCCATTGAGCAGTGAGGGATCTTTTTCGTGCCAGCACCTACTGCGACACGGGACCTCGGTTTATATGGTCTCATCTGAAGGACCTGTCTCCACGTCCCACAGTTGGATTCGAACCCGCGACTTAACTTAAGGATTGACTCCTTACTTTGCGACTCTAGAGCAGACGCTCTAACCACTGTGCCACGCGGGCGACTCGAGATAAAGAAGTTTAACTGTGTTTTGATTTTTCTCTATAGGGGACAAGATGCAAGAATGGGGTGCAGGAGGGAATTTCTTTTCTACTTGGGACAGAGATCACGATAGGATGGGTACTTCTAACTGTGCTGGAAGCTACGGCGGAGGTTGGTGGTTTTCTGCTTGCTACTACGCCTTCCTTAATGGACAATGGGCCTCGACAGACTGGTTTCAACCTTGGTTTCGCATTGTCCATAAAGGATCGGATATAATGGCGACGAAGATGATGATAAAGCGTTTCTAAGTGAGTTTTTGTATATACAAATTTGGACAGATTTTTGGTGGAGAATGATCATGTTGTCGCCCGCCTGGCACAGCGGTTAGAGCCTCTGCTCTAGTCTCAGTCGCTAAGTAAGGCGTAATTATCAGTTTTGTGTTTTCGATTTTGATGATTAATCAAACTGCTACTTTTCTCTTCCTTTATTATAAGTACAAACCAGAAGAGCTCTAGTCTCGACAGAGACTTCTGGTTATGTATACAAATTTGGACAAATTTTTGGTGGACAATGATCATGTTGTCGCCCGCGTGGCGCAGTGGTTAGAGCGTATTCTCTATTCTAAGTCGCTAAGTAAGGAGGTGATCCTATTGTCGCGGGTTCGAATCCCAGGCATAACAAAAAATTGTCGATTCAGTGGGACATTTTTAAACACCAAACATAAACAAATTTTATGATTTATTAATTTCTGAAACTGCTAAAAGCATAATTGAATTACATTTAGTTTGTGAACTTTAAAAATGAAAATGTGTTATAATTAAAAGAAGGTTTTATTTTCATGGTAAGCATACCTCATAACACCATATTTTCCATTGTTCGTTTGCTCTCTTTCTACTCAAATAAAAAAAATATGGTCGGTAGGTACGTGGGATTTTCTTCTCTTTTTTTAATTTCGAAATGCAGTTGTATAAAGAATATGAACATTCAGGGGAAATGTTAAAGATTATATTGTTTCCTATGAATTTTTCAATGATAATTTGAATCACGCCATTTTTAGATAGTTGGTCAAGAGAGAGCAAACACACAAACTTTTTTTTCTTAATGAATAAACTATTAACAATTGAACCTGATGAAAAAGGAACTATTTCTTATTTTACATGTAATCTTTTTTTTATTTGATAGATTTTAGGTTTGGTGAATTGCAATAAAATCAGGAGGGAAAACTTATAAGCAGCTGTATATGTTTTTTCCTTTTCAGAAACGTCGAATTACTGTGGATTTTGTATGCTATGTAAAATTCGAAAATATACATGTATAAGTAAATAAACTTGAAATGCAACAATTTATTATTATTTTATGAATATTTAAACATGATCCGTGTCCATGTTTTTCACTTTTCAAGTACTTTTTCCCTAAGAAAACACATTAAATACTGTGGATTTTGTATGCTGTGAATTTTGAAAATATACTCGCTTTATTATAATTAAGGTGAAAATAAACTTGCAATACAACTATAAATTTTATAAAATATACATTTTTTTTAGGGAGTGAAAGGTAATTGATTGACGATGCAGAAATTTCAAAATGCAAAAAATATTCTGTGCACCTTTTTTCATATTTCATTATGGTCAAAGACAAATATATAAAACCATAAGAAAAATTAATTTTGAAAAATATATATATTGTCTATGAAATACATGCCTGATTGGATGGATTTGTTTACAATCATTGAAATAAATATTTTATTGTAAAATATGCTTAAATTAAATTTCACAAAGTTTCTTGTACATTTATAGCTAATGCTCAATATTACCTGAGAATTGGAAAAGGTGATAATTCTGGCTGATGCTGTGTAACTTGAAACAAGTTAGAGGAAGTAGATGCAATTATATAGTAATAATTACTTGTGCATTGTGTCCAACCCTCCAGTTTCTGCACAAAACTTGATTATTATCTTAAAAGCTTATAACATATTGATTGACAGGACAGATAATTTCTGAACCACTTTGTGCTTTCAACTAACTCAAAATCGTTTTGTAGGAACCTGCAGGTTGAGTCTCAGAAGTCACACAGGGTCTTGCTACCATAACTGATAATGTTTCTAGCAAATGTTAAAGAAGTTACGAGGTTTGAAAGGCTTGCCTTATATATGGACTCAATGCACGATACAAAGGCAAGACACTTCTTGTTTTCTTAATCTGATATATCTTTGTCAGCAGTAGACATTAAAGAATCAACAACAATATCATTTCAAGAATTTAGCCATGTTTTTAAATGAAAAATTACTTGATTTCATTTATTTCTATAGACATTTTGAACTGTTAAAGGTAAACAGTCTTTACGTTTCCCGAATGCTGATGCAAGATCTTTTAATTCATCCATTAATATACATTCCATTTCAATATGCTGAATAATTTTATCTTGAAATTTTTTTGAATATGCACTGAAATCATTAACACACGATGTACAAATATAATCATTGCCCCTTTTCCGCGAAATTGAGTCAATGATATTTTTGGACACTTTTTATGCTAAATAATGAGCAGTGATTTCATTGAAGATTCTTGTGTTTAAACAACAACATTTTAAATTTAAGTTTGATTTTTCGATATTTCTTTCCTAAGTGTTTAATAAGATTTATATATTGTGCCGAAAAGCTAAAAAGATTTTTAATGCATAATTATTTGAAAAACTTTAACCTTGCCCATAACTTTTGATTATGTGGAGCTAAAAAAATTGTACTTTCATATTTCATATGAGTATTCCTTGTGGCAAGACCTTTCTTTGGGTACCACCAAATGTGACCTTTTGACTTTGGAGTTTCACCCACTTTTACCTGTTACAATATATTTCCAAACATGCTATGATTTGTGGCCCATTGACCTTGACCTTCACGATTGACCTTATTTTAAAAAAAATCAACTTCAGTGATAATTTCTAAATAACATATGATAGGGCCTTCGTATCTGAGACAATGTGTCATAAAAAATGACATCTCACCCACAAAGACACCGTAAGCGGGGGACCACATTTTTTTGAATTTGCTTGTTCTTCTTCAATTCCATAAATCCCTTCCAGTGCGAGTTGACAATAGTATCAAGCATCAATTTGTGCACATAAATGGGGAATAAGTGAGATTCAAACAGGCTTAAATACCCTGCAATTATCGGTTGTTATGTTAAAAATGCAACTTCCGTTAAAAAAAAGAGCCCGCATTATTAAACGCAACGATAAAAAATTTATTAAAATTCAAAACATGCATGTGTGACAGTTTTCTTCATTTTTATACCCACCATGACTTGTGCTTCAAACACCTTGCGTGGTATCGGAAATTGAGGCTATCTACGGCAGCAAATATAGCTAAATTTCACTATCATGATAGTGGGATTCCACTATTATAGCGGAATTTACGTTTCCTCAACCTGTATGGGGTTTATACTATACGTAGCAACAATTTCTAAAACAAAAAAAAAATCACTCATAAACACATTTCTGAAAATAGCAGCAGTCTCCCCATTTCTTAAGTTCTATGGTGGATACAATGACTTTGTTAGCAGATATGTGACAAATAGATACACATAGACAAGTAAGTGTAGACATCTTTAGTCCAATCCTAAAAAATCCTAGTTAAAGAAAGGGAAAAGAAAAACCCGAATAAACACACTTGCAAAAGCTTTAATATTTTATAATTCATATATCAACAATTAAAGCAAAATCAATATTCGATGTCCATTGTTTAGTGATTGCATGAATCTTTTCATGCTGGTATTTGGTCGGCAAAGCTGTAAAATGATGCAAAAGTTTCCCGGATGCTAGGATCAATTTCAGACGCCGGAAGTATGAAACCGTCAGTTCCGGATCCGCTAGCGGGACGTAACTCGTACACGTATGCATACTTCACACCATTCAGCTTGAAGTAGTCGAAGGCTCCACCGGATGCAGCATCTAGAAGAATACACATGCACTAAATTTAAATTTTTAATGTTTCCATAAATAAGACCACATGTTATGTTATATCTCAGCAAGGTCCCTCAAGATTTTACCTCAGTCTACTACCGAAAACATGTTTAAACTGGACACCTTGGAGACCAGTGGTTTCAAAAAAATCTCTGTATTAGACAAATATAATTTCCTATCAAACAATATTTTAAACAACTTAATTTAGTGGAAAGGACTAAAAGGTTACATTACATTAGATATGATATGCAGTGGATGATCACACCTTCATGGCACCTGATCCCACATCTGACGTTTCGGAGGTCCGTGTTTGATCTGCTCCTATTTTGTATTGTTTTATGAATTTTTGATCCTGAATACTGTTCATTATTTATCTCCATATGTTTCATTCGGGTTACAAAACAGACCGATAAAACAAGCATCACTGTAATTTCTCTAATAAATAAGAATGGAAAATTTTTGACTTACAGAGGATTTCTGGACCATGTCCAACGGTAAAGCTGACCCCATTAACCTGTCTCAACGCCAACATAGCGATATCTCCAACATTTTTCTACAAGAACAAAATCTAACCCTGTTTACATTGATTTCATGATGATGGTACTCAGATTTAAAAATATCGGAATAAAAAAATAATTCGTAGATATGCTGATGCGTACCAGTTCATTGTAGTCGGGTGCTTTGACAGAGGCATAGGCGTACGGTACGAGCAGAAGCTGAGAATAAGAGTGGATAGAAAGATAGGATCTGACGTCACCAGTCTCCGCCACAGCATTGATAACTGCCTGTGCCTCGGGCTCGGAGTTCGCACTTTCTCCGCGGTAAGTGTCAGAGCACCAGTTACTGGATGAGCCCGCACCTAAATTTAAGGATAATTTCATTCTTAAAATTCTATCACCTATTATGCTTTAATATTAATTGCTTGTGATAAAGATTTGTTACAATTCAAGCTATTTCCTCTCAATCAAACTGAACATTTTTCGTTAATTCTAAATATTTCTTCTCGCGAAAAAATACACCCCTTTTGATAAAGATTCATTTTTCAATAATAATAATTTGAGTCAGGACAGAGTGTTTTTAGTTTTTAATTTCTCTTCTCGCGAAAAAAAAAACATTACTTCATTTAAGTAAAATATGTAGAAGACACATACCACCCCAGTCAGCTGCAAAATTCCTGTTGAGATCCACGCCTGGACATGAGGAGACAACATTGACTCTCCTATTCTTACGCCAGAGTCGCTACGAAGAGAAACGGAATTACTTAATTACAATGATAAATATGTGAATGAATAATAAAATGGTAAAAATAAATAAATAACAAATGTTAAAGTCCAGTAAATATACTAGTATCATGTTGTAAATTTTGAATTTACTAGGGGGAGGTAAATGCAAAATTTACAACATGTTGTAAATTTTGCATTTACCTCCCCCTAGTAAATTCAAAATTTACAACATGATACTAGTCGAACTTTGAGATTTTAAATTCCTGCAACTCAATCCTCTTAAACAGATATTTCAAGGCTAGTTTTGTATTTTATAAATAAAATAGACAATTGATATAATGATTTTCATCTCAAAAGAGAGAGTTTAATTAAAAAAAAATGACTTCGTGATAGAAATATAAAATTATTTTTATTAGTCTCACGTTTTGTTTAGAGAAGTTGTAACCGTCCGGGTTCATCATGGGAATAAAGTACCAGTCAAACTTATCCAGCATAAACGTAGCTTGTTGTCCCAGAGTACCAGTTTTGCCATAGTTAGCCGTCAGCTGTGATGAAAAGAAGAAACGCAGATTTTTTTTTTTAAGAATAAAATTGTATCTATTTAAATTTAACGTTCGGTTATATTTCCTTATTTTTCTTTATGAAAATTTAGAAATAAAAAAATAAAATGCTAAATATTGTTTTCACTTTTAAAAATGCAAAAAAAAAAAAAATAAAAATAAAAGAATCTGATATCAATTAAATACATAATCAAACATTTAACTTTTTTTTTTTTTTTAAATATAACTATTTAAGTCAAGATAACTCGTACAATATCAATACTCCCAAGGCACGTAGACCCTGTGATCCATTCCCGGGCATGCGCAAGGCATTCGATATACATGGCTGGCTTTTTCGGTGCGTTAACATCCGCGGCAACCTATAAAACATTACACGCTTAAATACAACATCATTCCTACATTATGTAAGTCTGAAGTTAATTCTTTTTTTATTTTGACACAAAATAATGTTGTTTTCAGTTAGGAAACCATGCTATGAAAACAACGTCTTTCATTTATTAAGCTCAACAAATTGAACAACGCATACGTACAATGTATTACATTATTATATATTTACATCCACTGAATACTTTTTCCTTTATTTCTTAAGAAAACCCATTGCGTTAATCACTGCATAAACTACATTAGGCATGTCGCCTATACAGATTTCACGATCAGTGGCTGTTCCATCAATAAAACGTATAAAGACGTTCGCATCATTAATACAGTAATTAATCTTTTTAATCGTACTTTAAATGATTATTTAAACAGATATAAATATAAACAATAAAATGTCTCTCTTTGTTTGTTATTACTGAAATTAACGGTCGCAGCTATTGCAGAAAAAAAAATTTATATAACCCGCTTACGCGGGTTATGTAATTTTTCTGCAACAGCTGATTCCGTTAATTCCAGTAATAACAAACAAAGAAAACATTTTATTGTTTAAATATATAAAAATAATCAATCAGATCTAAACAGACTGTAAACATACTCTGCTTTACAATTTATGCAAATTAATTTGACCGGTACTGACCTTGACCTGCCAGATGTCCCTGCCCTCAATAGATTTACCGATGCTCTTTAGTTCCATCATTCCTGGGAAATTTGTACTTTTCTCTTGCAGCCAAAGCTCAAACTGTAAATGTAGCTTAATATGTATGATCCGAAATTCGAGAAAATTTGAAATTTTAAAACACAGAATTTAAATGAGGGAATAAAACATAAAAAAATATATGCAAGCACCTTTATACGCTACCTTATATTACCGTATCTGCATCTTTGTCAGCTTCTAAAATGATTCTTACCCTTTTTTCCCCTTTTATTTCTATTTTATTGGGAGAGGGGGTGTTAATTTGTGTGTGTGTGTGTGTGTGTGTGTGTGTGTTTTAAATATATCTTTGATTGTCTGTATTGGTATTTTAACAGCTGTTTTATTTGTTGTTGAAACGACTATACATGTACATGCATTGATTGCTTTAAATCACAATCGTGTTTCTATATGTAGACAGTGTAATATACCAGGAAAGACAACTTTCAAGACTAATTAATTTATCACAAAGACATAACGTAACATTTACATTAGACGGGTTTTTGGATTACATATTACACAAAACACAGATTAAACTAGAGGCACTGTGAGCAATGAGCTCACTAAATGATCCCCCCCCCCCCGCCTCCCATATGAATAAAATGGCAGTGTCCATGTTTTGCTCTGGACAATCCAAAATATATGTCAGATCAAAAAGTAAAATAGGAGGTGCACAATGGCAAGATTCTGTGAAAGTTTCATTAAATTTCATTCAGTGGTATGAGAGGAGTTGCGGATAAGAGATGGGTACCCAAAAGCGTAACACACGGACGGACGGACAGACGGACGGAATTAACGATTACTATATACCCTCCCGCTTTTCAAGCGGGGGGTATAACAAATTTTAATGTATATATGTATAAATATTATGATCGTTCAATCGTAATTTCTTACGTCTTCCCACATGAGATAGGTGGTCCAGATGTCGTTGGTCGCTCTTGTTGCCATTTCTTGGCGCTCCCGCTCAATGGTTCTAAGATTGGTTTAAGTAATTAATTATTTTAATATTTAACTTCAAAGATATACAAGGCTTACTGAATATTTCTAATCAAGATAGAAAGGAATTCTATATTTTGAAGGGAGCAAAGGAAAAGAAATTGGCGAACTACATGTTTAATTGTCAATTATCATTTCATTTTTCTTAATGTCTAAAATTGCGAATTTCTATCACAATACAATGCTAAAGAAATCAACTTGTTTCACTAACTTTAAAAGCAATTCAATTGCATGAAGCTAATAAGAGCCGCTAATGAATGTTGATTGTGTTTTTACATAATCTGAGTTGATAAATATATGTATCTATAGATAAATTAATGATATAACCTGATAAGACTCTTACTTTTCCATGTCCTTATTAATAATTTTAAAATCCAGTTTCATCTTCTTCAGGGATTTCTTTACCTCTCCCAGTCGATTAGGTGGGACGAGGATATCCGTCTTTTGGGCCAAAGAGGGGACTTGGAAAAGGTCGATCTTGGGAAATATAAATTATGATATGATGATAATTAAAGTCTGATTTTTTTTTTCCTAGTAATTTTTTTTATTTCATAACTGAGTCCCACTACGATGATCATACAATCGCAATTTTCTTCCTTAAATTATTATTTTTTTTCAATCGTTATTTTCTCCCATAATTATTTTTGTTTAAGTAAAAAGGAGGGAAAATGGGAAAAATTAAAAATATCGTTAACAAGAAAGAAATATATTTTGCAATGCGGTAGTTTACATACTTCCGGTCCAGCCTGCAGAAGGTTCAGGTACTCGAGCTGCATTTCATTTTCAGCGCGAACTGATAGAACCTGATATCTGAAGTGAGAACGAAATATATCTCTTTAACAAAATACATTTTACCATGTCATTCTTTTTTTATTTTCACGAATAAGTGAAAAATCTTTTGAAAAGAAATATTAAAAAAAAAATGCCATTTAAAAAAAATAATAAAAAGGCAGAATATTAACATAAATTTTACCCTTTGAATGACTTTCGTCCCTGTGAATTTTCAGGATTTGCGTTGACTGCTATAATCAAGAGAATGGAGAAAATAAGCGGTCCCATGTTCCTAGCCATAACGTCTCTCTTTAGCCTAAGTCGGGAAACGTTATGACCCAAAAACATCGAACAGGAGATATTTTATCCCATATCTGCATATTGATTGATTTATAATGCATTAAAATTTATTCCGGCCACTAAATGTTGTTAAGTATTTGAAAGAGTACTTTTCGTCCTATAAATATATGACTTCAGCACGAGAGAAATATATGGCTAGTCATTTTTAGTAACATTAGTCACGGGCACCTTGGAATAAGGTGCAGATGTCCGACAGAAACTTAGTACGGAACAGTTCTACATTATCGAATCCCCCCTTTCACACCTGACAAAGCTTGTTTAAAACCGAAGGGACTGGAATGCTGATATAATTTTGCCAGTGTAAATGCATTTATTTTAGAACAGTAAAGAAACTATATTAATTTTTTATTTTCAGCTTTTCAGTAATATATCTGAATTGTTAAAACATTTCTGTCAGCATTATCGTTTTAAATATGAACTCTTTAGCAAGTTATATATTTTTCTTTAAAGTGTCACCTTATCGCCGGTTAAACAAACATAAGTCGATTTAACAGACAGAGCAAATTATTTATTAGAGGACCACACATTGCAATGTCAAATTCTTTCTTCTCCACCCCCCTCTGATACATGTATTAGCTGCATTATTATTAACATGACCCCCCCCCCCCCCAAAAAAAAAAAACACTTCAAGATCAAACCCTAGAGTAACCATGTTGGTTCTTTTTAGAAAAGTGATGTTTACAACTGCAAGTGTTCTCCACATTCAAGTTAAAGGATGACCGACAATTTTACTTTTGACAGGCTTCGCTCGTTTATATGCAAATTATCCCGTGTATAATATTCCTACTTTACAGTGATAACCTGTCATAAAATCTATAGGCAATGATTCATTATATTTACATTTATTTGTAATAAGTATTTAATAAATCAGTAAATATGAATTTTAAAAAAATCTTTTCTTTAGTACACTGACCAGATACGAAGACGGCTGCACGAAATTGACATGCGTATCAAACTCTTGACCTTTCACTTGGCAAAATTTACAATCGGCTTATATAATCAAGATATCAACTAGCTTAATTTTACGCCATTCATATCATTTTTGTCAACTTAGCATTTCATGTCAAGTCAAAATAACTTTCTGGTTTTTCGACAAACATCGACCTTTTATCTTGTCCAGTCATACCGAACTATCAAAGGGTTATCACAGAGAAAACAATCGGAAATCTAAATATCCCTTAATTAATATTCATACCCGTGATTGTTTATGCAACCAAGCATTTTACACGGTGTGTAAACATTTCGCCTTAACTGTGAAATGCAGGTAAGAAAAGTTAAAAAGTACTGAGGCGAAATGGGAATTTTAGTATTTGTAAATATCTGGGTTGATATAAAAATTCATATGATATTTTTTTTAGATTGAATTTAAGAGTTAATGGGAATTTATGATTACAGTAAATGACATAATACATGTTATAACAAAAATATTTTATGCTAAAAATATTTAATCTTCATCACTTTAATTCACCTGTAATAATCCAGTCCGTCGGATGGGACGTGAAATGATGCCCAGTGTCAAGGATTACAACCCTCTTGGGATGCTTAAGATCCTTTCCATGGTTTTCGAAAAAGAGTAGTCTCACTGGAGACCAACAGAAAACCCCAACAATATTCAAAACTGTTCAAACAGTATTAATTTCCGCGCCAAAATATAGCTGAAAAATTGCCGTCTCGGCGTAAAAATCAATCAATCCTTCAATAAGCACTTCTTATAAGCAGCCAAAAAAGTAAGAGCTTGGAGGTACCATCTTTTTGCCAAGACTTGACACACCTATACTGTGTATATATATATATATATATATATATATATATATATATATATATATATATATATATATATATATATATATATATATATATATATATATATATATATATATATCGTCTATAACTACGGTTCAGAGACCGCATATAACTCTCTCCGATCTGTGGCTGCTTGATCACATGTAAATTGTGTAAATATTTACGCCTCTATGCTGCAATGACGTCATGTTCAGTTAATGATAGTATTTGTTTCCACCACAATTGAAAATTACATACAAATCATAAGTACACAAAAATATTTTGTAAACTGCGATTGGGCATTGATTGATTGTTGTTGTTTAACGACAACTTCGAGAAGTTTTCACTCATATGGAGACACCACCACTTGTCGGTGGAGAGCTACAAATTTTGTCCTATACTCGGCACTTAGGGACATTACATGTAAGGAGGGGAGGATCTTTTTCGTGCTATCACTTACGGGACTTCGGTTCAAACGGTCTCATCCGAATTAGGGACCGGTCTCCACTTACTACATGGATGGGTATATTGAAAGGTCGGGACAAAGTTATTTTTCTTACTATGCCTTACACGCATAGGTCAATATTTTAATGAGGTACCAAATGTTCTTCTATGGCAACATCTCTATCAGTTTACACATTCTGGTCCAGTTAAAAATAAGTACGTTATACGAAACTTAGTTTAAATGTATTAAAAATTATTTTAGTTATCGCTGATCGGTCAGTATACATGTATTTTCGTCGCAAACCACGCCTAAAATGTGAGATCCTCTAACATTCCATCTGTTCTTGGTTGAATGATAGAAGAACATTTGGTACCTCATTTAAATATTGATCTATGCGTGTAAGGCATAGTAAGAAAAATAACTTTGTCCCGACCTTTCAATATACCCAATCAGGTTATAAAATTTATACTTATGAAATTAAACTTATACTTAGTCTAAGTAATCTTGCAGGTTCACAGAACATTTAAAAAGTGTTTTAATAGCCCTGGTTACCCTTCTCGCCGTGTCACTCTCTATTACAGATGCAACACAATCCTGAATCGAGAAGGAAGTAAAAAGGGCGATATATTATAATGTTTGTCGTTCAGCGTCCCTCTCGAGGATTTTTTCAATCATTCTTGCCGGGGGGATGGAGGTTGTACATTTTCACCTCAGTATGCTCGATACCTGGGGCCATTAAGCAGTGAGGGATTTTTCCGTGCCAACACCTACAGGGACACAACAACCTTTTGGGTTTCATCCGAAGGATCGGTCTCTTCGTCGCATTAGATTTGAACCCAAAACGTAAAGATCATCTCTTTACTCCGCTGACGCTCTTACATGTATCACTGAGCCACCAAAGAGACGCGGTATATATACATGTATTACTATATATACTTTGAGAATAAATACACTGTATGTGTCATAATGAGGCTGTAGAGAAATGACGTGATGTCTTTGAGAAAAAATATCCTTTTTTAACAACCGGCAATATTTCGCCATGATCTTTAAAAGTCAAAGTCAGCAAGCATCGAGCATTCAGTTAAAAAATGTGGAAAGTGGCATAGAAACAGATTTGGTTAGATCTCATATATATAAATTTTCAGAACAAAGGGTATGATAGAACGAGAGGCCCATGGTCCTTTTAGGTCACCTGAGCATCATGCAACAACTTTCAAATGATTGGATTTGGTTCATGTTTAAAATTTTAAGCTAGATGCTATGGCATTTACAATTTTGAAAGAGACACCATTGCTAATCATAACTATACACTTAACAATTGCTAAGTTTGGTTACAAAGATTTAATGTTTTTCACTATATACATGTAATTAATGAATAGAGCCCCACCCTAACACCAAAATTTCCTAACCCTGATGCCATAAAATTCATAATCTTGATAGAGGCACTCTTGCTCATCATAACTATGTACTTAGTTAGTTTATTTAATACCCAGAAGCAGAAAGGAAGATTTTTCAAAGAATTAAATGCATTTTCACTATATAATTAATAGATCCCCACCCTAACACCAGAACCCCTGACCCCGGGGCCATAAAATTCACAATTTTGGTAGAGGCACTCAAGATTGCATATCATAACTATGTACTTGCATTGGTTAGCTATTTAATACCCAGAAGCAGAGAAGAAGATTTTCAAAGAATTAATGCATTTCCACTATATACATGCATATATAATCTATTCAATAGAGCCCCACCCTAACACCAGAACCCCTGACCCTGGGGCCATAAAATTTACAATTTTGGTAGAGGTACTCTTGTTCATCATAACTTTGTACTTAGTTAGTTTATGTAATACCCAGGAGCGGAGAAAAAGATTTTCAAAGAAATAATGCATTTTCACTGTAAAATCTATAGAGCCCTGCCCTAGCACTAGAACCCCTGACCATTGGGCCATGAATTTCACAATTTTGTTAGAGGACTCAATGCTCATTACAATCATGCCAGCGGTTTGACCCGTTTGATGTCCAGGAGTAAAGAAGAAGAATTTAAAAGATTGCACTAATTTTAGTGGTTTTGGCCCCACCCCTCAGGCCCCAGTGGGACAGGGACCACGAAATTCACAATTTTGTTCCCCCTTCACCCATAGATGCGTTATGCCAAAATTGTTTGACATTGGACGAGCCGTTGCAGAGAAGAAGCTGAAAATGTTCAAATGTTACCCCACGACGACAGACGAAAACGGATAGCTATAGGTCACCTGAGTTAATTCTTTTTATTACAGTTTTTTTCCAATAAAGAAAATTATATGACAGAAACAATCAATCTAACCCTTAGCCATTATAAATAATTATAAGATATTGATGAAAGGCCCACAAAATTAAAGAGCAGTCAGCTGTTTTTTGTGTTTTGTGTCTATATATTTGAATGTTCAGCCGAAATATCTAGACGTCATCGGAAATGCGGATACAACAATATATTTTTTAATAAACTTTATGAAATAAATGGATTTTAGACAAAATCATTTTTTTTTATGGCCTGTGTTAGAAAACGTCTTAAACAGACAATCACATGGACTTTTAAACGAATCGTATTGCATAATTATTTGTCTAAAAATGCAAACAAGGTTTCAAGGTTTTCAGCTTTAGAAATACAAAGTTTGTTAAATCCCAGTCCATTGCATGTCATTGATACTTTAAAACTTTGCATTATTCGATCGGGCGGACATACAAATATATCTGATAATCTTAACCGGCGTGGTTGCATGTATACTCAGATCGTGACTTATTTTCTGTTGAGGACTAAATTAAACTGAGGTAGGAGTTTGAATTTAATATCTGCTATATTTACGATTCATAATCATAATAAACTGATAAATATTTCAGAGAATTTTTTTTTTTACGTTTTGTTTTATCAGTTCGTATAATCATATTTTTTCTATTCCAGACCATGGAAATCACTTGCAACTCAGGTAGGTTTTTTTTATCCCCTCGCAACGTAGTATGATGGGATATACTAGTAGTAACTCGTTTATGTGAGGTCGGTTGTGGGTGAGTGAGTAAGCAGTGTACAAAACGACAGTGACACAATTTTCATCGGGATCGATGTTGAATGCTGATTTGATTTATTGATGTTCTATATATTGTGGATGCTCCCCTATATACGATTCCCTTATCTTTTTTTCAACAATTTTTTGAAATATTTTCAAATATGAAGAAAGTACGATATGCTTTTGCAAGTATTTGAACAATAATTACTTGACATAGTAACATTCCGACATGGGAAAAAAGCATTTTTAAGTTACTAGTATTACATGTATATATCAAATTAAAGATACTGGATTGCGTTTCAAAATTCCCTATGCAAAATCAATAAGAACATGCATGTTTCTTTTTTCCTTTGTTTTCAGATTCAGTAACATGCAAGAAGGCATCTGGGATGGCATCGTTCGTAGTTGCTGGCATTTTATGTATTATTCTAAAATGTTTTGAAGCAAAACTTAGAGACTGGTTGGAAAGAGATATAGGGGCTAACCGGAAAGAAAGAGTAACTCCCTGTTTCAGCGTAACAGATCACTCGGCCGTATCAAACGAATACGATGACCATGTTGATATGGTCGAGATTTCTGCAAATACAATCGGTCATACTGCAGGGAATGCATGGTCTCCTTTTGCATCAAATGGAGTTCCCAATCCTATGTGTAGCTCTACCACAACCGTGGTTTACAATGCTGGGTCAGTTGCTATGTCATCTCATGCAATAATACACCACAGCGCAGGTTTTCAATATCAAAATCCACCGCCAAGTGCACTTACGAAGCATAATATCCTAACTGTAGAGAATTTGGATGGGATAGAAAACAGAAGGCAAATCCAGAATATTCAACAAGTGACATCAACCGTATCTACAAGTCAAGAACCTCCTCCCAGAGAAAACCAAGAACAAAAGAAATGCTGTGTTACTACATGTATCTGGAGTATCATTTATTTCTTTCTAATGTTGGCATTCCTATATGACTGGTGTATGGACGTAATTTTATCAGTGGAATATTACAAACAAGGGGAAAATCAAAATACCATTTTAACTCTTGCACCGTGTTTGATCTCCGTATTAATTACAACACCATTTCTCCTCTACATAGCGAAAATACATATTGGCCTGACCTGTTTCTCTACACTTCTTCTTCTTGGTATTTCTCCTTTTGCCAAAGTTTTTATGTAAGTTTCCCTTTTTTAAAAATATTCCTCTCTCTCTCTCTCTCTCTCTCTCTCTCTCTCTCTCTCTGAAAAAAGATTTATTTTATTTTATCCATACACTAATTTTTCAGCTGACTTCGTATGGAATGTCAAACGTTGCAATATTTGATCTTTGCCATTTGTATTGAATACTTTTTAAGGAGAACTCTAATTCTTGGCCAAATTATTTGAGTATAACCTGGTTTGGATCAGTTTACGCTAAATATAAACTGACTAAAACCAGGTTATACTCGAATAATTTGGCCAAGAATTTTAGTCTTTCATTATAATTTAATTCTAAATCAACATGTAGGTGTAAAATTGTGTTGCTTTTTTATGAGTTCATATTTACCACTCAATGATACAACCATGGTAACGTAGTGATGGGAAGCGAGGGGAGGTGATTTGATAATAATATAGCAGTCCTGATGTTTGTTTACAAATGGCGAATACAGATGGACAATTATAGAATTCAGTTGGAATAAGAATTCTACAATTCCATATGAAAAATGATACAAAACTAATGGAAAATAATAGAATACAAATGGTATTAAATATTTCAATAAAAAATTAATACAATACAAAATAAGAATACAATACATATGAAAAAGATAGAATATTTCAAACTTTGACATGTCATATTCTCATTTTAATGCTAAATTAAATGTTTCACAAATCAAACTTTGATTTGTAATGGGAGTTGCTTTTGGTCTCAATATGTTTGAAAAATAGACGCTAAACACACTCCGAGTAGACCACCCTAATCATTTGTGCATGTGTAGTAAAAATCTACTGCGATCCTGCTACACTTGCATAGGGAACGATGTAAAATTCGAAAAAAAGATTCAAGACAGTTAATATGAATGGATCAAAGAAAATATATTTCTTTTGCAGATACGGTTGGATGGTTGTCTGTGGAGAGCAGCCGTGGTATCAGAGATGGTATCTCCATGTTCTTACCTTGCTTCAACTAGCCGAGGTGTGTATTGAAGGAATTCCACAGCTTATATTTGAAGGTGACTTATTCCTGACAGAGAAACAAACTTTCTACAAAGGTAACACAATTTTGTTAAAATTTAAAAGTACATCAATCATAAAAAAAAATTTCAAATGTCTGACATTTAAGTAAAAAATGGAAAAGAAAGTAAAAACAATATATTTAAAAATCACATTCATTTGTATTTATTTAGTCATTTATTTAATTTTGAAATAGGTATAGGAAGAACAGAATTTTGGACAATGATTGTTTCTCTTTTTGCCGTGGCTGTATCTATCACTTCCGTTACAACGACGTTAGATAGAGAGGAGGACGTCAGAGAAATATACGATGAGAAATTAAAGGAAAGAAATTCTACTGAAGACGAAGAACAAAACTGGGAAAAGTACAAAACTGAAAACAATTGTCTTTGGTATTTTTATGCTCTTGTAGTGTTTGTTGGAAAACCGTTTGAATATATTCCACGATGCATAATTTATATAATGTTTGCGGAAGAGTTTGGCCTAAAGGCGCTAGGTTATTTTATTGGAGTGTACTTTCTTATTTACTTTTGCTTTTCGATTTTCTGTTTCAATACGATAATTACAAATGATAAAAGTATTAAAGTATTTGCTCTCATAAGTACTATAGTTGGTGCATTTGCCAACCTTTTCTTTTGCTATGAATGGCTATTTCGATTACGGTGGGCGAAAAAATATTTTTATTTTCGGTATTACATATTATTCTACGCTGTGAATCTAGCTCTTGGGATTTCTAATATGTTGTCCTCGGGAAAAAGAGATTTCCATATAGTTTTTGGTTTTGTAACAGTTTTATGCCAACCCTTGTTATTTTTATTGCGAATGTGGTTAAGAGAAAAAATGAGTGAAAATATCAAATAAACATCAATCTTTATGATTTCCCCCTCGGAATATAAATTGTTTCGTGCATACAAGTTAGTTTGATTTGTTTCATGTCAATCCATCAAACCAACTCAGGTCTGAAAGGCGAGAACACAACACAATAATGAAAATCAATATTTCCTAACATATTTTTTTTAATTAACTATAATTTACTTTAGTAATTAACTATAGTAAGTACTTTGATACTTTTATGGACTATAACACTAGAAAGAAGCTGCTCTTTGAAATTTTAATGTTAAACTTTCTACAGTAACATATTTCCAATGATATACTTTTAAAAAACAAAAAACAGAAGTAATACTATATTTAATATACGAAAAGGGGTTCTTTCAATATCAGAAAATTACTAAGGAATTTAAAAAAAAAATAAATCTTCCTGAAAATCATATTAAAAATTGTTTGATTTACTATAGTAAAGCATAGTTAAATATAGTACTTTTTATGATTGTTGTTAATTGATTCCCATCACTGGAAATACTAATTTCATATACGTTCAAATAAAATATTCAGTACATGGATGCAAAAACAATAAAATGAAAACAAACGAACAAATAAAATCATATTTTCCAGTCATAATATTCACGTTAAACCCCCCTACTTTTTATGTTGATTTTTTGTACAGAATAACCGTTTACATGTAGATATTTTTAACAAAATTGAAGTTAAATGATATGCTGTTTCCTGCTAGTGTTTCTTGTTTTCTCTATGGTCAATGCTGGTACGAATATAACACTATTATTTAGTCATTATAACTGTTGCTTTAGAATGCTGTTGTCGTTGCAAGTATATGTTGTTTCCCTTGCATTGTGCTTTAGTACAGAATTTGAGCCAGAGTAATTAAATCTAATAAACCCGTATCGAATTTTGCGTGTGACTTTCTTTTTTAGCGCTTTTTCAATGCGCCTATGGTTTACATTAAATTTGAATCGATCGATCGAGCGTATTGCCTTCTAAAATCAAAATACTACATTCTTTTTGTATGCAAATCTTTACTTTTTTTAACATGACTTGTAAATCTTATACCTCTCCTCGTCTTTAAGATTAGATTTAATTTGTTTTGCAGAAGTATGTTACGTATTACAATGAAACCATCCTTAAATCATGATGATTTCGTAAAATGGCTCAAGATTTTTTTTATTCAGCTTTTTTACGATCTTCCATGTTCGTATTTTGGGGATATCCAACAAAGAAATTGGTGAAGTCTGACTCCCTATTATTACAAGCAATCGTAGTCTACATATTGCAATGAAAAAGTGGTGTTGTGCGGAATGTTATTTTCTTTTTCAAACCCACGTTTTATTGTAAAAAAAGGCTCAATGAATAATATAAAATCAACACCGACGTAATATCCTTTCAATCCTCACTGCTTGGTTATTTTGTCTCCTAAGGTATGTCACTCGTGAAGTTTGTTAAATCAAGGATTTTTTTAAAGGTTTTTTTTTTTTGATAAATACTCAAAAAGTCTAACTCAAAATCGCAGAGAAAATAGGGGGTCAGTGTGCATCTTACTGATCTACGGTACAATTAAGTTGACCTTTTTGCACTGAAATTTTAACTCTTTGGTTCATTCCTTTAACCTTTATTATATTTTATCAGATGTAGCCATGGCATTAAATATAATCTTATTTTACGTAAAATGGTTTGAATGATATTTATCATTGAAAAAATCTTGCAAATTAATGCGCGTAAATTTTTGTTTGACCTTTTTGCACTAAAAAGTAACACGTTTGGGGGTATCAAAAATTAAATGAGCAATAAAACATTTTCTTATGTCAAACTTTTTACGACTTGAGTGCTGATCAGTCACAAGTATTGAGTAGTTTAAAATAATAAAAGAAAAAGTTGGGGTCAGTGATGTTAAATTTGAAATATTGATAAAAATATGTGATTTTCAGGCGAAAAATGGTGTAAATTTTATCTTGACTTATTTGACATATCTTCATTTTTTGGCAAAGTTTATTGAAGGAAGGTGTAAAACTTGTTCTAAAAATATAAATTAAGACCTATATTAAATATTCCTTGCAATATCCTAACAGAAAATATTGTCCGAGTAAAAGTATGTGAGGCTTAAGTTCCACGATGTTGAATTTAACAAATGTGCAAACTTGCAGAATTTTCTACTAATTATCCTTCCACCACGAAAAATAGTCCCCCATAAATCTGGCGTCTTTGTAGATTTTTTTTAGCAGTTTTTTCATTGAATGTTAAAAAATTTACACTGTTGAATTTTAATATGTCATAGAAATTGAATTTTAATAAATAGTTTTGAAGTAAGAGGTTCTGCGCGAACTTTTCTAAAAAGTTGACGAGTGACATACCTTAAAATCACTTAGGAAATTAATTGCCTTTCGAGTCAAGTTTTAAAATAAATGTTATAATGACTGTTAATAATATCAGGACTTACGAATCCATATAAATATTCTGAAAATTATTTAAATAAATAATTTCATTTAAATTTAAAGAAAACTGATTGAAATGACGCTTTATCTGATCTATAAATAAATCTTATCTCAGTTTTTTTTTTTTTTTTTTCATTATGTAATGCTGATTTCACCTATCTATTTATTAGTCAAGTAATCAGTTTCCCTGTTCAGATTTGCATTCAAGATTGTAAGAAAGAATAAAAAAGAAGGAACATATAATGATATCCTTGTTTCATGACTGTTCCTACAGTTATGAGACAGGATATTAATATATGTTTCTTACTTTTTCTTATTTTATTTCTAAATATGTGCTTGTGCCCTCCTCAATAAATAAAAAAAAATCTGATTACCCTTTTATGCATGTCAAGGAATTCTCGGTAGTTAAAAGTGGCCCGAAATGAGAATGTTTTGCTTTGACACCCCCTTCCCAACTGAAGTCGCTACCTATGGACTTGCGTATTATGTGTTTCTCCTAGCAGTATAAAAATGTATCAATACTTCTCTGTACCATAAAATATTGTGTTTTTTGCAACCGCCCTTCAAGCGTTGAGATAGGTAACTTGTAAAAATCAGTCTATTTTTATCGTAATCAGCTGGTTGATAAACACACTTGTATATCCATGTATATCGTTTTTCTGTAAATATATATTGTATGCGGGTATTTCAGAAAATATAAATAGAACGAGATAAAAAGCTATTATTACATTTGGAATTTCCAGTATATAATATCATTTATTAAAATTGAATACTAAAATTGTGGAATAAACACTGGGCTTCACTGTGCGCGTTAGTGTATTCTTGTGTGCCCTTTTTTCCACGACAAAGGGATTTAGACATCGAAAGCTGTTATTATTACAAACAGATTCAAATCAATTTGACGACTTCTATCTTTTAACATAATTTCACTCTCAACCTTCCTTTGTCGTTATAGCTGTAATCTTTAATTAAGCGGTGTGTTGTTTTAGAAATTATTTACCAGTGCCTCAACTTCATAACGTAAAAATGCTCGAAATGAACAGCTCAGGTGAGTAAATTATTTTTTTTTACGATATATAGTTTTGAAACTTATTTCCTATATATAACCTTCACATTTTTGAAGGAAATGTACAACCTTTTAGATTATCTGTTTCATAATTCTTTCAGTTTTCCCTACGAAAAGCCTCGGGTTTTCACAGGAACAGATCACGTGTTTCGAGGTTGCTCTTGGATTATTTGCATTCTTCTTCGTCCTTTTCCTTCTGTTTTGTACCGTCCTAAAGGAAAAGCTGAAGTCTCTTCTCGAATTCGACATTAACATATTAGAAAATAAATCAAATAGGAATCTGCATGCCGTAAAAGTGTCGACTGAACGAAATGACTACACTTCTGGTGAAAAAGAATTGGAAACACATTATATACAAATCAATTTGCAATAACATTGGGAAATGTATTTTAGTGATTGCAACGACATTTCTCATTTTCGTATATATGTTTGATTTCTTCCAAGATTTGTTCATTGTTTACTATTTTTTTGAGATTGGGAAGAGAGAAATCGCTCTTATATATTTGGCTTTAACCATTATTCCGAAATTTTTGTCCTATTTCTTGGTGCTTTATCCTCTGTTTTATCACGTCGATTCATCAAACAAACGCCGGCGATTAGCGCTTGTATTGCTTGCCTGTTTTCCATTTCTAAAAAGCTGCATGTGAGTATTTTCTTTTAATCTTATTTTTATCTTTATGATCCTACCTTCTAGCAAAAAACAAATTATAAAAAAAACTAAATTTATATTTAAACTGGGCATGTTAAAAAATGAAAATATCATAACCTATGTTTGCTGACCTATTCATTTCTTCATTGATTATTGATTGATTGATTGTATACTGTTTAACGTCCGTCTCCAGAATATTTCACTGATATGGAGACGTCACCATTGCCGGTGAAGGGCTGCAAATTTAGGCCTATACTCGGCACTTACGGCCTTTGAGCAGGGAGGTATCTTTATCGTGCCACACCTGCTGTGACACGGGGCCTCGGTTTATACGGTCTCATACGAAGGACCGCAACATTTAGTCGCATTTTACGACAAGCAATGGGTACTGAGGACCTATTCTAACCCGGATCCCCACGGGGTCATTGAATATTGAAGAAAGAATGTATTGAATATATTTAAGATATTTTTTTAAAAAAAGTTTCAAAGCTATATGAACCAAGATTGAACTAGTTGTATTAAAAGATTCCAAAACTGAGATATTTTACTTTGTATTTTCCCTTCTTTACCTTCCTTTCTAAAAGATGTATTGCTTCCAGATTATGCTGGACAATTCGAATGGGTTGGAAACGCTGGAAAACGAGATGGTATTTACAAGCTTTAACGTTTATCTTGCTGATTGATGCTGCTCTTGGGGAAATTCCACAGACGATTATATTGTATTTTATTAAGTATGAAAATAACGATCTGAACATAGGTAAGTACATGTATATGTGGATAAAATTGATAAATTGTCCCATTAATATAAATATGATTGTAAAAGCTGGCAAAAAACCCAAGATTAACTAAAGATTAAAAATTTTTTTTTCTCTCTGAACATATTCGGGTGTTGCTCTTTCTGATATTATAAATTCTTCGAGATAATATGTAAACGGCAATATCAAATCAAACACAATGTACATGAATTATTCTCCATAACTTTTTAATAAGGCGATTATCTGGATTACAATTTGCAGAATTTAATTTTTCTTTTACAGATTTGTACAACACACAGGACATTTCTTTAGTCATTAATTTTGTATCCTCTCTTCTAAGTGTATTTTTTGCCACGAAGTACCTTAATAAAGACGAAGACCGAAGATTAGAACATACCAAAAGAACTCTTGAAACATCCTACAAAAATAAATGTGTATCTTTTTGGCGTAAAATTGCTTATTCACTTGCATTGTTCTTTGAAAGAGGTATTGAAATTTTTATTCGAATCGTTATGTTTGGTACATTTGCATCTGTTGTTGGGTGGAAGCCAGCATTGTATGTTTTTACAGGTCATCTTGTCATTTTTATTGTCTTAACCATACTTTGTTTTCGAAAACTTAAACAAAATCACATTTTCTATGACAACTGTACAAAGAAACCTAGTTTTGTATCAAGTCTATTAATTGGTGTTGTTGCAAATATATTTTTCTGTCATTCATGGTCATTCTGTCATATTTTGTCTAGAAAAGTGGTATATATACTTTACTTTGTTTTGTTTTACGCCACTTCTCTTTCTCTTATTGTATCATCTAATGTTATTGCTGGAGTCGTAGATAATTTTTCAATAGGTCTTTATGCAGCCATTGCTTTTCAGATCATATTTCTTGCTTTGTGTTTTGTTTTCAGAGAATGTAAAAGGAAAAGATTATTGCAAACATAAAAAGCTTATAATAAAGTTACTGTGACACAATCCATAAACAGTTATATAATTTACTTCACATGCATTATTGTGATTTGAAAATAAAATGTTTTGTATTAGTTTGAATTTTTTCTTATTCATTTTTTTATGAAAAAATGTCATCGTATTAAGTGTAAGAAGTCCTAAAAATGAACTCGTCTCATATTGGATATTTTAAAGCATGAGAGAGAGAGAGAGAGAGAGAGAGAGAGAGAGAGAGAGAGAGAGAGAGAGAGAGAGAGAGAGAGAGAGTGAGAGAAAGAGAGAGTGAGAGAGAGAGAGAGATGTATCATGAGAGAATCATGCAATATGGTGAATTAAAAATAAAATACTTTGCGCTAGTTTGCATTTTTTTCTTATTCTTGTTTTTAAGTAAAAAGATGTCATCAATTAAGTGAGAGAAGTCCTGAAAACGAACTGGTGTCATGTGGTATTTTTAGAGCATGATAGAGAGGGAGAGAGAGAAGGGAGATTAAAATGTATCATGAGAGAATCGAGTAATATGGTGCACTAGTCAAGAAGTTATGAACTTCGTTAATCTTATTAATAAATTGCATTGATTATCTACAGCTTACGTGAGACTTACAAATCAAATGATATTCATAATTATTAAATTTATATTTCCATTGTCCCTACAATAAACCTAATGCTTTTTTCTCATATGCCTATGATATGTATGCCTCTAACTTCAGGCAAGAGCATCTAAGAATTATCAATGATTGAACCGAAAAGGTTAATGACAGTTAAATTATGTTACTTGGCTATGTAGAATATTAATTGTAAAATCTTTAGAATGGCTTGTGACCATATTTGTAAATTCAACAATGTTCTGATAGGATTTATTTTGACTGACGTGTTCCATAACAATTGTTAAGATATATTTTGATTTCATTTATAAACTTAGATTAATTCATTTGTTTAATTTATAAAACTAAATATGTAAATGCCAGATAAGTAATGGATGATTATATAAGTTATGTGATGAATTATTTGCTATTATGTTTTTTTTTAATACACTAACGTTTTCATACAGTGTCATTAAAATGTCTTTCGTTTGAAAATAAATCAATGAAAGTTAGATTCCTTTTATGAAAATGATTTATTTTGTTGAAGTAACCATGCGCACCTTTCATTTCAGACGAATGAAATTCCCATAGACCATTTAAATTATTTGCAGTTTACCTGTTACATAAGGAAAAAAGCATTTGATGTAATGCATCTGCAATATTAGCCCCCTATCGGTATGTGTAATCTGGTTCCTTTTAAAATTAAAAAAAGACTATATATTTTCCTTAAAAATATTCTTTGAAGAATGTTATCTGTAACTCATCAAGATACATTCACATAGCTGCAGAAATCAGGTCAATATCTGCAAGCGTTTATAAAAACATTTAAATCATCATCCCGTAAATTATAGCACATGTAGAAGCATTAAAAGTTTGAAGGTTTTTCGAGAAAAAAAATAATTTCAAGCTTACAAACAAATGCATAAAATGTACAAAAAACGTTTAACTTTTAGGTGTTCCTTAGACTCTGTTTTAAACTCAGTATGAATTTATTTCATCTTATTTAAAATGTTTCTTTGTTTTTTTTTTTACTTCCTAGTAATGTGTTGTAGCAAATCACGAGCTATTTGTTCATAACTAATGTTTCCTGCGTAAAGAATATTCATTATTCTTTTTTTCTTGTGTAAACTTTTTCTCGTAAACTGTTTTAGATGCTCCCTGTGATAATTTTATCTTTTTGAATCATTTCAAACATATCCTAGTTATTTTTCGTTTAAATAAAAATTCCTGATTTTACGTGTTAAACTACAACTGTGTATTAAAAGTTTTCTTACTTTTTAAAATTATTTTTTACTGTTTACCATAGACGACTTTCACATTTACATGAGTTATTCCAATCTGCGGGGCCAATCTGGGGTCAACCGGCGTAAGACACTGTTTTCCCTCTATAACCTTATCAACTCTATGGGTCAGTATCTAAGAAATAAAATCTGTATGAAAATGTTCATTACATTTTTCATGTTTCCCCATATTCTGGCAATACAGGTTAAGATCAAAATTGTTCGATAACTTTTGAAGATTAAGAATATTAACAGGTAAATTAGAAAGGACAAAGTGGGAAAAATGAGCGTTACGCCGACAACGGGAGATAACTCTTAGGAATGTGAATTTCGTCTATTGAAAACGTGGGTGTATTTTCAAACCCGATGCTGTGCAGTTTTCAATGACAGAGAGTTCCTATTATACTTGGTTCTTTTCAAATTAATAATAATTGGAGTATCATTGTTATTTTAAAATTTAAAAAAAATCAGTAGTCTTTTTTTTGGCTTTATGATTTTTTTTTTACTTCGAAATTTAATTTTCTTTGTATTAGATATTTTACTTAATCAGAGAGAGAGATCGACCTTGGATTTTCGAAGAATAAATTATATGCCATGATATTAAGAAATCGAAATTAATGTACAATAACATAAGAAAGTTCAATAGTCATTTCCCAAAAGTCTGTTGTTTGTGACTACAGTCACTTTATTCATAGGAAACAAAATTATGCATTAAGCATCAGAGAGGTGAGGAAATTGACCGGTCCTCTTTTCATCATAACTGTATACTATTGAAACAGTTGTCTATTCAGTGAAATGCAAAGTAGATCCCGATTTTGTACATGTAGCATAATTAAAACATTGTAAATTGGAAATGTTAAAGTAAAAGAAGAATCTTCAGAGATGACTTAGTTTATTGATTTACGAGGTGTAGGAAAAACTTATTTTGTAAATTTCTTTTTTCAATACAGTTATTTCATAAATTATTCAAAGAACAAATGAATGTAAATGATTATTCAAAAACATTTAGTTAGTAGTCTATGATGACATATTTCTGCCCCCTGCATGCAAGATAAGTTATTTAGACATGCAACATGATTTTGTAGACTTGTAACATATTTATGTCAACATGCAAGTTAATTATGCTGAATTGCAAGTTACCAATATGATAAGAAAATATATAATTTATATATAGTTAAATATACTTACTAACGCCCGTATCTGTCATTGTAGATGCAAGATGCAACATAATTATGCAGACATGCGACTTAATTATGTCAAGATGCGACTTATTTATGTTTATTTAGGGTAAATATTTCAGTCTATTTCAGGCTTAAGTCTACATCCCACTCAAGAACTATGTTATCATCGGGGCACACATGTATAGTGTTTCACAAACACTAGTCTTGTTTTCATAGTATTTTGTGGCGTATATTTTTTTTAAAATAATTATGTAATAAGCATACTAAAACATACCATTTTTCATATCAGATCCATCATCTGCCCTCTACTAATACCAGGTCTGTACTTTGGTCATATAAAGTTTATATTGTTGTCTCTGCAGGTCAATAAATGGTATGATATGAAAATGGGTATGCGCAAGCATTATTCTGTATGTATAATAATTGGTACACCACTAGATTTATTTATGGGCGAAGATAAGCTTCCTAAATTGAAGTCTTATTATGGTTTATTCAAAATAAGTAATATTCTTTTGTCAACAACTAAAACCGAAAGAGACATTCTCATTTACAGTGCAAACATGTTTGATTTGTCCATCTCTGATTTCAATGTTATGCAACCTTATGAGTGGCACGCAGTTATTTATTTGATTAAGATTATAACGTAAATTCGGTTCTGATCAAGGCATAAACGATTACGTTGTCGATGAGGAAAAACCAAACGTAAGTAAAATAGGACCCCCCTTAAACATTACATGATAGTATTTTGGAATGAAATAAGTTTTTCCTTGAATATAATTTAAGATGACAATTTTTTTTTCTTCAATTAATTTTCTAGCAATTAATTCTGACACCAATTTTCTTTAAATTGAGGAAGAACTCCCTTAGAAAAATACTGATTCACTTTCATTTTAGATTTACATATATTTATGTAAGAAATGAATAAAACATGGATTTGAATATTTGAGCACACAATAAAATCATAATTTCATAATTGTTTTTTGTTATCAGAAAAAAAGTTTAATTAATACTTAAATACATGTACAATGTATTTTAAGAGACTGCTTTTGAAAATAGAGCAAACAAGATCCATTGTGCGAAATAAAATTCATATTCAGCTTCAAATCTTTTAAATTTCTGTTTATTAGATTTTAATTTTTTTTTTTGCCCTATAGTTTTCCTTAATATAGCGCTGTTGGCAGGCTGAAATAACAACGATAAGCTGCTACGTTTTCTCAGCTAAGCGATATTGAAATTGAAAACTTTGTATAATTATAAAAAAAATATGCATTTCCAGAATTTTTAATTTTTGCAGATTTAGTCTGCGTCTGATGGTTAGCTTAGTATTTTTAATTTAACACAGACAATAAAATATTTTTTTACAACCTCTTATTTAATGAAGAACGAAAATCAAAATTTTTGACTTCATGGAGCTCTCACTCTGTGAATGTCAGTTTGACGTCCTTTCACTCTGTGACAAAATATTACGTTTATTAAGGTCTTCCGTTTCCAACGGAAGACCTTCTACTGATTCTGTTGGTAAAGATTATTAGGTCTTTCCACCTTTCTGTGGAAAGACCTATTGATATTCTTCTGTTTATTATTCTTTTTTCTTCTTTTATTATTTTTCCGCCGCATGTTTTTGAGTTTCAAGATTTATCGAAAAGATTTAGAGACCAAAAAGATGTACTTTGTAAATGATTTTTGCAGTTGACCCTGCGTATATGAACTTTGACGTCTCAAGGAGTTATGACCCCTTTCGCAATAAATGTTTGTTATCGCTACTTCTCCGAAACCATAAGACGTAGAGTCACAAAACCTTTATTAATGTCTACGACTAATTTAGTAGATGCTTCAATCTGTCTTTTCAAAAGAATTCATAAACTCCTTTTATGAATTATTGCCCCTTAATGTTTGCGATGTTTATGAATGTCGAGATCTTTTCTTAAACCACAAGTCGTAGAGACATGGGACCAACTGCAAAAGGTTCATTGACCCTTGACCTTGAAATCTATGTCAAGGTCAAAGGTCAAGGTCATTCAAAGTATGAAAAATTAAGCTCTTTTAATAACTCTTTTGTTCTTCACCAAATTCTTAACATCTTTGCATCTTTAATAAGTACTCTTAAAACCATTTTAAAGATTTCAGTCTTGTCCCCTAAGATTGAACCCCCTAAAAGTTAGTGCCTCTTTCAGTGTAAACCCTTGTTATCGCTACTCCTCCGAAACCGTAAACCGTAAATGTACGAAACCTTCAACAATGTCTGCGACTAATTTAGTACACTTTTCGTTCCATAAGTGCGAAAGAATTCGTGAATCATTTTAAGCAGTTTTTGACACTGACAGTTTCTCATGTTTACGAAGAACTGAAAACTTCTTAACGACAAGTCGTAAAGACATGTGGACAATGCATGAGATCTTTCGACCTTTGACCTTGAGGATAAGGTCAAGGTCAAAGGTCAAGGTTATTGGAAAAGTATCCAAATTGCTTATAAACTTTTTTTTTTGGGGGGGGGGTTTAAATGATCTTGACCCTTGATTTTTGATCTTGATCCTAACTCAAATTTATTTCAATTTGATTTAGATTTAATATCAATCGAATAAATCAAAAAAAAAAAAAAAAAACAAAACAAAAGAAACAAAAAACAAAAAAACAAAAATTAAAGCGAATTTTCCTCTCAAATAAATTTCCACGCTCTCAGTGACACAGTTTTCTTCATGAAATGCATGTTTCAAGTTTAATTTATGCTGATAACTATTAATACAATCCAAATACAGATGATTATTTAATCTTACCTATGAGTTCACCATATCTGTCAAAACGAACGCGCCTATATTTTCATAAATAGTAAACACATTGCCGACACGGAAGTTCGAATGTATCATAAGCTCTGTATGATTAACTCAATCTATTCAAAGTATAAACAAACTCAAATGATTTTTTTTAATAGGAATTCGGCATTTCCATTATACACCAATCGTGTTTCTCAGAACTATTCATTATTCTTCTCTATGTTCCATCACAAACAAATAAATACACGTGTTTCTGTACTATTTTAAAACGCACGTGTGTCTATTTTTGTTTAAATCCATGTGCTTTCATTTCGCCTGTCAATCTGAAGGTCCCGAGTTCGAATCCGGCGGGAGGCACATTTTATTTGGATTTTTTTTTTTTTTCAACCCAAAGGACACGGGACCACTTAAAAAGGTGGAAAGACGTCTCATTGTTCTCTGAACAATTAGTTTACTAGTTATTATTAGGTCTTTCCACCTTTCTGTGGAAAGACCTCTTGAAATGCTTCTGTTTATTATTATTTAATTTCTGGAGATGTTTTGAAACCGCAAGACTTATCGAAAATCTTTATAGTTCATGATAATGGGTATTAAAAGTTATTCCGAAAAATGACCCCCCATATTCGATCTTTGACCCCTTTCAAAGTTATTGCCCTTTACGCAAGAAATGCTTGTTATCACTACTCCTCCAAAACCGTAAACCGTAGAGGTATGAAACCTTCACCAATGTCTACAACTACTTGGGAGGACCTTTCAAACTATTCATTGCGAAAGGATTCGTAAACCCCTTCAATGAGTTTTAGCCCCTGAAACTTTTTGAATTTTACAAATAATTAAAAATTTTCAAAACTAGAAGTCATATAGACATGAGACCAACTGCATAAGATTCATTGACCTTTGATCTTAAAATTCAAGCAAAGGTCAAAGGTCAAGGTCATTCCAAAAATGAGATATTAAGCATTTTTTATATCTCTTTCGTCTTTTAACATATACAATATGTCTTTACATTTTTAATATGTACTCTTAAAACTATTTCAAAGATTTCATACTTGTCCCTTAAGATTGACCCCATTAAAAGTTATTGCCCTTTGTGCAAAAAAACCTTGTTATCACTACTTCTCCAAAACCATACATCATAGACACATGAAACCCTCACTAATGTCTTAAGGGTCTTTAGGCATAACTTCATTGTACAAGTGCGAAAGGATCTGATGACCCCTTATATGAGTTATTGCCCTTTAACTTCTTTGTACTTACTATTAAACCTTATAACTTAAAAACTATAAGACATAAAAGCATGGGATCAATTGTATTATGACCCTTGACCTTTGACCTTGAATAATTTTTTCAAGGTCAAAGGTCAAGGTCATTCAATTTATTTTTAATTTTCCTTTTTCCTAAATTTTAAGACAATTTTGGTTTCTTATTCATGGAGTTTAATTTTAAGGAGTCAGATATAAAAAAAAATTGAAATTAAAAGAAGGTGGAAAGACCTCTTATTGTTCTTTGAACAATAAGTCTCCTAGTTCTTTTTTTTCTTCTGCTTCCTAGACCGCAACTTTGAGGCCTCATATCTCGCTCATTTCTCAACGGATTTCGCTCAAATTTTCAGACATTATAGACGTTAATAAACTCTATCAGAATGCTGACTAACATTTCAAAAAGTCACTTCCGGTTTTAAGTTATTTCCCTTTAAACGAAATTTTATAGGCTTTCGTTTCCAGACAAAGGCTCAGAGATGGCTAAAGCTGGAGCAGAAATTCTACTGATTTTAGATAAAAGAAGGATTGAAGTTGTGCACATCGGTTTTTGTTTTTTGATTTCTCTATTCAAAATGGCGCTATATAGGGGTCAAAAATTAGAACGCTTAAAAGAACCAAAAATTACTCATATTTTGCTTTTTATCTTCTAAACTAAAAATATTTTGTTAAATTCATTTTTCGTGCGTCGTTGTCACTTCTGGTCAAACCGGAAATAGCAAAAAATGGGTTAATTTTGCATTATTTATCATAGCTTTAGAGGATTCAAAGCATTTTGGGCGTTATTTCTCATATTTGTTTAAAATGAAAGCTACTTCCGGTCAACCAGTACGGAAGACCTACTTGTTGCTTTGCAACGAGCTAGTTCAAATAAATATTAGTACTTCACTGTAATAGAGTAATGAAAATGGAGTGTAATAAAATCTTGAACTAAACTTACATTAAGTATGCAAAAGATAAGATCGTTTGCGATTTCATTAAAAAAGGAAAGAGAATCGATCATGAAATATTCAGGTTACAAATATTCGGACATATAAAGGATTCGTATTACACTACAACTAACATTAGCCTAAAATCTGCAAACAAAGTTTGAAGGGCTTTCGGTTTCAGTTTTTGACTTTTAAAAAAATAAAGCTAAGTTCTTTTTCAGCTCACCTGAGCTGAAAGCTCAACTGGGTTTTTCTGATCACCCAGCGTACGTTGTCCGTCCGTCCGTCTGTCTAGCTGTCCGTCCGTCTGTAAATCTTTCACATTTACAACTTCATCTCAATTTTAACCAAACTTAATACAAAGCATCAATGGGTGAAAGAGGGTTAAAATTGTTTAAATGAAAGTCCAAGCCTCCTTCTGATTGAAGATTATCAAGACAAGACGAAAATAGGCTGGGGTTATTAAAAATCGTCTTCCCAAGAACCACTAGGCCAAAAAGCTGAAACTTATGTGGAAGCATCCTGGTAGTGCAGAGTTTACTCAAGAATAACAGCGCATAAAAACTGAACCTTATGTGAAAGCATTCTGGTATAGTGCAGATTCTAAATTGTTCAAACCATCAACACCTGGGGTAAAAAAGAACCACAATAGGAAATCCAAGTTTTATTGTTATGTATAGGATAGGACACAGCCGAAAAATCATTCAAAAGTACCACGTGTCCAGGAAAGCTTAATAATATGTGGAAGCATTCTGGGATAGTGTACATTCTAAATTGTTCAAATCCTGGCCCTCGGAGTAGAGCTGGAGGGGGGGGGGGAGGGCACAATAGAAGATCCAATTTTTACATTGATATATATATATATATATATATATATATATATATATATATATATATATATATATATATATATATATATATACACGAATCTTCTCAAGAACCACTGGGTCAAAAAAGTTAAAGCTTAAGTGGAGGTATTCTGGGATATTGAACATTTTAAATTGTTCAAAGCATGACATCCTCAGGGGTAAAGGGGGGGGGGCAATATAGGGAATCCAAGTTTTACATTGAAATATGTACGAAAAAATATTTTCCAGAAATACTGGACCATATAACTTTTTTGGATGAAATCCAAGGTAACTTAGATTCTATTTTTTTTAAATCATGACCCCGGGCATATATAGGGCTTGGCCACACAATGTATTACATTCTGGTCAAATTTACTAAGGTGAGTGTTGTAACCCATGGGTATCTTGTTTTAACTTGGTCCTTTATTTGAACAGTGTAGGAGCATATATACAGAGATATCTGAAAATCTTAACAAGAATGGGTATATTCTGTTCGGGACAATTTAATTGCATAAAGCGTTATGTAATACAAGTACTGTGCTAAAATAATAGACATGGACGATTTAATTGGGAAGTTGAAATCGATTGGTTGTTAGAGTGTGTAATTAACTTGACTGAAATACTAACTCTTACCTAATGACAACTTTCTTATTCATTGTTAACTGTGATCTTGTTTGAAATATTGCAGCAATTGCTCTTAGAATGCATTAAATTGCAGAAATGACAATATGTTGCATGTACATTGCAACAAATATAAACGGATACAGTTAGACTGTCATATTTTCCTCATTAGACACCAATGTTAACATTATTTTACAAGGCAAATCCCGATTCTTCAAATTGAAGCACAACAAGTTCTCTTTCCTTGATTTGAGTGCCAAGTTGCATGTATGATTGGTGTTCCGTCCAAATGTCCCTGACTGCAATACATGTATAACCCTTAAAATGAAAATATGAAATTATATGAAATTTTTCCTGAATTTTAGTCTTGAGTTGTTTAATTATTTTTTTTAGTTTAGAGGCAAAATTAAAATGATATTTTCAAAGAAAGTTGCCTACATCACTCTCTTTTAGGGTGGATCATATGTTTGCTTGATTTTCAAACAAAAAAAGTTTAATTATAAAAAGATTGTTAGATGATGTCCGTTTCTGATGAAGATTTGTTAAGAAAAAAAAAAACTCATCAAGAAACGTCACCAAATACCGGTGTATGGCTTCAGATTTTGACCTTTACTCGGCGCTCAGGGCAATTAACCAGTGAGGAATCTTTATCGTGCCAACTCCTGCCGTGACACGGAACTTCGGTTTGTAAGTTCTCTTTCCGAGGACCCGTAACTTTGACTTTAAGTGCCCACTCAAGACCTCCCAATCACGAAGCGAGCACTCTACACCGACAGAGCTACCATGAACGGGGCATCGTGTTTAAGCGAAGGGAATAATATTGAACGCCATAGCTGCCTTCTATGGTTATTTCGTGAAAAGATGATTTTTTTTTATATTTGGCTGTGGTTATTTCATGTGAAGGTGGTGTTTTATTATGTTATGCTGTGGTTATTTCATATAAAGGTGGTTTTTCATGCGAAGGTGCTTTTTTATTTTAATGTTAATGTGCCATTTTATGTGAATGTTTTCATGAGAAGATGGTTTGAAATTGTCTATTTGTTTTACATGCAAAGCTGTTAATCTCTGTCTTCAAAAAGGAGTTACATGCATGTAGAGTGACCACCTTCACATTAAATATTTAGTTTTAAAAAACAAACACTTTTACATAAAATACTACCATAATATGAAAAACCACCTTCACATTTTGTCAGACGAAATACGACTTAACAACCGGGGCGTAAAAAAAAAAACAGAAAAAGTTCCTTATTTAAAGAGATGTATCCGATTAAAACCCTATGAATCCATATCAGGTCTGTAGAATCTGAGTCGGTGGTCTTGCATACGGCTAATATGTACATATCAAAGTAAAATGTATTACTTATGCCCAAAAAATTAAATAAATTACCGGTAATACAAAAGTATGTGATAAAACATTTATGTTTTATAAACTTAGTAATAAATGCAATTCTTTGGCATTTGTAAATATCACAGCTGTAGTATCAGCGTTTAGGGCCGGGGCAGATCTTGCAGGGATGATATGAATCTCCAGGTCTGGAACGGATTTACAACACATCCCCGGTAGATAAATCCTTAAAAAAAAGCGATAATACACCTTTTTTCTGCCCATCTTCTTTACAAATTCCGCTTGAAAAGTGTGAAGGTATATAGTGATTGGGATAGGGATACACTAGCCCCGGGTTAGATTTCCGGTCCAGTCATACCCCTTCTCTATCGCAGATGGATTGAATAACAACCACAATTACATAATTAGAGTTTTACTTTGTGATAATACCTTGTTTAAGAATTAATTAAAGAGTATTAATTATTATCGGAGTTTTTCAAGTCTATTCATTAATATTATAAAAATACTTTTATATAAATCATAAACATAGATGGGCATTTTTAAATCGCGTAGTTATTATTTTTTTTAGTTTTATTTATATAGGATACAGAGACGTAGTTAGAATAATCTAACTGTGTCTCGGTACAAGCCCTCACCACAGTTAGAATACGTCCCTTATACTTGCAATGTAGCAAATCGGAGCGGATCAGCTCCGAAACGATTTTGAAGAATCTAAAATGATTTACAAATCTATCGTTAAACCGGGTCCGTAGGACAATATCATTTTAAAGATAGAACATTCTATCTAACAGAGACCTTCCACGATGATAAGTCAATTATACAAGACAATCAAGGATTTCGTTTTAAGTCATTATATTAGCAGTTCTTCTGTTGATACATTTACTGTCTTTGAAACTACAGTTTATCCTTCAATCGGGTGAAAAAAATAATGTTAGGCATTTTTACACTGAATTGATTGTCTACCGACTTGACCGTTAACACAATCATGACAAAGAGCAGGTTGACAGGAGATGAACGATTCTACATGGTAAATGGTACCTAATCTCTCCTCTGTTTTAAGATGCCTGTGCCTTGCTTTCTCATAAATTGTATTATTTGTGGGACTTTAAGCATATTTTTGTTAATTATTTTCACATTTAATAACCATATTTTATATTTTATTCCAGGCAATGACAGACATTTGCAACTCCGGTTAGTTTTCTTTTCTGATTGTAAGCATATTTAAAATGTTTTAAAGAATAATCATTCAGCAAAAAATGTCATTTACTTGCTGTGTACCTTCCTGAGATGTAAAGTACAAAATTCATAAGTTTCCATTTATGACTCATGTTTCACTGTTGCTATCGCACACTTATTAAACAATTATTTTTATTTATATCCAGATTTAATTACTTGCAAAGTGGCATCTGGGATCATAGCTCTTTTATTTTCTGCAATAATATGTGGAATTCTAAAATGTTTTCAACAAAGTCTAGAAGTTCTTTTGGAAAAGGATATTGGAGCTAGCCGAAAAAATCGACGAATGCCCTGCTTCAGAGTGAGAGGTCACTCTGCTAAGGGAAAGAATGAAAGAAATGTCGAAATTTCAACAAATATTGTCAGCCATTCTGGATTGCAGATGAATATACCAAATGCATCGTTTCTTGCTGCCGAAATACCCAGTACAAATCATAGCTTTAATGCAATCACGATTTATAATGCTAGAAATTATACAACATCACGCACTGTAATGCAGCAAAACTTAAGTCTCCCTCATCAAGATCTGCCCCAACTGGCACACATTTACCAATACGACACAAGTGCAGAATATTTAGACGGGAGACAGAACAGGTATCAAGCCCAGAGGGTTCAACAAGAGATTCATGAATCCCCAGAAAGTCATGAAACTCTACCAAGTGGGACTCAACAATCAAAAGACTGCTCCTCACATGTCTGTTGTTTAATTAAATTCTTAATAATGTCGATGTTTCTGTATGATTTGTGCATGGACCTGATTTTAACACGGGAATACCCCCCTCTCTCTCTCTCTCTCTCTCTCTCTCTCTCTCTCTCTCTCTTTCTCTCTCTCTCTTCTTCTTCTCTCCTTCTCTCTGAAAGATCCTTATCCTATATTTCTCAATAGTCCCTTAGTATTCTGGACCAGCTTATCCCCATATTGCTGTTATATGGATTACTTACAAATATATTATGATTGTGAAGAATAACTCAAAATCATTGTCAAAAAAACATGTAAATAAGCAGAACAAACTACCTTATGCTATGCCTGTAAGGTAGGATTAAAAAAAATCAAATTCTAAATTTTAGGAAAGTATTTAAAAAGCTCTTTTGCAATTGCAGATATGGTTGGATGGTTGTCTTCGGAGAGCAGTCGTGGTATAAGAGATGGTATCTCCATGCTCTTACTCTGCTACAGCTAGCTGAGGTGTGTATTGAAGGAATTCCACAGCTTATATTTGAAGGTGACCTATTCCTTACAGAGAAACAAACTTTCTACAAAGGTAATACAGTTTTGTTGAAATTTCTTTGTACAATAATCATAAAAAGGAAATGTGTATCTTGTTTTGCCAAAAATGAAATGAATGAATATTACATTAAAAATTGGAAAACAAAGTAAAGATGAAAAAAAAATTCGTTAATTTATTTATCATTTCATGAAATAGGTATTGGAAGAACAGAGATATGGGCAATGATCGTTTCCCTTCTTGCAGTATCATTATCTATCACTTCCGTTACAATGACCTTAGATAGAGAGGAGGACGTCAGAGAAATATACGATGAGAAATTAAAGGAAAGAAATTCCACTGAAGATGAAGAACACTACTGGGAAAAATACGAATCTGAAAACACTTGCTTTTGGTATTTTTATGCTGTTGTCGTGTTTTTCGAGAAATCGTTTGAATATATTCCACGATGCATACTTTATATAATATTTGCAGAAGAGTTTGGTCTGAAAGCGTTGGGTTTTGTTATTGGAGGGTACTTACTAATATCATTTTACTTTTCAGCTAACTGTTTTTATACGATAAATATAAATGATAAAAGTATAAAATCACTTGTGTTGGTAAGTGCCGTATTCGGGGCATTTGCCAACCTTTTCTTCTGCTACGAATGGCTGTTCCGATTAAAAATGGGCAAAGGAATACCTTTATTTCCGGTATTTCATTTTATTCTACGTTGTTAATCTAGCTCTTATTATATCTAATATGCTGTCATCGGGAAAGAGAGATTTTTATATAGCTTTTGGTTTGGCAACATTTTATCCCCAGTTCTATTTATTTTTTTTGCGACTGTGGTTAAGAGGAAAAATGAGAGAAAAAATAGATAATCACAAGTCCACACCTATTTCCGGAGGTCAAAAACGTTTCTAGATTTTAGTATGATTAATGTATGCACCTCTCTAAATATTGAAACTGCTGAACAATGAGAAAAATAAAACTAGAAAGTCTGCTATTCCAAGCAATAGCTTATGTCTCCCCGAACTGGACAACACTTTCATTTTTTTTTCATCACCAAAACAATACCTATTAGCTAAGCTTATAAAACCATCAACTCGTATCAGTCCTTTCAGTACTTTGATTTAAAATCAAAGTAAAAGAATTTTCAAATTTCCCCTGTTTCTATGGAAACTATTGCAATTTCCAATTTTTAAAATGCAACACGCACAATTACAGATACTAATCATTTAATCAGTAAAGTTTCATGACGAAAGTCCAAAGGACCAGAGAGATCACTCGTGGACAAAATTCGTCGCTTTTTGCAAGTTTCCATGGCAACGATAGCCATTTTGAAACTGAATGACCACACAACACAACTACAACCAGTGATCCTCCTTTGATTAAAGTTTCAAGAAGATTGTCTTAGCCATCTCCGAGAAACAGCCTGTATAACAAAAATATGCGTACAATTGCAATATGCCGGCCGACTTCGTTCGGGGCGACATAATAAAAATCGTGACGGATAACCTTTAAACAAAAATTGTTGATTGAAACTCCAACTTGTTTGTATGAAGATAAATTCTTTTACATGCTGAAATTGCTCAAATAGTAACAACAAAAACAGCGACAACAATATTTGACACTTCTGAATGAACAGAAAATTTTTTTTGCTCACTATGTCCGTTGTAGTTTTGAAAAGACTTCCAGTAATTGAAAATTTACTTTTGTCAAAAGTTCAATATAAGGAACCGTGTATATTAATTTCACTGATGATGAAGATTTTTTTCCTTCATTGTGATAATTTTCATAGATAATCATAAATTAACTAAATCTGCGACCGCTAGTTAATATAAACCATAATCTGTGCTTCGATAAATTATTCACATATTCTTATTTTATCCCTCGCATGAAAAGCGAGAGGGTAGATACTTTGTAGGAATGGGGATGTGCGTCCGTTCGATGGTCTGTTACGCTTTGGGGTATATGTACCCATCTCTTATCCGCAACTCCTCTTATACAACATTTTGAAATTTGATGAAACTTTTACAGAATCTCTATTACATATTGTCATTGTGACCTCTTATTTTACTTTTTGATCCGACACATTTTTTGGATTTCCTGTAAAAAAAAAACATGAACTCGTCATAATATTCATACAGTGTATGGGGGTCATTTAGTGAGCTTATTACTCACAGTACCTCTAGTTGAGATTCAGAAACGGGTATCCATAATTATTAATAAAGAATATTTAATGGCCATGTCCATGTTTTGCTCTGGAAAACTAAGAGATTACATCTGATTATTCTCACGCTCTTCTTTTATCTTAAGATTGTCTATGTTTCCATGCTTTTAAATTACAATTTCTGTATTTAATGCCTTAAACAGAAATGGCCGAGAATATCCTTATTTCTATTGCATATTAATTCTTTGTATTGTAAATCTTTTTGGAGTAGAAAGCATATGTTCTCTGAATGTCTTGAAAACTGGAACACAAAATATTATTTATGAAGGTGATAGAATATTATGTAATAAATACGAAATAGTAAAGTGGATTGAAAAAGGTTTTGAATCATCCAATCAGATGATTTTATGTGTAGCCAAACAGAGTTGATATTTTAGCCAACCAAATGAATAGAATTATTAACCAATCAGTTCTAAATGAAAGGATGAAAAATAGTATAAATATAGGGATCAATTGTAGCTTCGTTTACTTTTGGTGTAATTTCTTGTCGTAGTATGTTTGCTTGGGATGGGGTACCTGGGCTGTGTCAGGAAACAACAGAATTGTTAGTTAGACCACTCAGCTCAGAGACCCAGTTCCCTATGTCTTTTTAACTAGCTATGATGTCTCGGTGACTTTAGCTTGTGTCTATCCAAAAGTAGTAGAGTGCTGTTGATAGCTATGGTGTCTTGGTGACTTAAGCTTGTGTTTGTGTGTCTTTATTTAGATGTATCTCTGACTTTGTGATTTTTAGGTGGTTGCAGCAGGTTGGAAACAACAGAATTGTTGGTTATACCACTCAGTCTGCAGCTACAGAGATGGATTAATTTTATCTGATTATTATTGATTCTTTTGTTATAGTTCGTTCTTAACTGTTTTCTAATCATTATCCAGATAGAACTAAGGAAAAATTCATGTAGTGAATATAAGTCAGTTTCTTCCTTTAGTGTGATTTCTATTAAGGTGATTGTTTTGATTTTATATTATAAACGTAATTCTTCGTTACAGTTCGTTGTTATTTAGTTTACTAATTAACATTCAAGTACTAAGGACCAAGGAAAAGATATATATAGTGAATTTCAGTCAGTGGTTTGTCATTGCTACATAATGTATTAAGTTTGTTTTGATTTTATATTATAAACGTGATTCTTAAGAAGGAAACCTAAGCGGATCTAAAAGATATTCATTTGTATATTGGAAGAACGTTACAATTATCAATAATTATATAATTAACCTGTTTTTGCAAAATAAAAATGATAATGATAAAACATTGTTTCAATATTTTGATTGAAATTAAGAAATTAAACAGCAACATTAATTCCAAAAGTTTTACAAACTGAAATATTCTAATATGAAAATCTCCCAAATCCCATCACAAGACATACTGCTTGTATTAATATTCATATACTTAGGACACTTGTATCTGTATGCACAACAATCAAAGTATTAGGATTGCAATTTTCGTTCATCAAAGGAAAACCCGACAGTTTTTGGCGTAAAGCACTGCATTCTCACCTACCTTACTAGAGATTGATTACTTATTAATAGCTGTTTGTTAATTCAAAAACCATAGCTAGCATGACCATGTGAATGTTAGACTTTATTATGCCGATTGATTTCTAACAGTGATAATTATTACCTAACCTACTATATAAAATAAAATTAGGCATTTTGAACTGTGTCACGATTCATTTTATGTTTTTGTGCGATCAGTCATGGAACAGTCGAACTGTTGACCGGGCCACAGAATGTCTCTGAGTTTAAAGCCCGAGATAATACGCACCACCCTCAGATTTACCTTGTCAATGAAATGTTTATTTGTTTATTTTTCATGGCATGTACCGAATTGATTACATTCAGTTTGAAGTACAAATATATTTAGTAGTTGAATATCTAATTGTAATTTTCAATTGGTTATCATTATATTTATTTTAATTAATAACTAGTTTTTTTGCTTTGCTTTGTGTCAAAGAATAAATGATGATCTCTGTTTTTATGTTACGTACCTCATTTATGTAACATTTAAATGATCTTATATTTGTGTGAACCTGGATAAGAAAAAAGCGAGAGGTAAACAGAGCTTTACCTCGTTTTGTGTAGCATAGCAATGTATATTGTTTCTATTGAAAGGAAAAAAAAATCCCCTCTGCCATGCAAAGAATAAGATGGAGAGATTGCTTCATGATTTCTTAAATTCTAAAAAATTCTAAATTCTAAAAAAACTACTGATCCTGTCTATGTTTAGTAGGCGTCTTCAATGCCAAAGGGTGGATACTCGCTGATATTTAGCACTTAACCTTATCTTTCGAGGTCTGCGTCTGCTCTGCTAATAATATGTATTATTTCGGTGAATTAATGAACATGATTACTAAGAAATGTATACACTTCGTTGTCTCCTCCTCATTTATATGCTGAGTTCCTTAACATGTGTAATTTCTAACAATTCATGAAGAAGTAATTAAACTTTATACTGTTAAGACTTTAAGCATATCTTTTCACATTTAAACAACATTTTAAATTTTAAACACATAACATCGTAAGTGTCTGATAACTAAAACCATCATAAGAGTGATATTCGTACCTACTGTAAAACTTAAAACCCTTATAAATTCAGGCGCAAAGGGCATTGTTATTTATTTTTAATGTACATAATTGTCAACATTTTCATAATATGGAATTGATATAAAACAAATATTCATTAATCCTCTGAATATTAGATATATGCTTAATTATGCAGCAAAAATGGACCATGCGTGATGTATCGGGTACTTTATATACACAAATTTTATTTGATCTCAATAAGTTCAATCCGCCCGACATATTTCTAAGCCGTTCAAATTAATGATATTTTCGTCTTATTTTGTACTTAACTCATTCTATCATATTTCTTTTTTTTCTCTTACACGTGGATACATCAAACAAAAGCCGACGATTATATCTTGTATTGCTTGCATGTTTTCCATTTCTAAAAAGCTGCATGTGAGTATTAAGCAATTTGACATTTTTTTTATCATTAGAACCATTATTTTTTTACATTATTTTTGTAAATAGCTACATGTATAAATTTAAATTCGCTGCGTTTTTCTACTAAGTCAACTGTGAAAATGATTTGAAATTCATTTTTGTGTATACTCACGCGTAGGAATTTGAAATACACAGAGAAAAAACGCGCTAAAGTGCATGCATTGCAAGGTGCGTAGGAATACAAATTCCTGGGCACTTCTTTCCAAAGGGGAATTCCATAACATAATTAAAGCTTCAAATGACATTCAATACACAATTTCCTTGCTAATAAAACAAAGTATAATCTTTTCTTTTCTTTTTTTTTTGAATAAAATAATCATTTGCAGAACTATTATGAGCCTTGATCAATAAAACTATACGTCATGATGATCAAAAGAAACGTCTGATTTGATCTATACCGCAGCTATGGATGAAAAGGGTGATTTTGGCATGCCGCCACTTGTTGATCTTTTTCCTGAAATAGGGTAAAATATTGGTTATTTGTGCGATGTAGAATTCGACGAAATTATTGAAAGTTCTCCAATGGGCATGACAATTTCTTCAGTGGCAAACACAGGAGGAGATGGAGCGAAATCTGAAGCTAGATGAAGAAGGAATTGAGAGAAAAAATGACCGATTTAGGAAAGTTTCAGAGGAGGAAATGAGAAAATATTTCGAAAATAACTAGTCAAAATCCACCAAAAAAAAAAAAAAAAAAAACACAAAATGGGCTCTTAATATATTTCATGGTAAGTTCAAACAAATATGTATACAAACTCAAATAATGTTGATTATTGCTTCTTTGCATAAAACAGATTATAACAGTTCAGTCGAAATTACACTGACGTTTAATTTTATCACCAAATGCTTATTTGACTGATATGCAAAGCAACATTTCCATATTGGCCTAGTTCTCATCTGTGTCTCCTTTTTTACATGTAGAATGGTCCCTCGAGGCTCTCGGTAAATCACTGGACCTCACTCTGAGGAGCTAAAAAACTATCTATGCCAAATTTATTGTGGGGCAAAACAAAAGCTCACCAAATCAAGGGAAAAACAACTCCCAGGTCAATTAGCTGAAGAGTACCATAAAAACACATTAAAGAACATCAGAGCGGCACTTAACAGACATCTACAAGACATAGGTCGAGACATTGACATTGTAAAAGACAAACATTTCAAAGTGGCAAATAGAACACTTAATGGCCTGTTGAAGGAGAAAATGAGAACAGGTTTGTCGAGACCTACATGCCACAAAGAAATCATATGTGATGATGACTTGAGGAAAATTGCTGAATATTTCAAGGACGCACCAAACAACCCAATAATTCTCAGACAATGTGTATGATTTTGCATTGCTTTTCACTTTGTAAGCAGAGGTGGTGAGTTTCATCATCAACTAAAGCTCAATTCATTCAACTTTCATTCTGATGCCTCAGGGGAATATGCCATACTGAATCATGAAATAAAGCAAAAAAACTTTCAAGGTGGTTTACAAAATGAAGAGGCCCCCGATGATAAACGCAAGTACAGTACGGATTCTACTACATGTCCAGTTAAAATGCTAAAACTCCTGATAGAAAAAACAGATCCAAACTCTACTCACCTGTTTAACCAGTACAATAAGGATGCCTTGCAATTTCCCAGCGTTCACTTTCCATGGTTCACAAGTAAACCATTTGCTAAAAGAATCTTTGTCAACTTCTTGAATAACATTTGTTCACAAGCGAATACAAGCAGAATTTACACACCACACTCTCTGCGTGCAACAGCTATACAACATCTGAATGATGCAGGACATGAGACCCGTCATATTATGTATATGTCAGGACATAGAAGTGAGGCATCTATTCGATCATACAACCGGCATTGTTCTGTTCATCAAAAGAAAGTTCTCAGTGCCACTCTTTCAAAGATCACAGAGGCTGATATTACAGATGACTCACCTGAAACTTCGTTGACTTATGAGAGTTCGTCAACTTCAAGGATGCCTTTGCCATGTATGCCAATTGCTGTTTCAACGGCTGTTTCAACTGCAGAGGACGACCGGCTTTTAATGTCATCGCAGGACTCAGTTGACAAACTAGCCCCACAGTCAATGCACCAAGCTGGAAATATATTATCCGTGCAAAAATCCTTCAGTGAATTAATGGGATTCATAGCTAATTCCAAATTCGAAAACTGCACATTTCACATTCATGTAAACAACCCGTAGGAGCCGAATTACTTCTGAAATGTGGTGACTCTACGCATAGTTTAGAGATTAAATGGCGTAGTGAGGGCATTTATGCCAAATTTTGTGTTGTTTTGCCGTTTTTCTTCATTGTTTCAATGTTCAATTACAACTTCATTCATTAAAATGTTTAAATGCAATATATGAATTTCTTTGTTGATGAACTACATTTTATACCGGAAATGGGGCTACCGACAGCCGGGAAACAAAATATAGGTCTGCGGGAAATTCAAATCGTAAGTTCATTTTTCGTTGATTTAAATGTTAAAATGTAAATATAAGGAATGTTTTCTTTAGTTTTGTGTGATTTAATTTATTGGTGTGTGAATCACACAGACTTGCACGAAGGAATATTTTTCATGAAGCACTAGCGCGCTTCATGAAATTTGCCTACTTGACAAGTCTGTGTGATTCACACACCAATAAATCACACAAAACTAAAAAAACATTCCTTGGATAAAGAACAAGTCAAGAGAACAGGATATAAAATAATTTTATACCCCCCGCTTGAAAAGCGGGAGGGTATATAGTAATCGTTTATTCCGTCCGTCTGTACGTCCGGGTCCGTCCTTCCGTCCGTCTGTTACGCTTTGGGGTACCCATCTCTTATCCACAACTCCTCTCATACCACTGAATGAAATTTGATGTGTCACAGAATCTTTTTTACATATTACTATTGTGACCTCCTATTTTACTTTTTGATCCAACAAATATTTTGGGTTTTCCGACCACAGCAAAACATGGACTTTGCAATTATAACGATATGGAGGCGGGGGGTATCATTTAGTGAGCTCATCGCTCACAGTACCTCTAATTTATGCAAGAATGACAAAAAAAGTCTTGCATGTATTGAAATAAATAAATACTAGTATGTGAAAATAGGTCGTCATGGAAACGATCAATTCATGGAAAACAGAATAAAGAAAACGGGAATAACTTTTTTCTATTTGAAACAGTATCTACCGTTTATTATATGTAAGTAGACATTTTAATGACATTTTTGACATTTTTAGCAATGGTGTTGAGATCGATTAATTAAATTTAATATCACTAACGATTTATTTATCCTTTTGAGCTTACTGATTTCTTTCAAATCACAAAATAACAAAATTATAATTTATTCTCTCTTTGTAGTCCCCTACTGGTGAAACGGGGGGACTATAAGTTTATGTGTTTCATGTAGTACAGTACCATGCTCTTTTGTGAATATTAACATTAGCTGTGTTTTTCTACTAAGCAAACAGTGAAAATGATTTAAATGCCATTTTTGTGTATACTCACGCGTAGAAATATACACGGAGAAACGTGCGTTAACGTGACGTCACAATGAGACTGCAGCAACGTTAGTAAAAATGCAACGATATAGGGCAGCGAGGAATTCAAATAATAAGTATATTTTAGTTGCTTCAAAACATGTAAAATGTAAATATAAGAAATGTTTTTAAGTTTAGTGTGAATTATTGGTGTGAGAATCACACAGACTTTCACTGAAGGATATTTTTCATGAAGCGCTTGCGCTTCATGAAATATGCCTACGTGACAAGTCTGTGTGATTCATCAATAACTCACACAAAACTTGAAAACATTTCTTAAGTATATCCAAAATTTCCTATTTTAACATACATCATAGTAAGTATTTAGCTTGAAGATTAAAAAGTATCAAAAAATTCCAGAAAAGTTTGCAATCAATTGACCTTTGACCTCCATTTTTACTAATAAGGTCAGTTGTTGAGTATCTGAATAGTCAAAAAATTTCATTTCCTACAAAATGGTATTCATTATACCTAGCTTTCTCCTTGAATAAAAAAGTTAGAAATAATTTAATGATGTCATATCAAAAGGTCTCCAAAATGTGCCGGAAGAGAAAGGGTTAAGCTTATCCTTACAAATTTCTTTAATTTTTTGCTTGAAGATGATTTTGATACTTTTTGTCATTTGAAGGTTTATTTTTAATCTCTTCTAATTCTTTTTTGCTAATTTTGCAAGTTTCTTTAAATTAATATTTATTTTTTCTGACATCTCAATAAATGATGCTGTGGAATTGTGTCATTTAAATTCAAGTTTGTGAATTGAAATGATGTGCATTATTCAGGAATTTTAGATGTGTAAAATCGAACAGATCCGATGCAAACTCTGTGTTCTAGATTAACTTAAATCTCCTTCTTTTTGTTATTCGCATGTACATTAAATCGTGTTGAAAGTATTAACCTGTTTTTGTTTCCCTCTTGTGCAAATGCCAAGGTTTACCTGTAACTCTCCATTCTGTTTGTTTGAACTGTACATTCTTTTTTATTTAACTGTCCATTCTTAAAGAAGAATGGACAGTTTCCAAAAAAGAATGGACACTTGCAGGTGACTTAATGGATTGTTAGGGGAGTTAGCTCAACACTAAGCTATAGAATGGACAACACAAACAAAAGGTTTACCTCACAATCATGTTTTAATTCACGAGTTCTTAAAATATTCGAAGTCAAACGCGGTGGTATCGACTGTTTTAGTTTATATAACATTTTTTCCCACCAAAAGACGACTTGTTGATTGAAAAATATCCACATTTTTCAATCATTATATCTTTTTATATCTTATAAACTTAGAAATATCCCGAAACCAGTTGCAACATGACAGAAATATGTAGACAAAATATCACGCCGTGTGTTTCGGTCGCGCTATGACCTCTTACCCCAAAGTAAGTTCATTCAGAATTGAACATATATTCACTTCAATAGGTACATTTAAGAAAAATATTTGCAAGTGTAAATATTATATAATACAATCAGATACAGTTCAAGTGTGTATGATTTACAGGGGAACAATGTATTAGTACAAAAATAACAGTGAAATAATAAGATGGATAAAATACAATTATTAGATTACATGATAACCTCTTTGCCTACAAAAGCTATAATAAATATACTTATCAAGGTTGCACATATCCTTATAGTTCTCAGTAGTGAACAATTGCAATCATTTTAACATAGATGTTTTTTAAAAGATATATTTTTAAAAATAAATTTGCTTCGATAGTCTGCATAAACAGGATACACTAGTAGAATATGATATCCGCCCTCAACAAAATTACGACATGAAGATATTTCCTCTGGGCTTTGTTGGTTTTAAATATTATATCTCCTAGTTTCGATTGCTAAAAGGTGTCAGGAAAATCAACTTTGATTGCCTGACCTCAGAGCGTCAGGCTGTATAAGGATTGATAATTGCTTGATCCGAAACTAATAGATCATACCCAGAGAGCTAGATTTTGTGCAAGCTGATTTACATTGGAAATCTTTTACCTACATTTTAAAAGAAACATTTTTCAGGGAAACAATGATTTTACTGATGCAAAATAATGCAGTATTTACTTTCTTTACTCTGTTTGCATTACTCTGTTTGCATGAAACAGATTATTCCATGTGATTTACCGTTTCAACGTGTCCGTGTATCTTTTTTTCTGCATTTCTATACTACTGGATCAGTCCATTTATATTCTACGAAAGGGGTGAATCGCTCTTTTCGCGCCAAATGTCACGAGTAAGCGATCTTCGCGTCTTTTCTTGGATTGTTCTATTGTATGAATGGAGGTGCTAACTTCCATGGAATTTAATTAAGTTTGTTATTGTAACCTTCATCTTCTTATGATTCAGAAATTCTGTCTGCAAATTTTATCTTATTTCTTAAAACAACATATGAATCGTATGTATCAGAATATGGACATGCAAAACAAAAGAAATGATTTCTCTAATTTGTTTCCCCTGAGCTGTTGGTTTATTCCATATTTTGATGGACTAGTCCAATCACCACGAACGATCGACGCAGTTCGACCAGATTCCAGACGATTTGACGAAAGGAATTACCTGTGCGAAATCTTGGATTTCTTTTCCACAAATGCCTAAATGTTGGTTTTACCTATAAGTTCTCAAAAATTAATAGTACCCACCTTTCAGAAAAAAATCAATGAACACAAACTACTACTATTTACTTCATTGGAGAAAATGCTTTCCTACAACATATATGTATTTAGTTATATCCATTCTCTAAAATGTTCACAATGAATGATTTGACAACAGATTTCAGAATAGCTTTAAATTTAGATCCAGGGGTAGATCGATCTACTTGCAGAAAAGTCAATCGCATCATCTCGTGTCCTTTCGTCAGAGGTAAAAACAAACTCAAATGTATCGACATCATCGGATGTTAAAAATTTATACATTTCCTGTTCATAGTAAAAACGGAGTTAGAAGTCCCTTCTATAGTATATTTTAGATAATATCATTACACTTAATAAAGTTAACTCCATATTCCACAGATAACAGGTCTATATACATCATCCATGCATTTATTTCAAAGTTTGTGAAAAAAAAAGGGGGGGGTGTCATAGCGTATTTGTGGTCTTCTTCCCTAGGTAAGGCCCAAGGAGTGGGACTGAGGAGTTGCGATTGGCAGAAAACCCACATTCATTAACCATTCTGTTAACAACTCTTCAGAATGCAGCAAAAGCATCGTTCTTCTACAAGTTAAATAATTAAATATTTCTACAAGGTTCTCAAATAAAAAGACATATTTCAAACACAAAAAAGTATTGCTCAAAAGGTTCATCACTTCTCTTACAGCTTTTTGAAAAGCTGTTACTTGTATACATTTTAAACTTAGCCGGAAGATTTATTTTCATAAATTTGAAGGTACATGTAATTTTGACCCATCGGCAATAAATAAACATTAATTACTCTGTTAAATCATAAATATAGCTGTTTTTTAAATTGTCCTTTGACTACATGTATAATTCTACGATCGTCCAACTAGTTTAAATTTAGATATCTATAATTATAACAATTTTTACTTTCGTTTTAAAACGAAGAATTTAGAACAGGCTGTTTACATGGGGGAGTTGATAACATGTCTTGATACAGGTAAGCCAGTAACTATTTCAGCTTATATATATCACGAAATTCACAAAAAATTACCGAACAAATGAAAATTTGTTAACTTACACATGTTTTTTTTTATAAATATCTATTGGGTTTTATTAAAAAAATCCTTTTATAGAATCACGTTTCTTTCTGTTCGTTTCATCCCACCTGAAGTAAAGACTTAGTTAAGTTTTTCAGATGAAATTTATATGTCTATAGCTATATCTCTCCGTACCTTTATTTGTACAAAACCGGGTGTTTACCAAAGTCGCTAACATAGCAGTGACATAGAATCGAATTTGAAAAGGAAGGGGGGGGGGGTAAACGAACTTGAAAAGTATTTGACAAGCAAAATACACAAAAATAAGACAATTGTTTGATTCGGGAGGGGACAAAAAACACAAAAAGAAAACAATTGTTTGATTTGGTAGAGTGGATAAGGTCCAACTCCCAACATCTTTCAGTACTATTTTTTTAGATTAGCACTTATTACATTTAATATTCACAAAAAGGGTGAGAATGTGAACTTGAGCGAACAACGATAGTAAAAAGGTTATGACTGGGGGGGGGCAAATATTTGATATCTAAATGAACCATGGAAAGAGAAAAAAAAATGTTAAAAAACATTATTAAGATTATGTTTAGGGCAAACCTTTACGGCAAGCTCGAATAAACATCTCTTATACACAATGGTTGTTAAAATTTTATTCAAAGTTAGTCTTTTTGTGGATAGACAAGGTTGTGGTAGATATAATGCAGACTGCAGAATCTTTGCATTCATTGAAGTTAAATTTTGTTTGTTTGCGGCACATATGTGTGCATGTTTGGGTGGGGGAGGCGTAGATGAATGACCCCCGTAGTTTTCCCGCTCATCGGAAATGTTTTAGAAGTTGTAATAGGTCTGCCCACCTTTTGTGTCCAAATTGTACATAAGGTTTAATAAATAAGTTTTTAATGTGGCTGTGGGCCCCTACGCAGACCCGAAACTGCCACCCCCCTTTCATGACTCGCGAATTCGACACTACGTGCATAATCTCAATAGCATAACTAGTTATTTTTATCTTTTCAGACATTGACATTGGAAACAAATTGAAAGAGAAAGTTGGGGTCAGAAAAAAATTTCCAACATACAACAAATTTGACAAGCAAAAAGAAAGGGGGATATGTCCTTTGCCCAAACACAAAAATCCTATTTCGTGTGTGTATGGGGGGGGATTTCTTTCAGTAGCATTTTTTCCACGGAGGGTGTGTATGACTCATGAATATATAATAGTTTACAATTAATTCTTATTAGAAATGACTTTTACAACAAGAATATTGGTCTTTTATCTGATTGATATTGAATCTATGTTATTTGTTTGACAATTTTTTTTTTCCGTTTTCCGCTCCGTTCCGCTTTCCGTTCCGTTTTCCGCTCCGCGTTTTAGCAACACCCGTACAAAACCTAAAGGTCATTAACAATGTACTTTAGAAAACGAAAGTGTGAAGAGAATTTTTGAATGCTCAGTGACGGTACACGCCCAGTGCAGTGATAACTCAGATGTTAAGAAAAAATATTGACTTTGAAATTTAAAAAGTTTAATTTAAAGGAACAACTGAACAAATTCAGTTTCAAAGATCCGAATCCTTTTTGATCTTTGTACTTCTTGCCTGTATTTCTTGCTTGTCATGTTCAAATAAAATATGGTTTAAACTAAAGATTCGCAGCATGTACATGAGGGTTGCTCAACACATCAGTGCCCTTAAAAGAACTGTTACCCCTCCCCCCCCCCCCCACCCGGATTTTCGGGAATATTTAGATTACGCTATTTGATACACGGGAGAGAAAGGGACTAAGAAAAATTGCATAAATTGTTACAAAAGTTTGCAAGACTTGTTAGGTTGTGAAGATTTATTTGTTTAAATCATAATTCTCATCGGACTGAATATAGATATGTGAAATATAGAGATATTCATAGAGAATGGTTATCAAAAGTCCATTGAATCATTGAGCAAAATATACGGGGACATCTTTAAGCATCCGAGGTGTGATCGGGTGTCATAGTGGTGTAAGCTTCCTCTATCAGCCGGTCACATTCAGCCTGTACTCCTTTTTATGATTGCAAGGAATGCAAAAATGTTGACAATTCACTACTTTCTACTAAGAAAAGATTATATTGCTGTTTTGTTGACTTTCAAAAAGCATTCGATTCTGTTGATAGGATAAAATTATGGCAAAAATTATTTCATTTAGGCATCCAAGGTAAAATGTTAAAGATAATCAAATCCCTATACAATAATGTTAAAAGTTTTGTTAAATATACAATGGTTTCCTCAGTGATTACTTCCACAATGATATAGGTTTAATGCAATGGGAAACATTATCACCAATATTATTTTCATTATATGTAAATGATTTCGAGGTTGGTTTTATATCAGATAACTGTCCATATATTGATTTACAGATGTTAAATTTATTCATACTTATGTATGCAGACGACATGGTTATTTTTGCTGAATCTCCAGAAGGCTTACAAAAAATGTTAAACACACTGTACAATTATTAGAGAATTCTTTCGACATGAGAATCCACTATGCCAGCCTTCACTTTCTGATGCATGTAACATCCATCTTGGAACCAAGAGTGACCTTCTTAAGTGCTTAGAGGAATTTGACGAGGAGCGGTCTGAGCCTCCTTTGACAAGCTGTGTAATTCTAAATGGTTCAGTTGTTGTTCAAATGCTTAGGTCAGGTACTGCTAAGACCTCAGAAAATTATGCTCATCAGAACCTCATTCCATATAATTCCTCAGTTTCTAAGAGCTTCGCGTATAGACCTGGTATGGGACAAACATGTAGACAATTCATTAAAAGGTACCGCTTGAGCAAAGCGAGGCATGAGAAAACGAATACGTGTGACTGCCGAGTCAGCAGTACCTAGAGATTGGCAAGATTTCCTCGAGTAGATAGAAACAAGACGGAACTTTACAGATTCCTCTAGTAACGACTTTTGATGAAGGTGTCAACCAAATAGTTATCACCGATGGTAAAAATGTTCTTTCAAAGCTCCAAATACAAGATATCCTTTCGATTTCTCCATGTAATCACGAGGAAGCAGATAGCAGAATGCTGTTACACACAGCACATGCATCTCGCCAAGGCCATAACAGAATACTGATCTGTACTGTTGACACCAATGTTGTGGTCTTGGCTGTGTACGTAGTGGAAACTTTGAACCCAGAGACGGAAATTGGATAGCCTTTGGAACTGGAAAAAAATTTCCGTCACGTGGCAGCCAATATAATTGGACGTGGCCTTGGACACAGAAAAGCTTTTACACTTCCAATGTTTCATACGCTGACTGGATGTGACACTGTTTCCAGCTTTGGTGGGCGTGGCAAAAAAACTGCAGGAAAACTTGGAAGGCCCTACCTTAGCTCACTGACGCACTTGTTAAATTAGTTTGTCCACCAACTAATATACCAAGCGATGTTATGCAAACCATTGAAGATTTGTCATCCTTCTCTATGACAGGACCAGTACATGCTTTGACATAAACCAAGCTCGGCAAAAGATCTTCGCAAGTAAACTAGATGTGAAACAAATTCTGCCAACAAAGGCTGCCCTACAGCATGTAAAACGAGCAACTTACCAGGGAGGACATGTATGGGGACAGGTACTGCAACTAAATCCATTATTACCCTCTCCTATCAAGAAGGATTGGATTATGACAGATGGTCTGTATGAGCCCCAATGGACAACACTGCTGGAAGCCTCCAAAGTCTGTTATGAACTAATAAGATGCAACTGTGACTTGAAAAATAAAGGATGTAATTCAAAAAAGTTTTGTTGCAAACTTTCAGATCTCAAGTGCACTAGCATATGTGAATGTGAAGGAGCATAGTGATTACTGAAAGTCAGGACAAACAACAACTTTGTCAAAGCTTTTATTGTGGTCACCAGGACGAGATATATACCTTACATATATAAACATGTTGTCTTTTTAACTGTTTCATTACTTAGTAGTACATGCTTTTAAAATTAACCATAGGGTAAGTCGCGTGGTTAGATCGAGTGTTTTAAAGTCTAAAGTTGCGAATTAAGGAATTAATAACAAAAGTAAGTTCCAACCCAGTGCACGATGAGACAAAATAGATATAAGTTTTGTGTCTAAGAAGGCGCTGTTGTGAAAAAGATCCACCACTTATGAATAGATTGTACAGAGTATAGGTGTAATTTTGCACACACACCCCTCACACCAAGCAGCACCTGATGACATCATAGTACGAATGAAAAAATTCTCAAAGGGACATAATGCTCACAAATGAACATATTTAAATCATAGAGAGTATGCACATCAAAAGCAGATAGTATATGTTCTTTTAATGTTAAATAATGAGGAAAAAGTGGATTTGTTTGTTTTAAAGAAATGTTATAACCATTTTATTTCATTTAAAACTTTTTCTTTTTCTTTTTGAAGACAAAGAGAGTGTTTTTGTTTTCTGTATACCATGATTAATCACTTATATTGAGAGAGATTTAAGTAAATTTCAAATATAACGAAAAATTATGGCGGCCATTTTGTAAAATGGCCGTCATGTCCGCCATGACATGATTCCACGATGGCCCAATATCCAGATTTGTTCAGACAATAAATTTCTATATTTGTACAAAAATTGGTGCTTTTATCACAAAATGCACAATAGGTTGCCTATGCCGCCTGACTAGGAGCCTTTCTGTTAATGTAACAAAAACAAAGATTGTTGTCTTTAGAAACGGTGGTAAATTACGTAATAACGAATCCTGGTTCTATAATAATGCTGAATTAGAAATTGTGAATGAATTTAAATATCTAGGTATTTTATTTAACTTTAATGGGAAATTTTTAAAAACGCAGAAGCATGCTGCTGAACAAGGAAGAAAAGCTATGTTTGCTATTTCAAGTAAATTAAAGAGGTATGAATTTAATGTAGAAACTCTATGTTCAATTTTTGATACATATGTATGTAGCGTATTACTTTATGGAACTGAGATATGGGGTTTTCATAGATGTTCTGACATAGAAAAGGTACATTTAAATTTCTGTAAAAATACTCTAGGTGTGGGGAAGAAAACCTCAAACAGTTTGATTTATTCAGAGCTCGGGCGTTTTCCATTAGCAGTTACAATGAAATTAAGAATTTTCAAATATTGGATCAAACAACTGAAAATTGCATTCTTAAGACCTGTTATGAAAGCATGGTATTACATAATGACAAATGGATTTTACATATTAAAAAAGAATTGTCCCTCTTAGGTCTAGGTCAACTTTGGACAGAAGATAATTTAAATGATACATCTTATCTCATTATAAAACAACGACTGTTAGATGTTTCTAGGCAAGCTATATATATAATATAACATCAAACTCTTCAAAGTGTAATTTATATCAACATTTAATTGACAATTTCTGTTTGCAATGGTATTTAACAAAACCTATTGACAAAAAAATTAAGACAGCTATTAACAAAATTCAGGTTATCTAATCACACGTTGAATATTGAAACAGGTCGACACCATAACGTACCTAAAAATAATAGATTATGTACATGTTGTAATCTCCATGATATAGAAGATGAATTTCATTTATTTTGAAATGTCCATTGTATATTGATATAAGAAAGAAATTTTTGAAAAAGTATTATTATACTAGGCCTAGTGTCTTTAAATTAATTCAGCTATTAAGTTCTCATAATATTAAAGATCTCGTAAATTTGGGCAAATTTTTGAACGCAGCAACAATGTTAAGAAAAAATAAAATTGATGTATAGAATTATTCCCATGTATGTGTTCTTTACGTTCACTCTCTCTGTATGTTTTTTTTCTTTTTGTTATTATCATGTTTGTTGTATAACTCTGATGGGCCAGTTGGCTTAAAGAAATAAAGAAACTGAAACTGAATCACAAAGTAGTGTATAATGACCTAAAAATTAGTCAAGCCGTCAAGCTGCAGACGATAAAATACTGGCTTGCATTTTTTTTTACAAGGTAATTGAATCGACCATAAAACTTTCAAAATAATTTTTGTCCAAATTGATAATATTTTTTGTGTCCTTTTTTATATTAATATGCTTAATTGTCAATAGATTGCTTTGCTTTAGAAATTGCAATTGTACGTTAACTGGGTTACTGAGTATCTAATACATGTAATAAACTTGGAAACTTAAACCCCACATGCAGGTGATAATGGTATACTACTAAATAAAAAAAAAGTGGTAGAGACATACAGGAATTTAAATTTTACAGGATAAAACAATTACATTATGTATTTGTATTAAAATATAAAGAGCAACAGAGCAACACAGAGTATACTGATTTATATTACATTATATATTTACATTTATTAATTTATTATGAAAAGTTAAACGCCTCTATCGATATTAGAGAAAATATTTGTTTTAATGGAATGAATTGATTTTTCTTTTTTTTTTAAATCGTAGCTTATCCCCTCTAACTACTAGCCAAACATCCTGACCTCAACGATAGAATGGACAATTGCCCAATTTGCTTCGAGCGGATCAGAAACCCTTTCTTCTGCAACCCATGCAGACACATCTTTTGTTTTAGCTGTATTTATGCCTGGCGGAATGGTACATGCCCCCTATGTCGAGAACGAATTAAATCATTCCACCCCGCACATCAGGAGTTGTCATCTACAGGTTTAATCAAATATTGTATTGATAATATTTAGTAAATACAAAATATTAATTTATTTGAAACCATATTTAAAACAGATTTAGTCTTTTCTTAAAAAAATAATCTAATTTTTTTTTCATTTTTAGCAGAAAACACATCAAACAAACCAAACTACGCTGAAAGAAGCAAAATGTACTTGTTTATTCTCATCATTGTTTTCCTCCTTGTCGACATCCCGAGTTCAGCAGGATTTGTGAGGTCCGTGGTGTACCCTCCATGCCGTGATATACTTCTTATTATATGGGAAATCTTTTACATTGTGTTGATAACCATCTTGATGCCAGTGAAAAGTATCTACAGGTTGATTGTTGAAATAGTCATCTTTGACCTGTATGACATTTTGCTTGCAATTTGCTATATGCCACTGAGTATCGGTAAAATTTTCATTAACATCCCTTTCAATTTCTACGAGGGTTTGAGGACGTACTTTTTCGATAACAGTTGGTCGTCTTTATTTCATAGAACAATCCATCTTGTACTGGTTGTATTATTAATAGATCCTGCTAAACAAATATTTTGGTTACGGGCATTTGAGAGAATTCAACGAACGTGTAAAAGCAGATTTCGCAGAGTGTACAAGAAAATTCTTGAAGGTATAGAGCGTATAAGAGGAAACACCTGAGATCCTGTTTTCAAGATAGACTGAATAGAAATGTATCAGTAAATATACTTATACATCAGTTTAGTATGATTTATAGTATGTTGTTTTACATCCCTCTCAATATTTTATTCATAAAGAGAAGCCGACACTCGCTGGTAGAGAGCTACAAATTTCAGGGCCATTGAGCAGCGAGGGATCTTTTTCGTGACAGCACCTACTGCGACACGGGACCTCCATCATTTTATACGGTCTCATCCGAAGGACCCAGTGTAGTAAGAAGCTTTGCACACAGAACTAATTTTTGCAAGAGAAAGAGTTGATTATCCTTTAAAAAATGCTTTAGAATTCATTGTGTGTTAATTTACATAATATATAATTTATTTGTTTTTAAATAAAGTGTAGTGTATTTTCATTTAGTTTACGATTTATTGATACAAAAATGCATACAACGTAAGTATAATTGACACATGCTTCTTTTTTTTTAAAAGTAGCTTTCAAAAGTTCTTTCAAATAAATTGAATTCCAAATATATCAGGTTTTTTTTTGTTAAAATGAAATGTATTTTCATTATAGATACGGCTGATTGATACAAAAATGCTTACAAGATGAGTATTCTTGATAATTGCATCTTTTGAAAAAATCCATATTCTCATTGTAATTGAGAGTATATTAAACAATTATGTACAACGCGTACATTTTCATGTGCAGTTTAACTTTATAAAAACTTTTTTAATCTTGTTCTTACAAGTTTTCATTAGTTCATGCCATTAAAAAAACAATAAAATAACACATTAATGGTTGCATTAGTGCGAAGTTATTTTTGTGTCGATTTTGTTGATAAAGAAAGCAAAACATAGATTTACATAACCAAAAGGCCCTCGGCAAATTTGACCGATCAAAAGGGAATACTTTCTCTTTCTAGGCATTTGATTCCCCCTCTGAGAATTTGTTGAATTTTTATGTTAATTTAAACCCTACATGTATATGAATAAAATGAAAACTTCCGCCCTGTATGTTTAATCAATCCATTAATTTGAATTTCACTCGATGGTTTTCACTGATGAAAAAAAAATTGAAAAGGTTCGTTGTGGGATACTGACAGTTTATTTTCTGAGTATCATGTCTGATAAAAATACAAAGATGTGGAATAGCCCTTCTTTTTAATGAAACATAACTTACACATAGAAAACTCATACACGTAATAATGATCTAAGCATATAAAAATATCGATAACATATATAAAATTGATATGGATTTACAAAACAAATATCCTTCAAAGACCCATTCAGTGTATCTATGTCATCTTTCTGTGTTACATGTTAAACTATGTGTAACTACACTGAACATTACTCCTTGCTCGAGCAGTCTCGTTTAAAGTCATCATTTAGTAAGTTCTGTGGTCGATACAATAACCTTGTCAGCAAATACAATTTATAATTGAGTCAAATGCTGACTGACGTTTTTCATACGAATTGTTAGTCTATTTTTTATACACTGAATTGACGACGGATCATTTCCGTTATTTCCTGATCATGACAAGGAGCACACGACGGGTGTGACCGGTCGGCAGGGGATGCTCACTCCTCCATGGCACCTGATCCCACCTCTGATGTTTCGGAGGTCCGTCTGATGGACTTTGAGATTAAATACTCTTCGTTATCTCCATATCCTTATTCCTTTACTTATTACACGAGGAAGTCATATCTTTCTTTTTGAAATAGCCTATGGTTGTATAATTAATACATTGCTTAACAAGGACGTTTCAAGTTAAGTAAACATTGAGATAGCAAACTTAAAAGGTTGTACTTTCGTTTCAAGAGGATGAATTTTAGAATAGGCATTGACATGGGTTAAAATCACATGTGTTTGTGTGTGAGAGAGAGGGAGGGTATGTGTGTGTGTGTGTGTGTGTGTGAGGGTGTGTGTGTGTGTGTGTGTGTGTGTGTGTGTTGATAATAATATCTTTGCGCAGGTAAGTCAACAGATTTTTTTTCTGCGAATAAACCAAATTTCCCAATCAAATGCAAAGATATACTAACAAAAGTACCAATAATATATTCATCATTCAATTTATTATAAACAGGAGCAAAACATAGATTGTTAAAAAAAACCACCTAGTTCTTGACTTGTCACATTAAGTTGCAAGTATCAATAGGATGTGAAGGTTAATTTTTTAAAAGCATGTTCCCGGCGGACTTTGCATAGATATATAGAATATGAAGATTACGAACAGTACAGGAGTTCAAAAAATCCATTGAAATAATATGAATAATGTAAATATAGAGCAAAGAAAAAAATACCTCTATAAACATCTTCTGTGGGATCAGGTACCGTTGAGGGTAAGCATCTTAACAGTCACATATGCTGTCTCCTCCTTGTCATGATCAGAAAACAGACAAAGAATATAGACAATTCAGTTTGTAAATAATTGTCTAAACATATATTAAAATATCGGTCAGCTTTCGAGTTAATGTAAGACTTTATTTGATGACATTTTATTGTATCAAAAATATAGGACTTGCGAAATGACTTTGAAGTGACTGGTGATCCCGTTTCAGCAACTAATGTGTCAATAGCTTTCGTCCTTTAAAAATCGTCTGTACGTTGAGGCTGCTCTTTGATATCGAGCCTATTGGGAGATATAAACCCCATACGCTGGTAAAAAGGCTATATTGCTAAAAATGGGAATTTTACGATAGAAAAAAGTTGGATTCTAAATTATTTAAAAAATATTTCAAATATTCTTAATTTTGCCTAGTTAACAGGTATTTGAGGCATTTTATAATAGGGAGAAGCAGATAGACATTACTCACTTTTAATTTGGAAACATCCTTGATCCTGCAGAATCTGATTCAGTATTGTTAAGTAAAGATTATGGAAAATGCGTCACCGTAATACCAGACATGCATACATTCATCAAGAAAGGAATCACTCATTAAATCAAGTTTTTTGACTACACAATATGTTTTACCCTTGTCATGGGCGCTTTTCAAATAATTTCAGTGATATAAGTATAACATTACAAATGAATTGAATTTATATATTCGAAGCGCATTACCGAATTCGTTGCCAACTTAAGAGTTCTTCAAATTTTACTGGTTTTAGGAAAATAATGCTATACTTTATGGACTTAATGAACTATTTCTATTTAACTGAAAAAAAGTCAGTGTTGTTCTGAGGGTTAATATATATAAAGGATCCTAAAATGCTTATCTAGAACAACAAAACGACATTAGTTACAGTGAATTTCTTTTGTAGCATGGTCTTATGTTTGTTATGTCCTGATCTTTGTCAGCAATTTATAATCAAAATTTCAAAAGACTTTAGAAAAAAGTAAATGGCCAGCGTCCTTCTACAGAACAGTAATATATGCGGAAGACCAATGTTGCGATATTTCACATGAATTATTATACAATTAATTACCCCTTTTGAGGTCAACATGGTGAAATAAGGACCCGAGACCTGGCCCACGAGGTGACCTGACCTGACCGAGGCCGCGTATTTCACCATGTTGAACTCAAAAAGGGGTAATCAATTGTTTTATTATACCGATATATATATTGAAAAGTATGAATCTCTAACAGTTATCAATTCTTTCTTTGATCGGGATCGGGATTCGCTACACTCCGTATAGCGAAGTTGTTTACACTGACGTCTGCAAGTCGTGTAAGTTTTTGCATCATGATTTACTGATTAAAACAATATTTGGTTGATAGCGATATACATTGTTTTAACTAACGATTACTTAATTTTCCTCTACACAGTCAAAATCTAACGCAGAATTCAACTCTTAAAAAAGCCGCTTCTACATTACATTGAACTGCAGACCTATAACAAAACGTTTGTATTTTGAAATGAGTAAACCGTTTAAGTTAACGATAAAATTTTACCGTATTCTGTATGGTATTTCAAAACAGACCATGCACAATTTTAAAAACATGTTCTTTTTCTCGAATTATTATTATTTTATGCATTAACTTTAAATACTCAAAAAGGAATTTTTGATTAAGAGGTCATAATTTACTGTAGCGGTCATCAATTCTAATGACCGGGTTATTATTTCCCACGTGCAATGATTCCTAGGTCATTATTGCCGTAAACAGTACCATTTGGAGTCATTGTTGTGTTGTAAAGCTTTCTTACCAGCCAAATTCGAGTATTATCAATAGAGGTATAATAAATTGAATTATATACGATTATTTTCCCATTCACATTTTACGCCATAAAAGTACATGTATAACATTGTCTATATAATTATTCATTGTTCATACGTACTGTTCTGTAGATACATGTATTTTCCAAAGATCCAACGTCTGGAAAATGGACATTTGCCCAGTTTGCTTTGAGAGAATTAAACACCCCTATTTCTGCAATCCATGTAGGCATATCTATTGCCACAGCTGCATTTCTGCCTGGAGAAATCGTACATGTCCGTTATGTCGAGAGCACATCAAATCATATAACCGTGTCCATCAAGTGCCTTCGACTGCTACAGTTAAATTACTAAATGTGTAATGATTAAAAAAGGGAAATTAAAAGAAAATACCTCCAATTTCGTGCAAACAAATTTCGATTTCCATGTTTATTCACAGCAAATTGACACATTCATCAAAATTCTTTTCTTTTTTGTATTTCCAAGGTTCAAGTCTCTGAACAAACATTAAAATCTACATGCAAAACATATCGATTACTATTTTCTTTCTCTTTTTTGCTTAAATATCTCAATTTGAATGTAATAAGAATACATGTATAATCAACAGTTGAATTTAAGAAATGTCAATTCTTTTCGTGGAAATAAATCAAAATTAAACAAAAGGAAATTCTTTTGACATATATATCTTATTGTTAAATGCCATAAAATATACTTGAAATCTGCAAAAGTATATACATGTATATATATTATTTCTGAATAAAAGTTACAATTTTTACATTTTTAGCAGAAATGACAACAGACGCACCAAACTACGCCGAGAGAAACAAAATGTATATATTTATCCTCATCATTGTTTCCATCCTTGACGGCATTCCAAGTCCAGCAGGATTTGTGCGGTCCGTAGTGTACCCTCCATGCCGTGATATACTTCTTATTATATGGGAAATCTTGTACATTGTGTCGATAACCATCTTGATGCCAGTGAAAAGTATCTACAGGTTTATTGTTGAAATAGTTATTTTTGAACTATACGACATTTTGCTCGCTATTTGTTATATGCCATTGGGTATCGGCATAATCCTCATCAACTTTCCTTTCAATTTTTACGAAGGTCTTAAGGCGTACTTTTTTGATAACAGTTAGTCGGCCTTATTTCATAGAACGTTCCATTTGTTGCTGGTTATTTTGTTGATAAATTCTGCTGAACAAACTCTTTGGTTACGGGCATTTGAAAGAATTCAGCTTAAATCCAGATTGTATAGAGTGTATAAAATAATTCTTGAACGTATAAAACGTATCAAAGGAAACTCGTAACCTCTACTTTCCAAAAAAGAATTAATTTTAGAAACTATATCTTTAACAATACATGTAATTCATTTTAGTATTACAATGCAAATGTCTTTAGTACATGTAACCGACTTTGGAAAGACAATTATTATACTCTTTATTTCATTTAAAGGAAACAAATAATAATACTAAAAAATGCTTTTCAATGTATCTCATCTGCAGTATATTTTGTTGCTGAATACAGTACAGTGTATTTACATATCTAGAGCTTCAAATATACGGATGATTGATTTATAAAATGAGTCCAACATAAGGGTTCTTGATATACTTTATTAATAACATTTCTTTAAAATAAGAAATACGAACAAGTGCTTATTTTTATAATTTAGAGAGAGAGAGAGAGAGTAAACTTAAAGCAAGCATTTGGAACATGTTTAGACGGTCGATCAAGATTTATTTGATCAATACAATACATTTTCAACATATATATATATATCATGGTGTATATGATGTGTGGAGGATGCATAAGTGCAATTTATGTAAGAAAAAAAATGATTTTATGTCGACAACTTTACTCATTTTCTTTTGTTTACCACGCAGCACAGTTAAGGTTACAAAAAGGAGGCGGAGCCTAATTTGTACGGGAAAACTTGACTATGACATCATACACTATATACGTCATACACCATTTCTTTAAAATACCATAAAATGAGTTTATCTGCTAATTTAACCAGTAAGAAATCATCAAACTACATAAAAACTTACTACTGCGTGTTGTTTTGTTGTTAGTTAAATTCCACCTAAGTTATAAACAAGTCACTGATCGCAATACACTTGTCAATGTGACGTCATTTCTTACAACGTGACGTAGTTTGTATGCAGTGGGAGACAGATCAAGCAATATTTTCTCCACAAAATATGTATTCTCTAATTAAATAAAATATTATTTAAAGATATTCTATGGGCCAATAACTTGAATTTAACTTCTTCACTATTTTATTAATATATTTTCTGTTCCTTACGTATTTGTTTTAATTGACACTGCCGTTTATTTGCATGCAACTACATCGGAGGGTAATGTGGGGGTCTTAATAAATCGATCTAGTGCAAGGGCATACACTCTATGGATCAAAGTAAGCTTTTCCATTTCAAGTATAGAACTATTAAGGTATCTGAAAAGTGCTGCGATCCTGCTGAAGTTTTAAACAATTTAATTATATCAATATTTCATGCCGCTGACCAGCAAAAAATATAGCATTCGGCCATACAAGTATAATTCTAACAATGAAATTGCAGAATTTAGACAGGATCGCAGCACTTTTTAGAAACTACAATACGTGTTGAAAATATGTTTATGCTAAAATTGGAAATTTAACTTGGTTATGCCCTTGCACTATTGACATTTATATGTAACATCAATACTTCAAGTCATTGTGTTAAAATCGTGTGACTGCCGCATCACGTGACTAGTCTAAATATAAAATATAATCGTCCTCGATATGCAGTTATTAATTAAAATTACAATTATCCAATATAAATAATGTCTAAAAATAATCGCCATCCCGATTACGAATACATTTTTAAATACAAAATTTAGTCGATATTTCCATTGCGCACCTTAACTGTACTGCGCATGAGGAGCCTTAATAATCTGGACAAAACTAATGCCCGTATGTGTGGAATTTCATATACGACACCCAACTGCTTACTACCAACTGTTCACTGCCAACTGTTCACAGCATATTGCCAAATACCACATATATTTGAATCAATTTTCATTTTCATATTGATATTTATGTGAATTTTCCAAAAAACGGGCGCGGATCAAGGACTTTTTTGCAGTAGGGATCCACCCTAGTAAAATAATCCAACACAGAAATTTCTTGACATAAAAAAAATCAAAAAATGTAAACAGCTTTCCAAACTGGGAAAAATTATTTCAACGGAGATGGAGTGTTTGACTTTCCATGGTTTATATCTTCAAATTTATGACTTTTCATACCAACTAAACACAGGTCCGCGTTTTCTAGAAGAGGGGGGATCTAGGTCACTTTTAGTGTTTTAGTTTATGCAATGAATAACTCCAAAGGGGTGGACCGGACCCCCCTCCCTTTACTCGTAGATCTGTGCATGTAAAACATTAAACGTATTTGTACAAACAAAAAGATATTAATTATTTTGAGTAAATTTTGAGTCAATGTTAAAATTAACGGAAAATAATTGAAGTTTATCTTCAAAACATCTTCCCCTGTGAAACAGCTTGATATCTTTTTGTTTAGTTTTATTCTATCTGAAGTAGTACTCACAACAATAACAAAATTTGTAGAATTTCGGAATTTTTAAAATGTTAAAATCGATGGAAGGAGCATTTCCTTTTTAAAACAAACATTTAATTCCGACATTTCGTTGCAAGCAAATAATTTTGAAGCTTTTCTGGACGCGGGAAAAAAGGGGCGGAGGTTAACATACGACAAAAGAGTAAATTTTAGAATGGTTATTGTATTTGTCGATGTATGTGTTTATGTATCTAGTATTTATACTAGATATATTACGGAAAGATATGTTAATATACATTTAAATTTTGCCAAGTGTGAAATATCTAGTGATATCTTTCGGTGTTTCTTTTTACCCTAGGAAAAGTACTTACATGTATGTGCGGGAATTTTGAGCAGTTGGTAGTAAGCAATTGACTGTCGTACGTATATGGAATTCCAGACGTATGTTACCCCTTAACAAAACTTACTTTTGATTGGTGAAAGATAGTGGATAGATAGAAGCCTAGCATCACAGAAAAAAATGTGAAAGTTTTGTTTTCCCCTCCCCTCCACTAATGGGCCCCACCTTTGCCTTTTTTTTATTATTGTGAGATACACTGTACTAACATTTGAATATTTTTGTCCCATACGTATTGCCTTGTAAAATTATTTTTCTCAACTGGCATGAATAACATTTTTTTTTTATGTATGGCCATTGTATGAAGAAAACTAGTACACTTTTGAATGTTTTTGTTTTGAAGTACTTGATTACCTTTGTCAGTTCTTTGTATTTGTTTATCTCGAACTGAGAACTCTATATTTGTATCACCGTGTTTTTGGTGATATTTTTGTTTGCTGATATAGGCTAATGACCTGAAATTAGGACAGAAGACGATTAAAGTTTACGTCTTTATTTCTGAGTGTCCGAAAAATAAGTGTTAAGATATAATCATTTGCAATCACAAAAATAATGCCAGCAATAACACTTTAAAAATCAAAAATGTGAGGTGGCATATGCAAAGTCCACCTTTAAGACAATTTCACACATTTGATAACAGATTAATACAATAATTGCTTAAGACGCATTATACAACCACTATAACAAATTGCCTGTGTGGTGGCACACTATAGTTTCAAGTGCAATGACACCTAACAACAAAGAACTACGAACTCTAACTCTTGATTCCCGCCTACATTTTGCTCCCATTAAATTCAATTTTAATGGCAATTTAGTCATTAAATCTTTGTTTAATTCAAAGATTAGGTCTATGGTAATTGATTAATCATTTTATTTCCAGCGCTAGATAGTAAATTATCATTAATTCCAGCTCTTGAAAAAAGGGGGGTAGGCGATATTTTCTGGTGAAATCGAACTTTCAAGCATCACCATATTTTGAAATAGTTTTAAATATCATAAAATGTATCTCATATCTTTTCTTATGTTTTATGTAAATAAATTAAACATATATAAATAAATAAAATACAATTATTTAGTTGTTAATAGCTTTAAAATTTGTGAAAAATCAGCATTTTTTTCGTTTTTTGTCTACAAACATATGTTCCCCCCCGTGAAACACAAAAAGCTTTGGCATAAATTTGTTAAATGACAGTCCATATTACCTGTGAAAAGGAATTTTTGTTTCACGGGGGGGAAAGATGTTTTAAAAATAATTTCCGTTTTCCGTTGATTTCTATAGTGAAAAACACAAGTTTAACCAAAATTATAGAGTTATCTCTCTTTGGTATCCCAAATAAGAAACGTTTTATGAAAATCCATATAAATATCTATAAAAATTTAGAAAATCATTCGAATATGTTAACTTTTGAAAATTGACTTAGAGGTAGGCGGGAGAACAATACTATCGTTCGTGGTTCTTTACAAACATTACAGGGTTGAAGTGAAAAATAAATGAAATATCTTATACAACATTATTCAAGAGTTAAAACAAAATTGGGAAATTACTCAAATGATAGAAAAACTAATTTTGCAAAGTGAAGGTTTGTTAAGGACAGATGATAATTCAAAATGATTGACCCAAAACACAAGCACATGGCTTTGTTTACATCATTAATTTAACTTCCAATATAAGTTACTTAACTTCCGGTTAACAATTAAAAGGGGGGGGGTATGTAGTAGACACACAAAGGAATGAACTGACATCAATAATAAAATGATCTGAACTAAACAAAAAATGCTACATATGTTACAATGCTTCTTGTTTACATGAACTATTTGAACCGTGCACATGTACTGAATATTTAAGAAATTCTGCGCTAATGTGTAAGCAGATCATGAATATGACAACAACAAGTTAAACACATAAGAAGAATGATAAAACAAGTAACTTACATGACCAATTTTTGCATAACGGACATCGATTAAAAATTTGTTGACAAAGCCGAAAGTGTGTTGTTTCATTTTTCAAGATTTCAACTTAAAAGAGCCAAAACCAATATAGCAAAAAAGAACTTTTTTCCGGATTGACTTAGGAATCAAATAAAACAGTCTAATAGATAATATTAAGACTTTAGATATGGAAATGAGAAATTCTTATAAAATAAAAATTTTACTTAATATAGATTAACTCAATAAAGTGTAAATACAATTTTAGTAAAATGTCAATGCACATAAACAATAAAAATATCAAAATTCTAAAATGCGTAAAATGAATGTACAACTGCATTGCTATAAAATGCATAAAAAATTAATAAAGTTAACGACTGCAATGATACAAAAAGATTTGTAAAAATTACATTACCTAAAAATAGGACAGGAGACGATTAAAGTGTACGTCTTTATTTCTGAGTGTCCGAAGAATAAGTGATCGGACAAAGCGAGATAACGTCCCCTGACCGGAACCTGAGTTAATCTTGTCACAATGGTAAAACAAAGTGTGAAAAGCAATTTACTAAAAAAAAAAAATGGCATCAAAGAGGGTGATTTACTCTGCGGCTTAACCGGTACATTCGAAGAAAATAGAAAAAGACACAAGTGTGAATTAGGTTTGTTAACAAATGACTCTGATTAATTCGGCTTCATTTCATTTCCTTGACACTAATAGATTTCACAAATGTTAAAATTTGTGTATCACAAATAAGAGGATATGTACCTGTCAAGGTAAATAAACAAGTGCTAGGAAATAGAGAAGAATGCATTTGTTGGAATGTGTAACTTACTTTGGATTAAATTACCGAATGCAAATAAATTATGTTAAATGAAGAAAAAAGGATTTAAAATCAAAAATATATTTAGAGATAAATTTACATATAAACATTTCAAATAAATGTATAAAAATAGAAAACTGTTTGGAGGGTCAATGAGACACTATGGTATTTTGCATGGTCCTCTGAATGTTTTTGGTAGATATTATTACTTGTTCCTAAAGCATATTTAGATGGCTGAAAACTTATTTAATAAATAGAATACATTTTCAACATACATACATACATTAGAAATCGTGTTGAAACAATGTTAATTCAAAGGGACGTCATTTGGAACATCTTGTAAAATGACATATCCTTTTCCGAGGAAAAAATGTTGATGATTAATAAGGAAGCTGGGGCAAATGTATGCTTGATAAAAAATTTCTAACAATTTTTAAAATTACAATGTATTTAAGTAAAATTTCATTATTGTAACTAGAGGCATAAAATTTTTATAACGGTTTAAAAGTGTAACATATGTTTTGGGACACCCTGTATATGGTGTTTATGGTGTATGGAGGTAAAGAAAGGAGGAGGCATAGATTCATGTATTTTTAATAATTCGTCAAAGTAAAAAGCTCTGCATAATATAATTATGGGAATTCATTCTTTTGTATTGTGTTATGATTCTGACGCGAGGAGAAATTTGACACCATGAACATTCTGTGGCAATATTTTCTCAAGCTATTTACATGGCATGTTTTTACCTTTTGAATGCAGTAAAAAAAATCAAAGTGTTTGCATAGATATTAAAGGTTCATTTAGTTAAGGTCAAGATCTAGTAAATGAAAGGTGCCTACAGATTTATCAAACTTGAGAAATAAATTGCTTTACTGATGCTTTACAACTTTAGCTTGGTCAAATGAGGTGTTTCGGGCCAAAATTTGTAGGCAAACAAGATGAAAAACTATATTTCAAACTGTCATTTTCAATGAAAAATTGAGAAAACCAGTCATGAATATGGCAGTATTGTTCATATTCGACAAAGGAAATTAATAATATTATTATTTAACCGCTTGCCCCCTCGTACTTTTTTTCATCAAATGTCCTACGAACAAGAAATTAAATTGGTGTGACCTTATGAGAAAACTCTAACCTTGGCTATAACTTTTGAATAATAGTAAGTGCTTAGGCTTCCATACTTCATTAATATGTAATCCTTGTAAGAAGACACTTTATTGGATACCAAGAACCTTGTTCCTTTGACTTTAACCTTGGAGTTTGGCCTACTTTAAAAATACAACCTTTACCATAGTTTTTAACAGTTAGGACTAGGGCTTTCATACTTCAAACATGTAATCTTTGTGAGAAGACCTTTTATTGCATATCATGTTTGACCCTTTGACCTTGACCTTGGAGTTTGACCTACCTCTTCAGACTTAAACCTTGGCAATAACTTTTGAACAGAAGGGGATAGAGCTTTCATATTATAAATATTTAATTCTTTTGACAATACCTTTCATTGGATAGCACGAACCTTGACCCTTTGACCTTGACCTTGGAATTTGACCTACTTTTTAAAAACTTTAACCTTGGCCATAAATTCTAAACGGTAAGGGCCAGCACTTTCATACTTCCCATATGTAATCTTTGAGACATGGCCTTTCTTTTGAATCCAACAAATTTGACCTTGACCTCGGAGTTTGTCCTTCCTTTAAAAATGTTAACCTTGGTCATAATCTTTAATAGGTGGTGTTAGGATTTTATATTTCACATTTGTATTTCTTCTAAAAAGGGCTTATTGTAGGTACAGCTGTACCGACAAATTTGATCTGCATTTAAGAAAGCTTAACCTTCGCTATGTTGCCATACCGGAGCATCAGTGTTTCACAATTACATCATTCTTGTTTTATTTAAAATATATGTTTTTATGGTTTTGTGCAAGCCAGACGTCATAACTTTTTCATTTCACATGCTGAATATAAGCATCTAGTAAAAAAAGTATTTCAAAAAAAAAAAAGAATCCTATGGGTTTCGAACTCGGGCCTTGTTACATGTGAAGCAAGAGACTTACCACTACACCACGGAGCTGCTTTATTCAGACAACCAGAAGTCTCTTCGAATCCGGGTCATTTCTCCCCAGTACCTGCTCCGCCTAGGTCATTTCCGCCCAAGTCATCTCTCCCCTGGGTCATTTCCCTCTATTACCCAGGTCATTTCTCTCCACAACCTAAGTCATTTCACTCCAACACAAAATTTATAATTTGTAAGTGTAATTTTTATAAGTTTATGAATTACCATCATCATTGAATTTAATGCTAACTTTCTTTTTTTTATTTTATTTCATTTATTCATTTATTAATTCAATTACACATGTATTTTTTATCCATTTATGAGTTCACACATTTGTTGTTCATTTATTTATTTGATTCATAATTAAAACATTTATGAATTAACTTATTAATTTGTAAATTTATTTATTTTTTTTTAAATTCTTTCATGGCTTAATTCATTCCTTTATTTATTAATTTTGAATTAAATAATTAATGTATACAATCTTGAACTAGCTTTTTAAAAGGGTTGAGGCATCTGATTATTTATTTCTATTCATTCATTCTAGACTTGCTTTCCTTCTTTCTAATGGAATTAGCTGCAGAACTGTAGCTCTCCGGAAAAATATGTATTGGCAGTCCGGTCTCTCAGAAAAAAAATCGAAGAGCTACAGTTCTGCAGCTATAATCATAATAATGTAATATAAAATAACTTTAAATGCGCTAATAGAAATATTTTATTATAATCGTCTTTCTTCAACAATTAAATTCATTATCAAGTAGACTTCAATTGAATTCGTTTATTGACCAGTCATCTTTCGTTTATGGTCTTTATCAGGAATAAATATATAATTGTTAGAATTCGTAATTGCTGTCTTGCGGTTTTATGGTACCCTACAAGGTGTATTTTATCATCATGCTGGGTGCATATGTTTATCTGAAGTTGTCGATTTTACTGATGGACAACTCAATATCTCCTCTTGTCTTTAGACAAAAAATGTCAGCTTGAACAAAGATTTGTTCAGCCAGATTATTATAGAAATATGAATTTTTCCCCACTTGTTATTACATTGAAAAAAATCTTATTTACATGTAATGTGATACTTCCTACCGATCACAATATTTAGGCAAGATGACTACTCCTAAATGTATGCAATGTCAAAGTCAATGCAAGTTAGTTTTAACAAACTTTTTAGACTTCAATTTTTTTTTCAAATAACATATGCTTTCTTTGTGCAACAGTTTAACCCCTCCTCCCCCCCACCACCACCACCACTAACACGTTTATTCTTAGAACACAAAATCAATGTACTGTCTGATGCATGAATTTTTAATTTAAAATGTCTACATTGTAACAAATATTTTTTCTGCATTATATTCTCTTGCGTACTTATGTATGTGCATACATGTAATAGACTTCTCATTAATGACTCCTTGGTAATAAAACGGAAGTACATGTATTGAACTGTCGAAAGATCATTCTCGCTAACATGAGAATCATATGTCTTTGCCATTTCAAAAAGCTAGTTCAAGTTTGAGTTATAATTCGATTATTTTTATAAAAAAAAATATTTAAGGTATTCAATCCCTAATAGGAACAAATTCATTGAAATTAAATACATAACAGATATGCAGGCATTGAATACTCAGTTTATTTAGACATGCTTCCCATATATTACTATAAGTATGAATGATAGGATGTGTCGAAATTTATGACCTTGAATTTTGGTAAGAGTTATCTCCCTTTTTTTTAATTAATAAAAAAAATCAATTAAAAAAATTAGCTGGTATAAAAAATTGTTTTAAATTGTCATTCTATTTATAATGTTTCAATGCATCTTTCCACCGCAGGAGTTTTTGATATTCAAATTTTAAGAACTTTAATTAAAAAAAACCGCTTTTCCCCATAGACTTCAATGTAATCTTTGTTGATGAACTACTGCTTAATTAATGACCACTGGGTGAAAAAACCAGTTTCCCATTGTGGGAAACCTTATGGAAACCATATGGAAACTCAAGATTACATTATGTTTCCTTGTGGTTTCAATGCGCGATACTGGGTTATTCCCTCTTGATTCCGTGCAACGGAAACACCCTACGCTATGATTCCATTAGGTATCCCGAGGCTTGGAATCCAGTGGAATCGCGAGGTTTCCCTTGATTCCGTAAGTTTCCCGTACTGGAACCTTAAAGATTCCACTGGTTTCCGTGTCTCGGGATACCTAATGGAATCGGAGTGTAGGGTGTTTCCGTGGATGGGAAACTAGTCGGAAATCTCAAGGATTCCATGTTTTGGAAACCACTTGGATACCATAAGGAAACCTGAAGATTCCACTGGCTTCCGTGGCTCGGGATACCTTATAGAATTGGAGCGTAGTAGTTTCCGTGGATGGGAAACTAGTCGGGAATCTTGAAGATTCCATGAATAGGAAACTGCTTGGATTCATATAGTAAACCTTGAGTTTCCATAGGTTGGAAACCTAAGGGAATTGAAAGGTAGTAGTTTCCGTATCATGGAAACTTATCAGGAATCTTGGGGTTTCCCTTGATGGAATCTAAATGGATTTATTGGAATAATAATTTTTTTCTTGATGAATTATCTTTAAAATTCTCATACTGGAATTAGCTTATGAGAATCTTCCAGTTTCTCAGGTGGGGTACATTTGTTATTGAATACTGATGAGTGAACCTTGAGGATATAGTAAACAGCAAAACAAATTTCAAGTAAGATGACATTTGTATTTTCAGAAATTATATTAATAATACTATCTATTCAAATTCACAACAAAGAAAAATTTAAGTTTCTCAATTCAGTTACTTAAGTATTATGCAAACAAAATAAATCTATGAAAAAGTATAACAAATTTTAAAGATATAACAAAGCATCAACATTGTATATGTACAACATAAAAAAAATCATGGCTTGCTTTTAGGTACTATTATAAACAAGAGGCCCAGGGGCCACATCGCTCACCTGAGCAATTGGCTAGGAAAAAACACAGATCAGATCAGAACTGAAAGTAAACTGGTGGGGGGGGGGCGCTTGAATTTTACACCCCCTGGGGGTCATGATTTGAACAAACTTGAATCTACACTACCTGAGGATGATTCCCTATAAATATAACGAAGACTGGCTTTGAAGTACTTAAAAAGAAGATTTAAAAGGTTTCCCTATATGTTCCTATGTAAAACTTTGATCGGCCATTTTGGCCCCACCCTACCCCCGGGGGTCATGATTTGAACAAACTTGAATCTACACTACCTGAGGATGATTCCACTTGAGTTTAATCTTTCCTGGCCCAGTGGTACTTGAGAAGAAGATTTTTAAAGATTTTTCCTATATATTCCTATGTAAAACTTTGATCGGCCATTTTGGCATTAGTTATGATTATGAATTTATAATGTCACATCAAAACGATGTATATTTTTAAATTGCATGTGAAATTTCCACATGAATTCTAAAAGGCATGAAAATGAGCTACAATTGCGATGATTGAAAAGTTCGGTGTTTAACATATTTAAAAATTAATTGCTAATTAAAAACGCTTTTAGTTTAGTAGAAAGAATCAGCCTGATTGAGGTATGGTAGAATAGGATACACTTCACAAGTGAAAATTAAGACAAAATACCATCATCTAAGTTTTTTTTTCTTGTTTGGATTAAAAAAAGTCATTGAACTCCTTCCTTTTTGGTTTAAGATTTTGAGCCTGCTATCAATATATATTATTACTGGTGGAGGTGATTGCTATTTGCTATATTGTATTTGAAACATATTGGCCTTTAATAGTTAAATAAATTTCCCACATCATTTGAACAAGTAGTATTGTTTAATGTATCAGAATGTCAAAAAACCTTCTTTTTTTTAACGAGAGTTATCACAAGGTGGAACAAAACTAATATCTAATCAAAGACAGGAAAAATTAATTCAGTATTTTAGTCGTGACGGGTATAATTGGGTCATAGGAAAGTTTGTGGCAAAAGTCATATACTGTCGATAGATACTCGTTAATGTGAAGGGCTGTGAGTTTATATGCACACAGCTTTAGCTGGTCCCGCCCTGTATCTCTTATGTACATTTTTTCGTTAAGTAAATTTGCTAAAGTATGCTAGTAAAAAAAAATTCCCGGTAAGTTTACTACCAAAACGGAAATTACTTTCCTACAGGCCTGTAGTTTGAGTCTAGTCAAATTTAAGAACACGCATATTTTATTTTTAAAAGAGTAATTTACAGCATGTAGAAAAGAAATAAAGTTGTGGACAACGTAGATAAAGAAATGTTTGTAGTTGTATTAAAAACCTTCACATCTTTATATAAAGACATCAACAGAAAAAGCACAGTAATACAATTACACACTTAATTCTTTTAATAGATTGCCTTAGCATGCACTATACATCAAAAGCCACTGTTCTTAAGGAAAACAAAATAATGTAAAATTTTATAGATTTTTTCTTTAGTTACATGTAGAGAAATGGCATTTGGAGGGAACAATGGTTTTGTAAAATATACATGTGCATTTAGGACCTTTGTTTCATGCGAAAAGTGCAGACGTTTACTACACAGGGATCTGCGAACATATTTAAATCCAAAAGAAATTTAAAAAAAAGTTTTTATATGAATATTTTTCTTATATTTTAAACATTATTTTATAGATATCTTTGTAGTTGGATTACAAATTTAACACACAACATCAACAAGACTATTAAGTTCCGTTTTAATGTCTTTGATCTATAAAGTGATTATGATTTAATATAATTATACACGACAAGAATTTATATTTATTCTACACCTGTGTGTGTACATGCTTGACAACAGCCCATTGTTCCCTGTAGGTAGAAAACCCTCTTAAATCACATAGAATATACAAAAAATACACAGTGACAGGTGTCTCCTGTCTCCGGGTGTCTTCGCGGCACGTGTCTCCACCTGATATGGCACGTGAGGACAGTTGCCCGTAGTTACACAGGCCGTACCAACGTTTTCAAATATGCTTTTTAGGAGGAGGGGAGGCTTCCCAAGAAAAAAATGACAAGCCAAAAAAAATAATGATAATAAATAAATAAATAAATAAAAAAAACTCACAAAAATAGTATCTTAAACAATATTTACTATAGCAAAATACAAGTATTATAATACTCAGACCCCCATCTCACTCGATGAATTATTTTTTTCTGACCAGTTTACATTGATTTCTATGTAACTATTGTACTAATTCTTACTCTTCTATATTCTGTCTTTTAATCAGTAATCACAACTTCTCTCTGTACTGCACTTACTCTTCTCTATTCCAGTTCACGCATTCTATACGAGTTTACCAAGACTCATGTGATAAATCCAATCTAAAATTAATTTGCGTTCACGGTCATGAAATATTAAATTTTATCACACAGAAATACACTTTGTTATTTTAACTGTTTAAATGGGGAGACCGAGTTAATTCTTTTGATACAGTATGTGTACACGTTTGAAAAATGCTATAATCGGGAAAAATGTGGTAACTTCAGAAAATATTTAACTTTTTGTAAAATAAAAAGTATATGTAGTTGGAAATTAGTATGAGACATAATTTCAAAGTTTCTCTACCTGGGAAACACGGGAGAAACTACAGATTGATGGCTTCCATGTCGGGAATCTATATGGAAACCACTGAGGCATGTTTCCATGGTTTCCTATCTTGGGAAACTTACGGGAAACCACAGGTTGTTTGTTTCTATGTCGGGAATGTACATGGAAATCACAGAGATATGTTTCCACGGTTTCCTATCTTGGGAAACTTACGGGAAACCACAGGTTGATTGTTTCCATGTTGGGAATCTATGTGGAAACCACTATGTGGTTTCCATAAAATGGAAACTATATGGAAACTACTGATGTCACGATTCCCATATGTTTCCATCGGGTTTCCAAATTTGGGAAACCTGGCTTTTCATCCTGTGGACATTTTTGAAACTTTCTCGCGGTCAATCCTTTTCTACTCTAAATTGTTTTAATATAATATCAGAATATTTTGTACTTGAAGGATATTTAAGGGTAGCGAATTTGGTCCCATTAGGGATGGAAATCCTTAAAATATACGATCTCTGGTTAAACAGTGAGAACTGAACGCCACGGGTAAAATGCGTATAAAATTGAGATGAGTTTTTTTTTTTTTAATTTGAATCCAAGAATATGTAAACTTTAAGGGAAAGTAAATTATTTTACATCTACTGAGAGCATCAAGCTCACAAATCCTTAACAACATTTTATACAGTCCTAATAATGTATTCTCTATTTCTTAAAATATTGTGGTTAACACAGCAGATCACGTTATATCAAAAAGGGAGGGGGGGGGGGTATTTAGGTAATTTTTATTACAGAGATTCATATATGTAAGGATCGTTTTAATGGTGTGCATGTAATATACTAGTATTTTAAACATCTTAAAAATTGCAACCCATTTCCGGCGAAGTTGTGGCGGTGTCTATTGCCACACCGAGTAAGTTCCTTTTCGAAATCTTATAATTCATTTTTAAGAGATATTTTTTTCCTTTGTAACATTCCCACTAATTCATGTGATTTGGCTACTTCGTACATATTGTATACCTTATAAATATTGCATTTTAGGTTTTTTAATATTGATAGCATTTTTCCGTCATTGCTTTCTTCGCGTTTGTATTGTCTATAAATTTATAAATGTACAATTATTCAAAATAAATATTGGTAAATATTTACAAACTTTTACTTGTGTATCTGGTTTCATAATATATATTTTGAAGTATCCTTTGTTTTCTAAAAAGTATTTTTAGAAAATTCAAATTTTTAGCTGCAGAACTGAAGGTGTCCAAAAAATAAAATGTATTGACAGACCGGTCTGTCAATATATCTCTTTTCGGAGAGCTACAGTTTTGCAGCTATTATTTTATGTCATGTCTATTTTCTACCTTAATTTTTTCTCCCAAGATCTAAAGTGACATAATATAATTCAAAACTTTTTATATTTCATTCCTACGTATTTGTATCGCCAAACATAATGAAATCAATCAATAAAAGCAAATTTTTTATGTTATATTTTTATAAGTTTCGAGTTTGATCATCACCTACATGTATATAAAATTCAGATATAGACAAAACTTCATCATCAGCTAGGGTAAAAATTAATCATTTTAATAAATTTATAAATTTTAATTGAGTTTAATTTTTTCTTTCAAAATTATTACCCTTAACGAGGAGGCCTCCACGTAGCAAAGGCTGGACAACGGTATTAAATTATTCAGTGTTATTAATATTAAATATTTAAATTTTCCCATATAAATAAAATTCCGACACAATTTCTCTTTTTTCGATTTTTATTGGTAATAAATAATTATATATGGCCAGATTAAAAATGGGGTGAAATGACCCAGGTAGGAGAGAGAAATGACCTACCTTGAAATGACCTACCGTGAAATAGTAGGAGAGAGAAATAACCTGGGAGAGAAAAAGTTTTAGAGAGAAATGACCTGACACCTCTCTGTCGAGACTGAAGCTCTACTGGTTTGTACTTATAGCAAAGGAAGAGAGAAGTACTTAAGCAGTTGGGAATTGAAACTTTACAACAGCAATAAATAGAATAACTAACTATGCACTTGGTTAGTTTATCTAACGCCCATGAGCAGAGAAGAAGAATTTCAAAGAATTTATGCATTTTCACTATATAATCTATATAGCCCCTCCATAGCACCTAAGAACCCCAGACCCCAGGGCCATGAAATTCACAATTTTGGAAAAGGCCGTCTTATTCAACATAACTATGCACTTTGTTCGTTTATTTAGTGCCCTTGAGCAGAGAAAATGAATTTCAAAGAATATACCGTATGCATTTCAATATAAAATCTATAAAGCCCCGTCTTAGAACCCCTCACCCTGGGGCCATGAAATTCATAAGTTTGGAAGAGGCAGCCATTTTTAACTTAACTGTGCCCTTGGTTACGTTATTCAATGCCCAGTAACATAAAAGAAGAACTTCAAAGAAATACTGTATTTTCACAATAATTTATTTAGCTCCGCCCTAGCACTAAAACCCCTGAACCAGGGATCATGAATTACATAATTTTGGCAGAGAACTCAATGCTGATTACAATCAAACCAACAGTTTGTCTGCTTGATGTCCAGGAGTAAAGAAGAAGATTTTTAAACATTGCACTAATTTGAGAGGTTTTGGCCCCAATATACAGGGGGCAGGGACCATGAAATTCAGAATTTTTGTTCTTCTTAAACTATAGATGCTATGTGCCAAAATTGGTTGAAATTGGTTCAGTGTTTGTAGAGAAGAAGCTGAAAATGCTGAAAAGTTTACTCAAGTGACCTTAAATCTTTAACCTTGGCCATAACTGGTGCTTGCATAATTTACATAAATAATCCTTTTGGCAAGACCTTTTATCAGATATCAAGAACTTTGACCTTGACCATGGAGTTTGACATACTTTTCAAAGTTCTTAACTTGGCCATAACTTTTGAAAACTTAGGGCTAGGGCTTTCATACTTCACATATTCATTTTGTGGCAAGACCTTTCATTGGGCTTTCATACTTCACATATGTTATCCTTGTGAGAAGACCCTTTATTGGATATTAAGAACGTTGACCTTGGCGTTTGACTTACTTTAAAAACCAAACCTTGACTATAGCTTTTGAAGGATAAGGGCTAGTGATTTCATACTTTACATATTTAATTCTTTTTGACAAGACCTTATATTTGATATCAAGAACCTTGACCATTTGATCTTGGAGTTTGACCTTTTAAAATTCTTACATGTAACCTTGGCCATCGTTTTTAACGGTTAAGGCTAGGGCTTCAATACTTCACACATGTAATGTTTGTAACATTAGACGTTTCTTAAGAAACCAACAAGTTTTAACCTAAGATATTGACCCTCCTTTCAAAATCTTATCCTTGGCCATAACTTTTGAACAGTTGATGCTAGATCTTTCATAGTTCAGAATTGTGTTTCAATTGAGAAGACCCTACTTCGGGTACCAATATATTAAATTTGCATTTTAAAAAAGTTTAGTGTTCTCTTTGTTGCCATATAAGGGGGCATCAGTGTTTCAAAAACATGATTTGTTTTCCTTGCAGTAATAAGTAATTAAAAGCAAAATTGCGATAAATGGTAGGAAACGGGGGCTAGTGTTATCATTTTATTGCGAATCGTCTGTCCTAGAAAATATCAACAGTTTCAATGTGCGTTTCTTCGTTTCTACTTATCGAGCAAAGTGTTGCCATTTACAATACGTGTTGTATAGATTACATTCCCGCAGTGTTAAGTTTTGTCGTGTTTATATTGATAATCATAGGACAACATATGCTTAAAAGAGGGTTTAACTAGTTCGCCAGAAAAGGAAATAATGCGCGCCATGTTAAGTTTATGAAAAAATAGCATTGATTTTTCAAAATTATCTTGAGCTACCCATGTATACATGTACCTAGACTGTTTAATTTATTTAAAAGTAATACAATATTCCATAATCTTTTAAGATGATTCCAGATTCGACCAGAAAATAGCCATGAAATCGTTATGGATATTTTATCTTGGCATTATTCCATTGTGTAAAGTGATATGCGAATACAAAACATGTGAGTAGCACTTTTAATCCATCTTGATAACCCCCTTTCTAATGTTATTATAATGTTAAATTGAAGACATAAAGTAGGTTGATCAGTTCAAAGTTGATAGGGTAGAACCTGTCTTGCAGAGAAGAATTTCCCCTCTCCCATCCCCCCTCCCGGAAAACTGGTTCTGCATTACCTCTCTCCCTGCCTCACGAAAAATAGACTCTTGAGTAGTGACTCTAGTGTACTAGTGTGACTATAGTGTAGGATTTTTTCGACCAGACTCAATTATGGTGGAAAATCCTATTCTGTGTATTCATAGCGAGCTATTCGGGGGAGGGGTTGCGAGTAGCCAAGATGGATTGGGGTTGAAAGCGATTTTTTTAGATCGACACTGTGTAAATTCGCACTGATGTTGCTTCCTTTCCTCTTTTTGTATACTCAACAAAAAAAGAAAGGCATATTCAGATTAAACACGATAAGCTAAGTTTTCAGTTTAATCCTTATTTTTTTAAAGAGATTTTATAGGGTTTTGATAAATATCAAACATGTCCTGTGTTGCGAGTAGAAAAGTGAAGTTTATGTTATTTTCGACGCTCCAAATTCTAGGGGCATACCGTCTTAACCAATCCATATGTCCTTTGCGACGTCTAAGCGCTGGTGGATTTCCAATGTATGGATGTCTCTTGGGAAAAATTTATGCACTTTTATGCTGATATTTTTAATCCAGCAATTGTAGCAGCAGTTTTACAGCAGTTCTTAATCGCTTGAAGGTTGGGGGGGGGGGGGTCTGACGGTCCTGCCTGGGTGTGGTTACCTGCGGACGGCCAGTTCTTGGTCTTCCGACGTACGTTTAATGGTTGCAAAGCCCATTGGTGTATTCCAAATGCAGTTGCAATTTCCTGTTGCGTAGCTCCGTTTAGTATTATCGTTAGCCTGGTTGTGTTCTTCTTTGTTTCGGCGTGGCATTGCAGCATCAATACTGCAATCAATCTTAAAGAGTGTTTATAGTTTTTCTAAATCCAAAATATCAATGAAAATAGACACCCAATTTAGAAGAAATCATGAAAAACACTTCTTGCATAAACACGTTTAATCAAGGGAGATAATTCAACACTTTGGTTTTAAAACCCCATGTTGTCCTTTAAATAGATCACAGGTATCCAATGATAAAAAAGATTGTGGTCCTATGTACATTTTCAAAATTCCTTTGACGAGTAAAACTATATGTGTTTCTTTTTTTGGTTGAGTATATATATAGTGATTACATAAAATCTAATATAGTATGTTATCTGCCCCTTTGAATTCTGCCTATCGGATTTGGATAAAAATGTCAGAACGGTGTTGATATGGTTATATGGTTACTAAAAATAGATTTTTTGTAATATTAAGTAAGCGTACGGGGTGTTGTTTTTTTTTCTTACAATATATTATACAAATACACAGTGGGTTCTGGCCCGGACTGACTCTCCGCTCCGCCGCTGTTCCAGACTCGTCCTGTCTGCTCGGCATCCACATGTAGAAGAGAGAGCATGCGACTATCCCGCCGTCTGACGTAATACAGACAGTAAGTCGTACCATGGGACAGTCGCAGATGTACTACAAATACATGTATAATTTTCCTCCTACAGTTTCGGTTTGATTTCAATAAACACAAGTAGACTACACCAAGATACATGATGATGTGTATCGGTTTTTGATTTTGATGGACAGTATTGACATGGTAGCTAAAAAAAGAAATTGCTTTGAAATATTTTCATGCAATTAGACTACAATGATCTGAGATACCTAACATCTTTAGTTTATTTTAATGAAAGATTTGCCATGGTTATTAAAATTTCTGTATTTTTAGGTCACCTGAGTAACTCAGGTGACCTATTGCTATCCGTTTTCGTCCGTCGTCGTTCGTCGTCCGTCGTGTGTTAACATTTGAACATTTTCAGCTTCTTCTCTGAAACCACTGAACCAATTTCAACCAAATTTTGTATACAGCATTTATGGGTAAAGGGGAACATAAATTGTGAATTTTATGGTCCCCGCCCCCCTGGGGCCTGAGGGGTGGGGCCAAAACCATTAATATTGTTGCAATCTTAAAAAAAATCTTCTTCTTTACTCCTGGACATCAAGCAGGCAAACTGTTGGCATGAATGTAATGAGCATTGAGTCCTCTACCAAAATTGTGAAATTCATGGCCCCAGGGTCAGGGTTTCTAGTGCTAGGGCGGGACTATATACATGTAGATTATATAGTGAAAATGCATTATTTCTTTGAAAATCTTCTTCTCTGCTCCTGGGTATTAAATAAACTAACTAAGTACATATTTATGATGAGTGCCTCTTCAAAAATTGTGAATTTTATGGCCCTAGGGTCAGGGGTTCTGGTGTTAGGGCGGGGCTCTATTGATTATTCCCCATTTCAAAAAGTTGAGTTATTTCCCCTGAAGGGAACTCTTTTACTACGTTTAATATGCTTGCGCTGAAAATAAAGTCACTTCCGCGGACGTTCTTGATGTAAACATGCTCATGGTGTAATGCCTCTGTCATATGGAAAAATATTATTGTGTTTTTGAATAAAAAAAAAATCTTAACTGATTCGTATTTTTTTAAATTTCCCACTCATAGCCTCTTTCTGGATTTGTATTAATTTGTATAGTAGTATAATAAGGCGCTGTGTGAGCCCCCCCCCCCCCCAAACAAACAAAAAAAAAAAAGAAAACGAAACAAATTAATGATAAAATGCTGATACATAATCGAATAGGCCTATTAAAAAAAGCTAATTTTCGGTATTGGATGTTATCATTATTTACAAAATGTGTAGAACAAATGTAAGAATTTTTAATTATAAAGTTTCTACGAATTAATCTAGCCTGCTGCAGCCATATTTTTTTCTCTACATCTCTAGGAATTTTTTGGACACTGATGATATGTCCATCTACAGTTTTACCTCTGAAATTGCTGCATATACAGCAGTAGTTCGTCTTCCGCGACCGATGCGTTTTTGCTCGATTGTATGTCATAACATAGCACTTTTAATTACAAGAACACAATTGGTGACAATTAAAGGCCTATTTCAATTGAATTAACCGTGTTTCCAGAATTTCTTGTTTGTAAAATAATTGATTCACTGTATAGTTTTAAAACTTTGAATGGAATTTTAAATGAATGATTCGATCTCATGTGCTCATGTAACGAAGAAAGACTAATTAAAATAGCATCGACCTGAATTCGAGTTACATATGTCGTATAAAGTCTGAGCTGCAATTAATCAAAGTTTTAGAGTAGGATCTAAGTATATGTACATGTATATTCCCGAGTAAAATACACATTTTGTTTTAGATCAGAGAATTTACAGCAGAAACACGAAATTGATACAATAATTTCCTAGCGTATTTCTCGTTAATTAACGCAATACATTCTTTTCCTCGTGTGTTATTTATGTTTCTAAAATCCTTTCAGTATAAGTATTTTTTATAAGTTATTCTTTTTTGCAAAGTGTGTAAAAAACAATATCAGAGAGAGAGAGAGAGAGAGAGAGAGAGAGACTTATGAAACCCCGTGTAACTGACATATATGTACATCTGTGAAGAAATATATCTACCGTAGTTATATTGGATTCACAATTAATAATTCTAATAATTTTTCATTTCCACAACCTTGGTTCATATTCAACTGTTCAACCCATTTAGGGGACGACCATTTGATTCTGAGTGGGGCCTGACAGATTTTGGAAATAAATAATCTGTCCCTGAAAATGTTGAAAACAAATAATCTGTCCTCCTTTGCAAAGAAAATAAATAATCTGACCTTGACTTATGATATTTAAATATTGTGAAAATACCTTTTTATTTCCGTGTTAGGCGTGTAATTTAACCTCAGAATCTTCAATCCAGCATTTTTTTGGCTCGCTTTGCTCGCCATTTTAGAACCAAATAGTATTTAAAATCAGATTACCAGACTGGATACTTGTAGTCAGTTGATCAGCATGACAATGTGCACTCAGTAGATGTGATGAATCACTTTAAATACAAGCCAATTCTTAAACACCACAAAGATAAATTTTCTTGTCAAAGAAGTATACTTCCCGATAAATTAATATAAAGTATACAGTGGCGGATTTAAGGAAAGCGTACATGTGAATAACCCCTCCCCTAAAATTTCAAAGTATGATATAAATAATATTAATATTGCCATACTTTACTACAATACCAATATTTTTATGCTTAGTTTTACTCTTAAAATACACAAAAACCCAAGAGCTTCAGGGGGCTTCGCCTTCATTCAAAGTATGATATGACTAGTATTAATTATGTCATACTTTGGAATATAACTAACCAATTCCTACATAATGTGCCTGGTTTTACTCTTAAAATACACAAAACCCCACGAGCTTCAGGGGGCTTCACCCCCTGGACCCCCTTCATTCAAAGTATGACATGACCAATATTAATAATGTCATACATTGGTACATAATAACCAATACCACTACATGTATAATTGTCCTGGTTTTATTCTTAAAATACCCGAAAACCAAAGAGATTCTGGGGAATGTCCCTCCCTTGGCCTCCACCAGTGCTTCGCCCAGGACCCACTGGGGGCCTTAGCTTTAGGTGGCCCCAGACCTCTTGCCTGAACGAAGTTATACACGCTCCCTCCCCCCCCATCCTGAATCCGCCTATGGTATATAAATGATTAGTCTTTTAGAATCAATCGATCAAGGTACGTAAGACAAAAAAGAAAATAAATAATCTGTCCTCGAAAATCTTGAAAATAAATAATCTGTCCTTGACAGGCATGAAAATAAATAATCTGTCTCAAAAAAATTTGCCAGCCCCCCCCCCCCCCTTCAGAATCAAATGGTCGTCCCCTTACACATTCGTTTTCTGTACCTGAACGCAAGAAACCCCCGTGCATCACCTCAGTGTCAATCAAATTCGCATGAAATTAAGTGGATTTGAAACATTCTTATGGTCAGTTCTGAGTTCAAGTGTTTAACACACTCAGCTGACATCCAGCGAAATTCATCTTCCCGGTTTCACCACAACGCTTATTAAAACTTACGTGTATTTTGTAAATTATCCTTTTTAAGACATAATTATATAAGATGTATCCCGTACATTATACATGTAAGATTTTAAGAAAAAATTACAATAATGTAACATAAAATTACAAATTTCTGATGAAGTTGTTTACCAGCTAACAGGCATGTAGCAACAGGGGAGGGGGGGGAGGGGGGTCAGGGGGCCTAGCCCCACCCCCACTTTTTTCCCAACATTACTTTTTCTATTGAAAATGTTCATTGAAAGACAGGTTGCCACCACCCCCCTCCCCACACACACACACAGTTTATACTACGGTAAAGTTATATAAGGGAAATGTAGTATTGTATGCCAAGGAACTGGTACTGAAATAAGTAGCTTTTTCGACTTTGGGCAAGGTTTTTCTTTGCTTGTCAACTTTTCCAGGTAAGAAAAAAAAAGATTTTTTTGTCTGCCCCCCACCCCCACCCCCCGATATTCAACCCCGGGGCTTATTGGACATTTTTTTTTCAAAAATTATATTTATTACACTTAGTCATCATGTGTACAATATAAACAAGAGGCCCACGGGCATTATAGGTCACCTGAGTATTGTGTAACAACTTTCAAACAATTAAATTTGGTTCGTGTTTAAACCGGAGGCCATGAAATTCACAATTTACAATTTTGAAAGAGGCACCATTGCTTATCATAATTATTAACGTAGCATGCTTACTCTATTTACTTAATACCCAAAGGAAAATCAGAGTAACAAAGAAAAAATGCACTTCCACCTTATACCCAGTTGTGCTATCACCCCAAAGGAACCACTGACCCAGGGGCCACATATTTCAAAATTTTGAAAATTTTATCATAAAATGGCTGATTAATACCAAAGAGCAGATTTCAAAGCATTAATTTATTTTCAGGCTATGTAACCACCCCCCTCCCCCCTTTGACCCTGGGGGCATTAAAAACCACTTTGCTAGATGCATCTTTCTTCATCATAAATATATATATATACTTGGTTCATTGGCTTAAAACCCAGAAGCAAAGAAAAATATTTACAAAGAAGAAATGTATTTTTACTATATAATCAATAGAGCCCCGACTTAACACCAGAACCCCTGACCCTGGGGCCATAAAATTCACAAATCTGGAAGAGGCACTCTTGCTCATCATAACTATGTGCTTAGTCAGTGTATTTAATACCCAGGAGCAGAGAAGAAGATTTTTAAGGAAATAATGCATTTTCACTATATAATCTATAGAGCCCCGCCCTAACACCAGAACCCCTGACCCTGGGGCCATAAAATTCACAAATCTGGAAGAGGCACTCTTGTTCATCATAACTATGTGCTTAGTTAGTGTATTTAATACCCAGGAGCAGAGAAGATTTTCAAAGAAAAAATGCATTTCCACTATATAATCTATAGAGCCCCGCCCTAGCACTAGATCTAGAACCCCTGACCCTGGGGCCATGAATTTCACAATTTTGGTAGAGGACTCAATGCTCATTACATTCACGCCAACAGTTTGCCTGCTTGATGTCCAGGAGTAAAGAAGAAGATTTTTAAAGATTTCATTAATTTTAGTTGTTTTTTGCCCCACCCCTCAGGCCCCAGGGGGGCGGGGACCATGAAATTCACAATTTTTGTTCCCCTCCAACCATAGATGCTGTATACTAAATTTGGTTGAAATTGGTTCAGTGGTTTCAGAGAAGAAGCTGAAAATGTTCAAATGTTAACACACGACACATGGCGCACCACGGACGACGGACGACGACGGACGAAAACGGATAGCAATAGGTCACATGAGTTACTCAGGTGACCTAAAAATCGTCAAAACCCCAAAACAATCGTTCTACAAAAAATACCCCACTATACATTATAAGGGAGAAAGGTGTGCCACTCCGGTTTGAAATTTCCCTAAGTAAAAGCAACTGAAGTGCATAGAGAATCTAAGATAAAACGAGAGAGATTATTACGTCAGTCCAAAACTATCTCGGACGTTATCCTAATAAGTGAAACATTCTCTATGCACTTCCGTTGCGATAACCTAGGGAAATTTCAACGTTCTTACCGGAAAACTGTTTAAGGAGATAATCAGATATCGTGGGATTCTTACGATATGCAGAGTTAATCCGATAGCATGCACTAAGACAGAAATATATGTAGAGAACATGTGAATCGACATTTTAGGTTGAAATGAAATAAATACATGTTTTAAACCCAGAAAGACCAGTGGGGGTACAACGTAAACAAACCAGAGTGGCATACCTTTCTCCCTTATAATGTATAGTGGGTTTTTTTTCTGTGGAGCTATTGTTTTGGGGTTTTGACGATTTTTTTCATATTGTAGACATGATGAATAAGTGTAATAAGTATAATTTTTGAAAAAATGTCCAATAACCCACGGGGTTGAATATCAAGGGGGGGGGGGGTCCTGTCCACAAGTACCTGTGGGGAAGACCAGCTAGATTTTCCGCTTGCTGTCAGTATGTAAAGTTGTCGTTCGTATCTCTTTCATTGTATGACGCTACACTAGAAATGAGTTCCATTCCGAAAAACTTTCGACATTCTTTATAATTTAGTTTTGATTTTATCATTACATTTACTTACATTATGAAAATTAGATCAATTCAGGAGAAAATGACATGAACTATTTGTGGCGGATGTTTATGCATTTTTTTTGTTGAATATCATCGGAGTAAATCGGTCGACACAGTAGCCTCGCTTTCGGCTCTATATAATCAATACAAATTACTGCGCATGTTAAATGCGTGATGACCATGGGAGATTGAACATAGTTCAACTCCCAAAAAGAGGAAAATGTAAAATTGAAATCACTTCCCAGCCATCGGGATCAAGATTCCAAATTTCTCGGAAGTTTTCGACAAAATCGTAAATACCGGAGTCGTTTAAGTGACGAAAGTATGACGTCAAATAAAGAGTCCTGTTGACTTAGGACGCAAACGATAGTATTGTGGCATGAAGATTGCATTAAATCATTGTTTGTAAATTTTTCAAGCAAGTTGTTGCTATGTTTTAGGAAATATTGTGCTACATGTATGCACCGCAAAGAATTATTGGGAGTTTGGAATTTTTTCGCTGTTCATATTCTTGCATGTGTATCACTTCCATATTAAAGAAAATACATGGTCAAGTTTGTATCGAAACTGTACTTTGTTCTTTAATATAAAGTGTAAAAGGCGAAGATAACGAAGAGTGATCTATCTAAAAAAAATATAAACAAAAACATAATGACTTGATAAAAGTTAGTTAGAATCAAATATGCCAGAAATATACCAGAAAAAAGGTTGACAATGTACAATTATGAGAATATAAAACAACCAAGAGATTCATAAAATTTCTACTTTTCGTTGTCCGTGGCATGTACAAAGTGATGAAAATCCATACATTTTGATATCTTGTTTATTAATATTGTTTAAGGGGGCTAACTGGGGTTTTATTATGGGAAACTACAATAGCGAAACTCTTCATTTTATACCATATACCTATAACTTTCATTAACTTTTGTGTACATGCAAAATTCCGTCCAGATATTTTTCAGGGACCGTCTAAAATTACAGGTATATTTACTATAGGATTATATAGGAAAATGCCCTATTATAGCAATTTAAAGTAAATTATACAAATACTACTATAGACTTTTTGATCAAACTATTATATTCGATGAGTAATACTATATTATACAATATATGTAAGACACGCAATATTCTACCGTCTTGTTAAATGTACCAGAGGGGGCATATGAAAATGCCACAAATTAACTAATTTTCCTGTTTTATAGAGTACTACAAAATATGACGGGCACAAAGGATTTATATGAAAACATAATAAAAATAATGGAGATATTCTCAAATTTCTATGTTTTGAATTTTAAATGCGTATTACTTTTTCTTTAAAAACATTTTATTACCCCTTTCTTTAAGAGTTTCAGCTTATCATAGGTTGTTGCAACCACTATTGAAACAACGACCACTATTGAAATAATTATTTCAATAGTGGTTGAGAGTGCATTTCAATAACAAATATTTTTAATAATTAATTAAGCGGAAAAAGTTGCTTGAAAACAGTAAATAGGCTTTATTGTACAATGATGCGCGAAATATTGCGCAATGAAAACCGCAGTCCCCCCCCCCCCTTAAATAAATTAAATCTATGAATATTTGCTACTTCTCATATATACTAAAAAATGAAGGTCTGAAATTTCTTTTTTTTTTTACAACGAAGTACCTATTGATAATGGATTGAAATACCACTCTTTCTATCAAAGAAATTAACACCTGTACAGCACATTGTACACATATATCATGCATATGCGATAAACTGCTGACTGCTGGGATAGATGGAACACCAGCCCATTCTAAAAGAAAAGCTGAGATACATGTGTAAAATTTTTATTTCTCATATAGACATTATTAGTGTACGTATATGTATTGGATAAATGCCGATTACAGTTCTGTATTAAAAAATATCAGACAGTTTGAGGCCCGTTAGTACAGAATTGTATGAGGCGTATATCGTACTTAAAACATTGCTTTTTGATTTACCTGAGACAGTCCGATATTAGAACAAAAGACAAAGGTGTTAATGACCACTTAAGCAATTCTTTCAAGAATACAGGCTTAAATGAAAAGTACTCAGTACTTACGGATTCGGCTACACTGTACATGTAGAAGGCATTTGAAATAATTTGAAGGAGAGTTGTTTCAAAATTGTTCTTCCTTAAAACATACATGGAGATTAAATCAGTGCAAAGAATTATCATACAGACAATCTACTGAATGATCAATTTGGAATGGAATGGAAAATGCAGATATGAAAAAGAACCACAGAAAAATTAAGTAGTTGCTGAAGGTACATTAGTCCATTTCATTTTTTTATGTTTAGTGTCTTTATGTACCTTTACTTTTGATGCTCCAATATTACAGAAAAAACAAACAAAATCAATAATCCGGGGAGGGAAACGTTGAAATTCTTAAATTTCTTCCAAAATTTGTTGCGAATCTGACAATCTAAGCATTAATTATCAATTTATCATATAATAAGCCTAGCTACCTTCATTTTGCAAAGGTATTTTTCTTTCTTAAGTACCAGTCCACATAAAAATCAGACAAAACTGTAAAAAAGTGATACATGAAGGTTTTCAGAATTTGATGATTTTCCACTCATAGATTTATTTTGAAGTATGTACAATGTATGTAAAATGAAAAATGTTTTGAGTCATGGTAACCATGGAAACCCGGCCAAAGAAATTTCCTTAGCAACCGTCGGAATTTTCAGTGTTGAAGGACAAAAACTCACCTATCTTTGAGGCTTAAAATAACACGTAAAGAATTATTCTTACTTAGGGGTGTAATAAAGATACACATTTATTGTGTTCTAATAATGTAATAAAAAATATTTAGGTCTTTAGTCAGTTCTGTGGTAGACATTGGAAGGTACACATGTTTTACAAGTTTTGCTGATTCAGCATTTTTCGTGATTTTGGCAATATTCAAGGCCAAATTTTAAAAATGGCCAGATTAATACAGTTGTTGCATGTATCTCACATGAAATCAGAGGTATTTCTCTTTTAGAATTTGAAGTCAAATCCATGGGCTCTTTTGAAAATCGAATCTGTTGCCTAGCAACAAAAATGGGCTTTTTGATGCATAAAATGAGAAACAATGTAAAAAGTTTACGGAAAAATCAAATGAACGGTTATTCATGATAAACGAGATACAAATTTTAAAATAGTATAATTAAATTCGTTCTCCCTAGCACATTATTGAATATATATATTGCATAATTCTTTATCTCCATAGCAACGGCAGGTTCTCCATAGCAACAAGGCTAAGAAAGGTAATTTTGGCGTGCATTCGTGTAATCTTATTAAGACTTATTCAAAATAAGTCAGAAAAATCCAACTGAGCAAAATTGACAATGAAATGTTGGTTTTATTATTGTTGTTTTTTTTTTTGGTACTTAATCAACCCATATGGCAAGGATTCCGTGTACATGACAACCAAAATTTCTATGTCTCCTGTAAAACAGATTTGACTTTGGGATTGTATTGTTTGTCATGGAATTGAATATTCAAGTACAGTGAAAACTGTCTAATCCGACACCTGAATAATCCGACAGACTGTGAATTCCGACGTTAAATTTCTTTTCCATTTTTGTATTTTCCTTGTTTTGAACACTGTGCAATCCGACATCCTGTCTATTCCGATGGAAACATTTCCAATGATATTTCCAATTGAATAGGAAGATCAGGTTCTAATTATTCTATAGATACTTGTCAGAGATTGGAGAGTTTTTTTTTTCCAAATGAAAAGAACCGTTCGCGGTAGCTCAAAGGTAGCACCTACTGCGTCCCACAGTGGGATTCGAACCCGCGATGTAAGGATCAGCTCCTTACTTCGTGACTCTAGAGAAGACGCTCTAACCACTAATCCATGAGCGCGACATGGCACATTAAAATAAATCAAAATAAGAAAAGTCGCATCGCAGTCAGTTACGGTTATTTACGTAAAATTGAAGTTTACACCATTTCAAAGAAATATTGCAAGATGTCCAAAGCTAGATCAAATACAACTGAATTTAAAACATGGCTAGTCACACAAGTAGAAACTTTATTTTTTGTATGTTGTTTGGTGAGTTTGCATTAATGTAGTGCAAACATATTTCAAAAATTATGCAAACGATGTTTAGAGGGTCATCTTCATGTATCCGGTTAGTTCATATCTTAAAATGGAAATATTATGCAACAAAAACAAAACAATTGACATCGAACTCATCCACCTAACACGGGGCCCTCTTGAGCACTGTGGCTAGGAAAAATCAATTCAGTAAATGCCTAAGTGGTCCCGATCCTAAAAGAGGAGGGGGGATGATTTCAACAAACTTGAATCTATGCATACTTGAATCTACACTAACTAAGGGTGCTTACATATTTTTTGACTAACTGTGGCTTTATTCCAAATAAGTTATGTACTTTTGTGGCCCCACCCAATCCTGGGGGTCATGATTTTAACAAATCTTTATCAGATCTAAACGACCTGAAGATGCTAACATTTGAACAAGACCAATCAAGATTTTTATATATTTTTCCTATATATTCCTAAGTAAAACTTTGATCATCCATTGTGGCTGCACCTCCGGGGGTCATGATTTGAACAAACATGAATCTACACTACCTGAGGATGCTTCCATATAAACATGACCAATCATGGCTTTGCTGTTATTTAAGAAGAAGATTTTCCCTATATATTCCTATGTAAAACGTTGGTCGTCCATTGTGGCCCCACCCTACCACGGGGGGTCATGACCTGAATAAACTTGAATGTACACTACCTGAGGATGCTTCTACATAAGTTTCATCTTTCCTGGCCCAAAGTTTTTACATTAATACCAGTAATTTATATTGATATGGTGGCAAGAAGTATAAAATTCAAGTCCATCCCCCTCCATTCCCCAAGTAAACTTTTGAGCTGAGCTGATTTGTTTTTACCTAACCCATGTGCTCAGGTGAGCGATGTTGGAGGTTGCTCCCACTACTTTGATACTCGTTGCTATGGGCCTGAGATAGAGATTCCTTGTGAACTGAATATGTGTCAGCTTCCCAACAACAAATTAAAGATACAAGCTTATAAATATCTTATCTTTTGAAAAATGGAAATTATCTCAAATGAACACAATATATGCTAGATAAACATTACCAGGGTTAAGGGTTTTATTAGGTGTACACAATTTTGTGTGCTTGCTCATTTCATATTTATGTTTTCTTTCACTGCATTTAATTTCCAGTATTTTGCATAGGATTTCCGACATGCTTAAAATTTCAATTCTGACAATTTTATTTCATTTCCGACTATTTAGCTCACCTGAGCCGAAGGCTCAAGTGAGCTTTTCTGATCACATTTTGTCCGGCGTCCGTCTGTCTGTTCGTCTGTCCGTCTGTCTGTCTGTAAACTTTTCACATTTTCGACTTCTTCTCAAGAACGGCTAAGCCAATTTCAACCAAACTTGCCACAAAGTATCCTAGGGTGAAGGGGATTCAATTTTGTTCAAATGAAGGGCCACGCCCTCATTCAAGGGGAGATAATTGGGAATGAATGAAAATTTGGTGGCATATTTTAAAAATCTTCTTCTCAAGAACCACTATGCCAGGAAAGATGAAACTTATGGAGAAACATCCTCAGGTAGTGTAGATTCAAATTTGTTCAAATCATGACCCCCGGGGGTAGGGCGGGGCCAAAATGGCGGACCAAAGTTTTACATAGAAATATATAAGAAATATTCCTTAAAAATCTTCTTCTCAAGAATGACAAAGCCATAATTCATCATATTTATATGGAAGCATGTTCAGGTAGTGTAGATTCAAGTTTGTTCAAATCATGACCCCCGGGGGTAGGGCAGGGCTAAATGGCCGACCAAAGTTTTACATAGAAATATATAGGAAAATTCTTTAAAGATCTTCTTCCCAAGAATGACAAAGCCATAATCCATCATATTTATATGGAAGCATGCTCATTTAGTGTAGATTCAAGTTTGTTCAAATCATGACCCCCGGGGGTAGGGCGGGGCCAAAATGGCCGACCAAAGTTTTACATAGAAATATATAGGAAAATTCTTTAAAAATCTTCTTCTCAAGAATGACAAAGCCATAATTCATCATATTTATATGGGAGCATGCTCAGGCAGCGTAGATTCAAGTTTGTTCAAATCATGACCCCCGGGGGTAGGGCGGGGCCAAAATGGCCGACCAAAGTTTTACATAGAAATATATAGGAAAATTCTTTAAAAATCTTCTTCTCAAGAATGACAAAGCCATAATTCATCATATATATATGGAAGCATGCTCAGGTAGTGTAGTTTTAAGTTTGTTCAAATAATGACCCCCCGGGGTAGGGCGGGGCCACAATGGGCGACCAAAGTTTTATATAGGAATATATAGGAAAATTCTTTAAAAATCTTCTCAAGAATGACAAAGCCATAATTCATCATATTTATATGGAAGCATGCTCAGGTAGTGTAGATTCAAGTTTGTTCAAATCATGACCCCCGGCGGTAGGGCGGGGTCAAAATGGCCGACCAACATTTTACAAAGAAATATATAGGAAAATTCTTTAAAAATCTTCTTCTCAAGAATGACAAAGCCATAATTCATCATATTTATATGGAAGCATGCTCAAGAAGTGTAGATTCATATTTGTTAAAATCATGACCCCCAGGGGTAGGGCGGGGCCAAAATGGCCGACCAAAGTTTTTAAAGATATATATAGGAAAATTCTTTAAAAATCATTTTCTAAAAAATAGCAAATCCATTATTGGTCATGGGACTACTTTTGGATTTAAACTTTACAATAAAAAGCCATTTTCTACCTTTTCCTACCCTTAGTGCTCAGGTGAGCGATGCAGCCCATGGGCCTCTTGTTTTGTATTTCTTGGATATCTGCAGGATCCCTTTCTGACAATTTTTTTGCTTGCCAAACAGCTGGAAATAAAATTTTAAATAAATTTATTTCAAGTTCAAAAAATAAGAACATATTTATAATTCAATACATACTTATACTACGAAAGCCCAATGAGCTCATTTTCGTAGGTAAGAAAAATAAATTTTTCGCGTTATAACGCTTAACTTTCGCGAATAAACGCTTAACATTCGCGTTATAACGCGAAACTTTCGCGTTATAACGCGAAACTTTCGCGAATAAACTTGTAAAGTTTTTCGCGTTATAACGCGAAATTAAACTTTCGCGATGTAACGCATAATTTTCGCAAATAAACGCGTTACTTTCGCGTTATAACGCGAAACTTTCGCGATATAACGCGTAACTTTCGTTTAACCAGACATTTGCTTTAGTGTCAGCGTTCTTTTGATTTTGTCATCAATTTCATTCATTACATTGATAATGAAAAGGCTATTTTGATCTTGGACTATCACAAATTAAATTTTAAGCTTTCTTGCTATTGAATCCATCTTAACCGTCACAATTTGTCTTTCTCAACGCTGTTCAACCAATTCAAAGTTTATACGAGTTCCAAAAGTTAAACTTCAAGCTTATTAATTTCGGGGAAAATCACCCCTTTCCGGTTTTTTTATGCACTCTCTAGAGAATTTTAAATAATTTTATTCTATAGAGATCAAGATCTCTGAAAATTGACAAAATGAGGTAAATTTGTCAATTGTGTCCCACCGCGTTTGTGAAAATTGGATAGCAGATTTTCATTTGTCTCCGATGGATTCACTGTGGAAATTAGATATCCTATTTTGAGGTTGCACCACGTTGTCATTCCATTGCTTACGAAAACATTGACAATTCGTGTACAAACTCTGCTGTATACCTTCATAGTTTTTATTTATGGCTAGTCCACGAACTTCTCTGTAACCCAATATAAAAATATTGGAGACAATGAAATAATGCATTGTTCATTCACTTTTAAGTTATGTTTTTACAGTAGTAAATGTTACTGATTAAACAAGAGGCCCACGGGCCTTATGAGTCACCTGAGTATTGTGTAACAACTTTCAAGCAATTAAATTTGGTTCGTGTTTTAAACCAGAGGCCATGAAATTCACAATTCACAATTTTGAAAGAGGCACCATTGCTTATCATACTTATTAACTTAATATGCTTACTCTATTTACTTAATACCCAGAGGTAGATCAGAGTAACAAAGAGAAAATGCACTTCCACTTTATACCCAGTTGTGCACTTCACCCCAATGGAACCACTGACCCAGGGGCCACATATTTCAAAATTTTGCAAATTTTATCATAAAATGATTGATAAATACCAAAGAGCAGATTTCAAAGCATTAATCTATTTTCAGACTATGTAACACCCCCCCCCCCCCCGACCAAGGAGGCATAAAAAACCACTTTGCTAGATGCAACTTTCTTGATCATAAATATATATATATATATATATACTAGGATCATTGGCATAAAAACCACAAGCGAAGGAAAATATTTTCAAAGAATTGATGTATTTTTACTATATAAACAATAGAGCCCGCCCTAAGACTAGAACCCCTGACCCTGGGGCCATAAAATTCACAATTTTGGAAGAAGCACTCTTGCTCATCATATCTATGTACTTAGTTAGTTTGTGTAAAACCCAGTTTTTTGGATTTCAATTATTTATTCATGATTTATTCTTTAATATTTTTCATGAGTTAAGTCTTAAATCCTAGCTACTTTCATTGCAGAAAAGTACTGCTTGAAAAATGTCAGAGATGAAAACTTTAAGATATCGGAAATAAAAACAGTTCCGGAAATAAAATGCAGCCATTGAAACCATGCACCGTGAGTGTCTTGAATCTAATCCACAATATCATACAAGTTACATTAAAACATTATCGATGGAAAACATCCTTAATTTGGGATCATATGATTATTGCCCGTTCACATATACAAGAAATTTTGCCCCGTTTCAAATTCGCCCAGTCACAGCTCTGTTTAAGAATTTACACTCTGTTTTTTGAACTCGCCCCATTTTAAATTCACTCACATGTAGTTGTTGCCATGACAACAATTGATTGAACATTTCATATATTTTTTCAGCACTCTCCACAAATACAATCATCAACACATTAATTTAATATTCTTTTCCATGACAAACACTGATCCAAAAGTCAAATCTCTTTACAGGAGGCATAGGGTACATTGGTTGCCATGCACTGGGAATCGTTGCCATGTGTTGATTAAAGACCAAAAAAAAAAAAAAAAAAAAAAATTAAGATTGACCAACAGTTCATTGTCAGTTTTGCTCAATCACATTTTTTCTGACTTAATTCGAATAAGCCTTAATAAGATTACATGAATACACGCCAAAATTACCTTTCTTTGCTTTGTTGCTATGGAGAACCTGCCGTTGCTATGGAGATAAAGAATTATGCAATATTCAATAATGTGCTAGGGAGACCAAATTTAATTATACTATTTTAAAATTTGTATCTCGTTTATCATAAATAACCGTTCATTTGATTTTTTCCGTAAACTTTTTACATTGTTTCTCATTTTATGCATCAAAAAGCCCATTTTTGTTGCTAGGCAACAGATTCGATTTTCAAAAGAGCCCATGGATTTGACTTCAAATTCTAAAAGAGAAATACCTCTGATTTCATGTGAGATACATGCAACAACTGTATTAATCTGGCCATTTTTAAAATTTGGCCTTGAATATTGCCAAAATCACGAAAAATGCTGAATCAGCAAAACTTGTAAAACATGTGTACCTTCCAATGTCTACCACAGAACTGACTAAAGACCTAAATATTTTTTATTACATTATTAGAATACAATAAATGTGTATCTTTATTACACCCCTAAGTAAGAATAATTCTCATGGTATTTACGTGTTATTTTAAGCCTCAAAGATAGGTGAGTTTTTGTCCTTCAACACTGAAAATTCCGACGGTTGCTAAGGAAATTTCTTTGGCCGGGTTTCCATGGTTACCATGACTCAAAACATTTTTCAATTTACATACATTGTACATACTTCAAAATAAATCTATGAGTGGAAAATCATCAAGTTCTGAGAACCCTCATATATCACCCTTTGTCTGATTTTTATGTGGACTGGTACTTAAGGAAAATGAAATCAAATTGTTTGAATATTGTTCTTTATAGTGTCTAAAGTTTGTGCTCTATTTTGAATTTATTTTTGGGGTTTTAAGTTTCTGTGCCTATTTGCTGAACACCAGTGCACCTACTCTTTTACAACATTTCTTCAAGTTTAATAATTTTATTAGAAGTTACCCCCCCTTTTTTTTTGCATGTTCTGGTCTACCGCATGTTCCCTTTTCTGCTGCAGTATATTCTGTGTAATTAAAAGGTTTTTTTTTTATTTAATTTGCAATTCTGTAAGATCAGTGTTTCAAAATTATCATTGCGTGTGGGGAATTCAAATTGCTCTTGGTTAAATAATCACATTTTTCATTTCCTTTGTTCAGTAGCAGCCCAGTTTTGAAGGATATCAGTACTGAGAAAGTCTGAAATTACGATTAATATCAGACTGCTCACTGATATCGGACTGCCACAGGTACATTTTTAGACTACAAAGACAAAGGAATGACGTCACAGCAATGTTTTAAGGTGACCAAAAAATATAGGCAGAGTTTATCATTTTGCATGTGGACATACTAACTGCATATAGGTTACATAAATATGCCACCATACAATCAAGTCATGACACGACAAAAGGCATTTATGCCATTTGTAAGTTTTAAAGGAAAGTCTTCGTTTTGGAATATCAAACCGAAAGTAACCTTTTTTTTCAATTATATACTTCATGACTGTAGTAAATGTATCATAATTAAATATTTCAGATGGGTCTGCTACATCTTTCAGGTAGGTGAATGCCTTTTCTTATCACAGCACTAAGAAAGTCATATTCTGTATAAAGTTACTGCACCGTCCTGGCATTCAAACCTCAACACTATTTTGTTTTCAAACTTTACAATTGATCATCTGTAATAATATACAACCATGCAAGCTATTTTTGAGGTCAGTACCATTTTTAGTCCCCTTAGCAGTTCGAATCACTAGGCAAGCTCAATGGTGTACGTTGAGGGTAGATAAATTATCTGTTGATTTTGAACATAACTTCAATTTTGAGAGAGAGAGAGAGAGAGAATTATATGAAAAAAATACGTGGAAAAAATTATGATTAGCCCAAAGAGGAAAATACGTCTCTTCTCCAGATTCAATACTTATTTCAATGGAATGGCGGGTGTTAAGATTAATATATATGCTACAAATTTAAATGAAAAACTTGAATTTTAATTTGTAGATTTAACACCCTTCCCCGCAGTCACGCATTTTAACGCATTACCATTTTCTATTTCTAACGCAAAATCATGCAATACCATTTCCCCGCAATCACGCATTTTCACGCTCTTTTAGTAATTCATTTTATCTTCAATTTATTGCCAAAATGTATTCGCTTCGACAAAAGAATTGACCTATAGGAGAGAACAATTTCCCGGAAAAAGTGACATTTAAATATTTATCTTTATTTGTTGTTTTCTACCGTATATATGTCTAAAGCGTCGATTTTTGCATGAATTTTCGCCTAGAAGTCCTTCAGGGCAGGCCTGCCCCTAAATAAAATTTTGATATTTTGATAGGTTATGATGTAAGGAATGATTTAAGATAGGATTTTTTTAGTGGCACCCCTGCCCTAGGGTCGAAATTCACAAAAAACCTACAAAAAATAAGGAAACCTGATTTTGAAAATCTGCTTCAAATTTATACCTATCATTCTTATAGACAGACTAGCTCAGTTGAAATATAAGTTGGTTTTACACCGTGAAATTCTTTTTAAAGTCGCGGGTTCGAATCCACCTGGCACCACACTTTTAAAAGTGTTAAATTTCGCCTTTTCAAATACTATCTTAATTTTTTTTAATAGACTTGTGTTTTTTCCTTCAGTTATCTATCCTTTATGTATGCCCATTCTTGATACAAGAAAAACTAAAGAGATGTCAAATCGTAAACAATCAAATCTACAGTTGTCAGTCAGGCGGAACAAACCTCAGTATAAGCACACTTTCTCCGAGGACAAGAGTAACTCACTCTGTGTTATTTGATACAGGTATTCTTAACAGCATTGAGCTGCGACGAATTTCAATTGTATATATTCCTTAGAATTTAATCACATTAATTTTGGATACATACATCAGTAACTGTACTCCCTTGGATTTCATTTAGGCCTATATAATTTGCACACATTAATGACATTTATATATCCACGGATTAGTAGCCTAGACATAAAGAATAGAATTTCAGAGACAGTAGACATTACCATTATGCACAATGAGAAGTAAAGACAAATATCAATTATTACATTTGGAGATTAAAAAAACTCAGAAAATCAATGAAAAGGTTTCTTCTACCTCTACTCACTGAAATAAAGATTTAGGAAAAAACAAATTGTTAAATGTATTCGGCCTAATGACATTAATCGGAACGGAAATCGACAAGCTTTTTGTAGCGGAAAAAAAAAACCAAGCCCGGTCCTATAGGTCAGATCCCTATTTATAATGAAGTGATCCTTTCCTCCTATTTTATACTTAATATTTAAATCTCATAAGATAAAATTTATTTTATTATCAAAATGTTACGTCATAATATCATTTACTCAAAACTTTAGAGAAACTTGTACCACGTTATAAAGTGCTTGCGGGAAAATGGTAACGTCATATTTCTATGAAGTGAATATTAAATGTATGTTGCATAGAAAATCAGTAAGTTGTAAAGAGTTAAAATTTGTATGCTTTCAGTGTCATTAGCCTGGAATACAGGATGTGGAATCGGAGCAGTTTTCTTTGCTGTAATAATTTTTGTAGTTCAAAAATGTAACCGAAAGAGTTTAAACAGATGGTTTGAAATCGATATCAGGGAAACAAATGGAACGACACGGGGTAGTAGCGAAGCATCAGCTGCAATTAATCACGGAGATCAAAATAATTCATTAAAAGGGTCCGACCCTCCAGAAAATCAGTCTGATTCCCTGAATCGTTGTCATCCTTCTGAGAATACAGGAATTACTTCAGACAGGAGTCAATTATTGACATCAGCATCTCATATTAATATGGATGCCGAAGACGTTGTGAGGTCCCCCAACAATGAAGAAACTACTAATGAACACAGCAATTTATGTCATAGAATTCTTAAATGCTGTTATTCTGTACTCTTTCGTTTTGTTTCTTTCTGTATTATGTGTCTGTACCTGTTTGATTTTCTTACTGATGTTGTTTTATCATTCAAATATTTAAGTAAAGGAGAATGGACAAAATTTCTCTTGTCGATATCACCAGGTATATTAGCTTGTATATTTTCGATAATAGCTATTTTATACCAAGCATCAACACATCGGAGACTTTCCAGGCTCTCTGTTTTTCTGGTTATTGTGACTTCTCCTTTCGCCAAGGCAATCATGTACGTGTTTTTCATTGTTAAATATTCTCTTTTGAATATTCAAATCACTCTTTCTCTCCGTTAGTTTAGTTTTGTAGAATTTCTTTTGTTTCGTTCTGCATTTTATTTTCCCTTGATTTTCAGGTACGGTTGGATAGTTAATATAGGTGAACAGTCTTGGAAAAAAAGATGGTACCTCCAAGTTCTCACTTTTCTGCAGCTTTTAGAAGTATGCATTGAAGGAATCCCACAGATTATTTTGGAATATTATATAATCTTCACAGAGGGTGATTTACTTAAAAGTAAGATATTTTCCATGGGTTTATATATCGCTGGTAAATTAAACAGTGGGCTTTATTCAAAGAATATGTTTAGTTTTAAATAATCAAATTTATTTTTTACAATAGTTGTTTGACCATTTCCGAATAAGAAACCGATTCGGCGATGCTATAAATATATGAGGCATTATTTCAAAATCAATGTTTTTTGTCAAGGTAGTTCAATGATTTGTGGAATTAAATGTTGTTTCGTAAAAGTTCAACCTTCCCACGATGAAAATTATTTCGCAAGTTAACATATGTACTCATTTTACCAGTTACATGTAAGAATTAGCCGATGAGTTCCAAATACCCAAGCGGTTCTCATTCAATTCAACTTTAAATTTAAAAAAAATATATGTCCCACACATTATCCAATGACATGACTAAGAAAACTTTGATTAACTGCTTACCAATAAGTTATGTGTATTTCCAAAGGATAAAGAGAAACAAGAGGTACTTTTGAGCACTGAGCTCACTTGAATGAAATTCCCACTCTACCTTTATGATTATTATGACAAAGTCAAGGTTTTGCTCTGGGAGACTCGAAATAAGCGTCATATCAGAAAGTAAAATATGAGGTCCCAATAGCGTTAAGTAATAAAAAATCTGTAAAAGTATCACTAAATCTCTTAAATTTATAATTATTCGGAGCTGGTCAAAATCCGGAACTGGCCAAATGACTGTACCAGTATACAAACAAAAACTATTATGTAATATTATACTTTCATGTAAATTAGTTGAATCTGATTGGCCGGGAAACATTTGTCAAAAAACACTACTACCCGCTGAATAATGAACCCACGCCTTCCAGCGTAGCAACAGTCAACATTGCTTGACGACGGGTGGTATTCCAAAAAATAGCGACTGCGCAGAATTTATGCGCGCGGTTCACTGTTATATGTATCTGTATAAAATATTCAGTATGATATAATAAATATAGCATGTAGTTGAGTGTAACATCGAAAATTTTCACCCCTCAAAAACCATTGTCAACCTCGGCTGCGCCTCGGTTGACAATGGTTTTCTTGGGGTGAAAATTTTCAATGTTACACTCAACTACATGCAATATTTATATAATCTCTTAAAAATATATCCATAATAATTATTTAATTTGCAGGTTTTAAAAACACACAGAGGTGGTTTACGCTAGTGTCTCTTGTAGCTGTATCTGTATCGATAACTACTTTTACAACAACCCTGGACAGAGAAGAAGATACAAGAAGAATGTACAAAAAAAATCTGAGCAATAGAACTCAACATAGTGACGAAGAACATTATTGGGATATGTATAAGGAAAAAAATTCTAAGCTATGGTATTCATACTCTTGTACTGTTTTTATAGGTAGAATGTGTGAGTTTGTTCCACGATGTATTATTTACATGATGTTTATTCATAGATTTGGTCCTTTTGTGTTCGTGCTCTTGATTGTTGTTTATTTTGTAATCTTTTTAATCTTATCTGTAGTTTGTTACAAAAAAATAGATCAGGATTATTTTATCAATGATTGTCTGAAACGACTTTCTGCTATAAGCCTTCCTGTTAGTGCTTTTGCAAACCTATTCTTTTGTTTTGAATGGCTCTTTCGATTTCTGTGGAAGAAAAGTGTTATATATACATTGTATTATGTACAGTTCTACATCATTAATCTCATTCTCTGCATTTGTATCGTAGTTTCTACGGGGAAACTGACAGCATTTATTTGTTTTATTCCTGTTTTCCTCCAAATATTACTAGTTGTATTCCGCTTATGTTTAAGGGGAAAACTGATTAAAAGTGTCAGTTAAAAGAACTTGCCCATCTAAGAAACGTTTATGCATATACAAAAACTAAGTTTTTTTCTTCAAAATGGCGATTGAATTGGATAGGTTGTTGGGTTATTCTTCATGTGAAAGTGGAGATAGGCAGGTTACTGGAAAATAGGTTTCTGTAAATGTATTATATTTAGCGTCCACGATATTTGATGGAAATTGATTTTTGCGCACGTTAGTGAGGATTTGATTTTGCGCATTTTCTAATGTTCTTATTTATGTCCACATTTTGAAGACATTTACGTTGTACTTAAATTAGCGGAAGTTGCTCTCCGCGAAAGTCGCTTAAAAGAAAACACATCTAAATGTAATACGTTTACAGTAATATCAAGAATCTCGCTTAAATTAGGCATTCCTAAAAATTTAAGGTTGATATATTAAACTCATTTGCATCTACAATTTATTATTTGAGTGAATGATGACTCACAATTTTCGTACAAATTGTATGGCCATTATTTGCAAACTGAATTGTCTACGGAATTTTTCCTTTTACTGATCATGACAAAAAACACAGAAGTGATCGGTGTCGCATAATTTACGTTCTGGATACTTTGCTTTCTAGTCGAAACCTTAAAATCATAATTCTGTTTTCGGTTACCACAGAGGACACAAACATTTTTTTCTTTGGAGAAGTCTTAATATCATATCAAAATTTTAAAAATGTGGATAATTCTTAGAATTTTTGAAATAGGCATTGAATCTTGCTTGTGACTATCTTTTTAACGCTTTTTCAATGCACTTATGGTTTACATTAAATTTGGATCGATCGAGCTTATTGTCTTCTAAAATCAAATTACAACATTCTTTTTGTATGCAAATCCTTACTCTTTTGAACATCATTTGTAAATATTTTACCTTTCCTCATCTTTAAAAATAACTACTTTTTTTGTTCTGTTTTTTTTTTTTTTTTAGTCGAAGATTTAATGCTTTTTTGCAAAAATATGTTACGTATTTCAATGAAGCCATCCTTAAATCACGATGATTGTGTAAACTGGCTCAATTTTTCCCCATTTACGACCTTTTATATTCATATTTTTCAAGAGATATGAATAAAACAATGAAATTTGTGATGTCTGACTCCCTATTATAACACGCAATCGTAGTTTATATATTGCAATCAAAAAAGAGGTAGTTGTGCAGAGTGATACCGTATTTTCTTTTTCAAGCTCATGCTTTATTGTAAAAAGGCTCAATGAATAATAAAAAAAATCAACACAAACACAACTGTATCCTTTAAATCCCCATTGCTTGGTTATTTGTTGTTTGAGGGTTTCGTCTCTTAAACTCACTGATAAAATTAAGAGCCTTTAGAGTCAATTGTATGCTTATCAAAATAATAATCTAGTTGGTGCAGTATTTATAATAAATTTATTTATGACTGCCAATAATATCAAAAATAACCTAGCCATATAAAATATTCTGGAAATTATATACATAATTGTTTTATTATTATTAAAAGAAAATCGAGTCAAATTAATGACGCTTCATCTGATCTATAAATAAATCTTATATAAGTTTTTTTTTTATTCATTATGTAATGCAGATTTCTCCTATTTATTTATAGATCAAGAAATCAGTTTCTCTGTTCTATATTGACATCCCTGTCTCATGACTGTTCCTACAGTAACGAGACAATGACATAAATATTTTTGTGTTACTTTTTCTAATTTTGTTTCTAAATAAATGCTTGAGCCTCCTGAATAAATAAAAAAAATCTCATTTCTTTTTTTTTTTTTTTTTTTTTGCATGTCAAGGAATTTTCGGTAGATAATAGTTTCCCCAAATGAGAATGTTTTGTTTTGACACCCCCTTCCCAACTGAAATCGCTACCTACGGACTTGCGTATTATGTGTTCCTCGTAGCAGTATAAAGATGTACCAATACTTCTCTGTACAAAAAAATATTACGCTTTTTTTTCAACAGCCCTTCAAGCATTGAGATAGGTAATTTTGTAAAATCAATTTATTTTTATCGCAATCCACTGGTTGATAAACACACTTGTATACACATGTATATCGTTTTCCTTAAATACACAGGTATGCGGGTATTTAAACAAGAGGCCCACGGGCCTTATAGGTCACCTGAGTATTGTGCAACAACTTTCAAACAATTAAATTTGGTTCGTGTTTAAACCGGAGGCCATGAAATTCACAATTTACAATTTTGAAAGAGGCATCATTGCTTATCATAATTATTAACTTAGCATGCTTACTCTATTTACTTAATACCCAGAGGCAGATCAGAGTAACAAAGAGAAAATGCACTTCCACTTTATAACCAGTCGTGCACCTCACCCCAAAGTAACCACTGACCCAGGGCTATATATTTCAAAATTTTGCAAATTTTATCATAAAATGGTTGATTAATACCAAAGAGCAGATTTCAAAGCATTAATTTATTTTCAGGCTATGTAACCACCCCCCCCACCCCTTTTGACCCTGGGGGCATTGAAAACCACTTTGCTAGATGCAACTTTCTTCATCATAAATATATATATACTTGAATCATTGGCTTAAAACCCAGGAGCAAAGAAAAATATTTACAAAGAATAAATGTATTTTTACTATATAATCAATAGAGCCCTGCCCTAACACCAGAACCCCTGACCCTGGGGCCATAAAATTCACAAATCTGGAAGAGGCACTCTTGCTCATCATAACTATGTGCTTATTTAGTGTATTTAATACCCAGGAGCAGAGAAGAAGATTTTTCAAGGAAATAATGCATTTTCACTATATTATCTATAGAGCCCCACCCTAACACCAGAACCCCTGACCCTGGAGCCATAAAATTCAGAAATCTGGAAGAGGCACTCTTGCTCATCATAACTATGTGCTTAGTTAGTTTATCTAATACCCAGGAGCAGAGAAGAAGATTTTCAAAGAAATAATGCATTTTCACTATATAATCTGTAAAGCCCCGCCCTAACACCAGAACCCCTGACCCTGGGGCCATAAAATTCACAATTTTGGAAGAGACACTCTTGCTCATCATAACTATGTGCTTAGTTAGTGTATTTAATACCCAGGAGCAGAGAAGAAGATTTTCAAAGAAATAATGCATTTTCACTATATAATCTATAGAGCCCCGCCCTAACACCAGAACCCCTGACCCTGGGGCCATAAAATTTACAAGTCTGGAAGAGGCACTCTTGCTCATCATAACTATGAGCTTAGTTAGTTTATCTAATACCCAGGAGCAGAGAAGAAGATTTTCAAAGAAATAATGCATTTTCACTATATAATCTATAGAGCCCCGCCCTAACACCAGAACCCCTGACCCTGGGGCCATAAAATTCACAATTTTGGAAGAGGCACTCTTGCTCATCATAACTATGTGCTTAGTTAGTGTATTTAATACCCAGGAGCAGAGAAGAAGATTTTCAAAGAAATAATGCATTTTCACTTTATAATCTATAGAGCCCCACCCTAGCACTAGAACCCCTGACCCTGGGGCCATGAATTTCAAAATTTTGGTAGAGGACTCAATGCTCATCACATTCATGCCAATAGTTTGCCTGCTTGATGTCCAGGAGTAAAGAAGAAGATTTTTAAAGATTTCATTAATTTTAGTGGTTTTTGCCCCACCCCTCAGGCCCCAGGGGGGCGGGGACAATGAAATTTGAAATTTTTGTTCCCCTCTACCCATAGATGCTGTATGCCAAATTTGGTTGAAATTGGTTCAGTGGTTTCAGAGAAGAAGCTGAAAATGTTCAAATGTTAACACACCACGCACGACACACGACGCACGACGCACGACGACGGACGAAAACGGATAGCAATAGGTCACCTGAGTTACTCAGGTGACCTAAAAAATATAAATAGAACGAGGTAACAAATTATTATTACATTTGGAATTTCCATATATATAACCAGTATATAATATCATTAATTAAAATCGAATACTAAAATTGTGGAATAAATATTTGGCTTCAGTGTGCGCGTTAGTGTTTTCTAGTGTGCTCTCTTTTCCTTAACAAAGGAATTTAGACATCGAAAGCTGTTACTATTAAAAAAAACAGATTCAAATCAATTTGACGATTTCTATCTTTTAATTTGACTCTCAACCTTCCTTCGTCATTATAGCTGTTATCTTCGATTAAGCGGTGCGTTGTTTTAGAAATTATTTACCAGTGCCTCAACTTCATAACGTAAAAACGCTCGAAATGAACAGCTCAGGTGAGTAAATTATTTTTTTTTTGTACGATATATAGTTTTGAAACTTATTTCCTATATATGAACTTCACATTTTTGAAGGAAATGTACAACCTTTTAGATTATCTGTTTCATAATTCTTTCAGTTTTCCCTACGAAAAGCCTCGGGTTTTCACAGGAACAGATCACGTGTTTCGAGGTTGCTCTTGGATTATTTGCATTCTTCTTCGTCCTTTTCCTTCTGTTTTGTGCCGTCCTTAAGGAAAAGCTGAAATCTCTTCTTGAATTCGACATTAACATATTAGAAAATAAATCAAATAGGAATCTGCATGCCGTAAAAGTGTCGACTGAACAAAATGACTACACTTCTGGTGAAAAAGAATTGGAAACACATATATCCAAATCAATTTGCAATAACATTGGGAAATGTATTTGTGATTGCAACAACATTTCGCATTTTCGTATATATGTTTGATTTCTTCCAAGATTTGTTCATTGTTTACTATTTTTTTGAGATTGAGAAGAGAGAAATCGCTCCTATATATTTGGCTTTAACAATCATTCCGAAATTTTTGTCCTATTTCTTGGTGCTTTATCCTCTGTTTTATCACGTCGATTCATCAAACAAACGCCGGCGATTAGCGCTTGTATTGCTTGCTTGTTTTCCATTTCTGAAAAGCTGCATGTGAGTATTTTCTTTTAATCTTATTTTTATCTTTATGATCCTACCTTCTAGCAAAAAAAATAAATTATAAAAAAAACAAAATTTATATTTAAACTGGGCATGTTAAAAAATGAAAATATCATAACCTATATTTGCTGACCTATTCATTTCACTGAATATTGAAGAAAGAATGTATTGAATATATTTGACCAAAAATATCTTCTTTTTTTTTAAAGTTTTTTTTAACGATTTCAAAGCTATATGAACCAAGATTGAACTAGTTGTATTAAAAGATTCCAAAACTGAGATATTTCACTTTGTATTTTCCCTTCTTTACCTTCCTTTCTAAAAGATGTATTGCTTCCAGATTATGCTGGACAATTCGAATGGGTTGGAAACGCTGGAAAACTAGATGGTATTTACAAGCTTTAACGTTTATCTGGCTGATTGATGCTGCTCTTGGGGGAATTCCACAGACGATTATATTGTATTTTATTAAATACGAAAATAACGATCTGAACATAGGTAAGTACATGTATATGTTAATAAAATTGATAAATTGTCCCATTAGGATAAATATAATTGTAAAAGCTGGCAAAAACCCAAGATTAACTAAAGATTAAACACTTTTTTTCTCTCTGAACATATTCGGGTGTTGCTCTTTCTGATATTATAAATTTTTCGAGATAATATGTAAACGAAAATCTCAAATCAAACACAATGTACATGAATCATTCTCCATAACTTTTTAATAATGCGATTACATGTATCTGGTTTACAATTTACAGAATTTCATTTTTTCTTTTACAGATTTGTACAACACACGAGATATCTCTTTAGTCATTAATTTCGTGTCCTCCCTAATAAGTGTATTTTTTGCCACGAAGTACCTGAATAAAGACGAAGACCGAAGACTGGAACATTCCAAAAGAACTCTTACTCAATCGCACAAAAATACATGTGTATCTATTTGGCGCAATATTGCTTATTTACTTGCTCTGTTGTTTGAGAGAGGTATTGAAATTTTTATTCGAATCGTCATGTTTGGCACATTTGCATCTGTTGTTGGATGGAATCCAGCCTTGTATGTTTTTATAGGTCATCTTCTTATGTTTATTGTCTTAACCATACTTTGTTTTCGAAAACTAAAACAAAAACACATTTTCTATGAAAACTGTACAAAGAAAGCTAGTTTTGTATCAAGTCTATTAGTTGGTGTTGTTGCAAATATATTTTTCTGCCATTCTTGGTCATTTTGTCATATTTCGTCTAGAAAAGTTGTATATATACTTTACTTTGTGTTGTTTTACGCCACTTCTATTTCTCTTACTGTATCATCAAATGTAATTTCGGGTTCCGTGGATAATTTTTCAATAGGTCTATATGCAGCCATTGCTTTTCAGATCATATTTCTTGCCTTGTGTTTTGTTTTCAGAGAATGTAAAAGGAAAAGATTATTGCAAACATAAAAAGCTTATTATAAAGTTTTGTGACACAATTCATAAACAGTTATATAATTTACTTCATCATGCATTATTGTGATTTGAAAATAAAATGTTTCGTAATAGTTTGAATTTTTTTCTTTATCCATGTTTTTGATAAAAAATGCCATCGATATAATGTAGGAAGTCATGAAAACGAACTCGTCTCATGTGGGATTTTTTAAAGCATGAGAGAGAGAGAGAGAGAGAGAGAGAGAGAGAGAGATTGAAATGTATCATGAGAGAATCATGCAATATGGTGATTTGAAAATAAAATGTTTTGCACTAGTTTGCATCTTTTTCTTATTCTTGTTTTTTAAATAAAAAGATTTCATCAATTAAATAAGAGATCTCCTGAAAACGAACTAGTCTCATGTGGTATTTTTTAGAGCATGAGAGAGAGAGAGAGGAAGAGAGAGAGAGAGAGAGAAGGGAGATTAAAATGTATCATGAGAGAATCATTCAATATGGTGCACTAGTCAAGAAGTAATGAACTTCCTTAATCTTATTAATAAATTGCATTGATTAACTACAGCTTAAGTGAGACTTACAAATCGAATGATATTTATCAAATTTATATTTCCATTGTCATAAGTCCCTACCATAAACCTAATTTTTTTTTCTCATATGCCTATGCTATGTATGCCTCTAACTTCAGGCAAGAACATCTAAGAATTATCAATGATTGAACCGAAAAGGTTAACGACATTTGAATTGATGTTACTGGGCTTTGTAGAATATTAATTCGTAAAATCTTTAGAATGGCTTGTGTCCATTTTTGTAAATTCAATAATGTTCTGATAGGATTCATTTTGACTGACGTGTTCCATAACAATTGTTAAGATATATTTTAATTTCATTTATAAACCTTGATTACTTCATTTGTTTAATATATAGAACTAATAATGTATTTGCCTGCTTAGTTATGGATGATTTTGTGCGTTATGCGATGAATTATTTGGCTTTTTTTTTTACACACTAAAGTTCGGATATTTTCAAACAGAGTTCTTTTAAATTTTCTTTCGTTTGAAAATAAATCAATGGATTTCATTTATGAAAATGAATTATTTTGTTGAAGTAACTTCACCTTCCATTTTAGTTGAATGAAATTCTCATAGACCATTTAAATTCTTCGAAGTTTACCTGTTACATGTGGAAAAATTATTTTGAGTGTAATGCTGGCCCCCTATCGACATGTGTAATCTGGTTCCTTTTAAAATTAAAAAGACTATATTTTCCTAAAAAAAATAATCTTTGCAGAATGTTTTTTATATCATCATCCCGTAAATTATAGCACATGTAGAAGCATTAAAAGTTTGAAGGTTTTTCGAGAAAAAAATAATTTCGACCTTACAAACAAATGCATAAAATGTACAGAAAACGCTTAAATTTGAGGTGTTCCTTAGACTTTGTTTTAAACTCAGTATGAATTTATTTCAACTTATTTAAAATGTTTCCTTGTTTTTTTTGTTTTTTTTTTTTACTTCCTAGTAATGTGTTGTAGCAAATCACGAGCTATTTGTTCATAATCAATGTTTCCTGCGTAAAAAATATTTATTATTCTTTTTCTTTCTTGTGTAAACTTTTTCTCGTAAACTGTTTTAGATGTTCCCTGTGATAATTTTCTTATCTTTTAGAATCATTTTAAACATGTCCTAGTTATTTTTCGTTTAAATAAAAATTCATGATTTTACTTGTTAAACTACAACTGTGTATTAAAAGTTTTCTTACTTTTTAAAATTATTTTTTTACTGTTTACCATAGACGACTTTCACATTTACAAAAGTTATTCCTCTCTGCGGGGCCAATCTGGGGTCAACCGGCATAAGACACTGTTTTCCCTCTATAACCTTATCAACTTTATGGGTCAGTATCTAAATCTTTATGAAAATGTTCATTACATTTTTCATGTTGCCCCATATTCTGGCAATACAGGTGCAGATCGAAATTGTCCGATAACTTTTGAAGATTAAAAATATTAACAGGTAAATTAGAAAGGACAAAGTGGGAAAAATGAGCGTTACGCCGACAATGGGAGATAACTCTTAGGAATGTGAATTTCGTCTATTGAAAACGTGGGTGTGTTTTCAAACCCGATGCTGTACAGTTTTAAATGGCATATAGTTCCTATTATACTTGGTTCTTTTCAAATAAATAATAATTGGAGTATCATTATTATCTTAAAATTTTTTTTTTTCTTCAATTAATTCTCTAGCAATTAATTCTGACACTAATTTTCTTTAAATTGAGGAAGAACTCCCTTAGAAAAACACTGATTCACGCTCATTTTAGATTTACATGTATTCATGTAAGAAAGGAATAAAACATGGATTTGATATTTGAGTACACAACAAAATCATAATTGTTTTTTGCTATCAGAATAAAATTTAATTAATACTTATATACATGTACAATGTATTTTAAGAGACTGCTTTTGAAAATAGAGCAAACAAGATCCACCGTGCGAAATAAAATGCATATTCAGCTTCAAATCTTTTAAATTTCTGTTTATTAAATGTTAATTTTTTTTGCCCTATATTTTTCCTCAATATAGCGCTGTTGGCAGGCTGAAATAACAACGATTAGCTGCTACGTTTTCTTAGCTAAGCGATGTAACACAATGACCGTATAAATTATAAGTTTAATTGATATATTAATTTGTACAGTACAATTATCTATGTTTTAATATTGTGTTATGAATTATAATTGATACTCTCAGTGTGTAGCGCGACGGACAATAATATCTTAATTACTAACTTGTTTACAAACTCTGGGAGATAGAATGCAATAACAGAGCGTCTTCATTTAACGGACAATTAGTTTTTACGATGTGTTGTTCTCGAGCATTGACACTTCCAATCACCCTTTGTGCAGAGCTGCAGCCATCTAATTAACTGAAGAATGTGCAAGATGCATAATGTTAATGTAAACAGAGGACATTGCCGTTTCCTATAAGGAAATGGGAGACAGAGCTTCAGTGAGGGGCGGACAATATTAATATTAATGAAGTGACACTCTAACTAACTATTTGCTATTACCAAATATGTAAACCCTATGATGCAGCTTCTAGTACAAAAGATGCGCGCACTGAGTATCAATAGCTTTTACCATCCTAGCTCCGAGACGGACTAAAAGAGCTTTTAACATCTTAGCTCCGAGACGGACCATGAGAGCTTTTACGAACATAGCTCCAAGATATATGTGACACAATGACTATGTGAGCTTTCACCATCTTGGCTCCGAGAACTTTGTAATTGAACTTTTCATGTACCATTGTTTGCTACCTTTGCTGTGACTTTATAATAAAACTATGAACTTAAAAAAGTCTTCTTCATCCAAACACATTGGCTAATTGTGTTATAGCGATTTTGAAATTGAAAACTTTGTATAATAATAAAAAAAATATGCATTTCCAGAATTTTTAATTTTGCAGATTTAGTCTCTGTCATGATGGTTAGCTTAGTATTTTTAATCTAACAGAGACAATAAAATATTCTTTTACAACCCCTTATTTTATAAAGGACGAAAATCAAAATTTTTGCCATACTTTTGACTTCATGGAACTCTCACCCTGTGAATGTGAGTTTGACGTCCTTTCACTCTGTGACAAAATATTACGTTTATTCAAATAAATATTAGTACTTCACTGTAATAAAGTAATGAAAATAAGTGTAATAAAATTTTGAACCAAACTTACATAATGTATGCAAAAGATAAGATCATCTGCGATTTCATTAAAAAAAGGAAAGAGAATCGATCAATATACGGACATATAAAGGATTCGTATTACACTACAACTAACATTAGCCTAAAATCTGAAAACAAAGTTTGAAGGGCTTTCGGTTTCAGTTTTTTACTTTAAAAAAAATTAAAGTTCTTTTTCAGCTCACCTGAGCTGAAAGCTCAACTGAGTTTTTCTGATCACCCAGCGTACATTTAGGGGTTATTAAAAATCGTCTTCCCTAGAACCACTAGGCCAAAACACTGAAACTTTTGTGGAAGCATCCTGGTAGTGCAGAGTTTACTCAAGATTAACAGCGCATAAAAATTGAACCTTATGTGAAAGCATTCTGGTGTAGTCCAGATTCTAAATTGTTCAAACCATCAACACCTGGGGTAAGATAGAACCACAATAGGAATTCCAAGTTTCATATTGTTATGTATTGGACACAAACGAAAAATCTTCTTCAAAAGTATCCCTTGTCCAAGAAAGCTTAAAAAGATGTGGAAGCATTCTGGGATAGTGTTCATTCTAAATTGTTCAAATCCTGGCCCTCGGAGAAGAGCGGGGGGGGGGGGGGGGGGCACAATAGAAAATCCAATTTTTACATTGATATACGAGTATATAGGAATCTTCTCAAGAACCACTGGGTAAAAAAAGTTGAGACTTATGTGGAGGTATACTGGGATATTGAACATTCTAAATTGTTCAAAGCATGACATCCTCAGGGGTAAAAGGGGAAGGGGGCAAAATAGGGAATCCAAGTTTTACATTGAAATATGTACGAAAAAATATTTTCCAGAAATACTGGACCATATAACTTATTTGGATGAATTCCAGAGTAACTTAGATTCTATTTATATTACATCATGACCCCCGGACATAGGGTTGGGCCACACAATGTATTACATTCTGGTCAAATTTACTAAGGTGAGTGTTGTAACCCATGGGTATCTTGTTTTAACTAGGTCCTTTATCTGAACAGTGTAAGAACAAATATACAGAGATATCTGAAAATCTTAACAAGAATGGGTATATTCTGTTCGTGACAATTTATTTGCATAAAGCGTTTATGTAATACAAGTACTGTGCTAACATAATAGACATGGACGATTTAATTAGGAAGTTAAAAATGTTTGGTTTCGCAATTATGATAAGGCTGTCCGAAGGCTTAAAATGCCTTAAAATTAAACATTCTATCTTGAGCTAGATTTTAATTTCAGTATGTAATCCTTGTTTGAAATTGAAGTCAACTTGACATAATAGTTTAATCAGGTATTAAAATAAAGCATTTTTGTGACGTCACATGACAGTTTGATCACGTGAAGGAGATTTTTGATATTCTTAGATGTTGCACAAAAATAGCTTCGGCACAAGTGCAAAACAAAAATATTGTGCAAAGTTTGTTACATACATGTAGATTAATTCACCGCGATCTCTGGTACATAGAAAGTGCTGGGGGCAGATTTAACTTTTACTCGTTTAGAAAAATTTTTACGAGAAATTTAACTTACCAACATAAGAGAGGGTGTTTTCCACTCTTTATCGCGATTTATACAAAAGTGGTTGAACTACAAACAATCCCCCAGCAAAATTCAGTTAGAGGACATACTTCTCTTGTAGATTCACACAGAATATCTTCAATTTATGTTTGGTTATCACTTGTGCCAGTCCAATGTAAACACGATTGTTAAATTCAAACTCTGTCCACGGACGTGTAAGGGGAGCGTTTCACGCACAAAATTTCTCTATTGTTTGAATATGTGCATATCGGACAAGCAAAAGGAATAGGAATATTGAAATTTCTAATGTTCAACTTCATTACAGCACATTGGAGCTTAAAAACAGTCCTAACACTTGAAATAAACAACAACTCCCCAAAATAAATCTACATGCGGTGTACAAATTATGACACTTTCCCCGTCATGTTAGCTCAAGAATGCAGTGACTTGACCTCATATTCTATTATGACGTCATATGTAGGTAGTTCAGTGAAGTTACTACAGTCTGCACAGCTTGATATTTTACGGACAGCCTATATTTCATATAAAGGTGGTTTTTCATGTGATGGTGTTTTTTTTTTATCTTAATTTTATCATATTTAATGGGAAGGTTGTCATTCGGAATTCCTCATAGTTTTAGAATCAATGTTTGAAACTGAGTTTAACGACTATTATCTCAAAATTACAAAAGTAAAAGAAATAGTTGATTATTTAAATTAAAATCATTTTAACAGACCATTGCTAGTTCCTTATTTCCTTAGGAACTTGGTTTCAAAACGATGTAAAAAAACAAAAAAAAAATCACAAAAAATAGCAATTCTAAAAAGCACAGTATACTGAATCTAATAAGACTGTATCTAGGACAGTTGCCCTCTTCGGAAAATCTTGAGGGGTCATGATCAGAAACTGCACAGAACTTGTTCTATCTTATATACTTGAGAATCGTCATTTTCAGCGCTTTTTTGTCTATTGCATATTTTATACGACAATCAGTTCAAATTGGCGGACGATTGAAGGAAATTAATCAATTTACACGAAACTCTGCCCGAAACTGGTAAGAAAAGTAGATTTTGATTAAAGTCAGGTGTGAACCTAGCCCGTGACCACGTAATCTCGAAGACCTCCACTCTTTTTTTTATATACAGTACCGACCGGACACAACCTAACAGAAAGCGAACCCAGAGCGGACCCCGGGTTCGCTCGGGGTCCGCTAGGGCTGACCCCGAGCGAACCCGGAGCGGACCCAAAGCGAACCCGTAGCGAACCCCGAGTGAACCCGAAGCGGACCCAGAGAGCGAACCCCAAATTTATTAGCGGTCCCAGAGAGCGAACGCGGGTTCGGTATTTCTTTACAGAGCTGTCAATCAGGATAAGCGATTAACCAGTCAGCGTATCAACCAATCAAAATAGCATATTGATCTGTCGATTGGGATATAAGATCGAACATGTTGATTATACCCCCCGCTTGAAAAGCGTGAGGGTATATAGTAATCGTTAATTCCGTCCGTCTGTACGTCTGTCCGTCCGTCCGTCTGTCCGTCCGTCCGTCCGTCTGTCCGTCCGTCCGTCTGTTACGCTTTGGGGTACCTATCTCTTATCCGCAACTCCTCTTATATCACTGAGTGAAATTTAATGAAACTTTCACAGAATCTTTATTACATATTGCCATTGTGCACCTGCTATTTTACTTTAGATCCGACACATATTTTGGGTTTCCCGGCCACTGCAAAACATGGACTTTGCCATTATACATGTTACTAAATGGAGGCGGGGGGTATCATTTAGTGAGCTCATTGCTCACAGTACCTCTAGTTTAATTCGTGATAAATCCAAACACTGTACATACAAGCAAAACGTGTGATTGTGCTGTGTAAATCTATTATGATAATTAAAATATTATTTAATATTTATTTATTTTAATTCCCCGGGTTGTATTTTATATTTATATATTTATTATCTTTTTTATTTAAGCAATTAAATAATTATATGTTTTAATTTTCCAATTTAATAGAATTATACACGAATATTTACGTTTTTATTTTCTTTAGTTTTTTTTATACCAGTATTTAAAGTCAATATGGTAAAAAAAAATTGGGTAAATACATCAGTCAAAGTTTAATAATGGAAATCAATTGGTATTACAATTTTTCCTGACAAAAAGAGGAGAAATACGTCGGGTTTATCGGGGTATACTCAGGTAAAGTGCGATTTACATAATTGAACGAATTAATTACGCTAAATAATCACAACATTTAGTAAATCGTACATTGTTTCATTCTCTCAAAATGGCTTAACTATACTTGACAAAGAATAATCAGAGAAATATGATATATAGAAAAATATTTTAACATATGAATTATTGTCTATTACAAATTTTGAAATGACTAATTATTTTTGAACAAATAATTAATTAAGGCGTAAGCAATACATAGTTATGGGGGTTGTTAGAGAGTTGGTTACGCAAACTAACTGTAGAGTTACACTAAATTGAAAGAATAATCTTGCTAAGTATCATCAGGAATTGGGTCTAATTCACGTTCATTCTAGTGAAGTCATTCAGTTTGATAATACCATTAGGGCGGAATGACTTCAATCTGTGCGTCCAGAAGGAACATTTTCATATACACGCATTTTTTTTCATGCCCAAGAAGATTAAGAAGAACAATAATTTTGATGTAAATTTTGAATAATTTAATGTAACGCGTAAATTGAGAAATCAAAAGTAAAATAATTAAATAATAAGAGTTTTTTTAAAGACAATGTGTGCGTGAAATAGGGAGCATATATTAATATATTTTTATCGGGTAAGGAGACAAATTATTATTTGCCTTTTTTTTTGATAAAAATCATACTCAAATTCTGACCGTGAAAAAGATCTAATATACAGTGTAATTTTTTTTAGAAAATGCCCGGTAAATATTTATTACGAACTTTTAATGTGTAGCTACTATAAATGAAATCTTAATATATCAGATGTACAGAAGGTTACATTTACATGTTTTTTTATATATGCGGTATCATAATTCACGTGTTAAGCAAACATTTAAACTACGATTTAGCAAAACGTAAGGAATCACGAATGTATTTTTAAACTATATAAAGCATGAATTTAAAAGGTATTTAGTTTAGATTTCTTTCGTCAGTTTCACTTGTACACCATTCGATACACTGAAAATCAATTCAACACTCTTTTCTTCCTCTTCCTTTTTGCTTTCTCGTTATAACTTAAGAAAAATAAATGCCTTTAACCCGCTGTTAAATTAGTTCGAATTTCTCGGATCGAGAAAACACGGAAATCATTTATTCATGTACATGTAAATCTACGTCGAATGTACAGTTGAAGTTTAGAAAATTTATCAATGTTCTCCATTATATCCCTTTTTACAAGAACAATGTACATGTCCTCATCGTCGCATAAACAAAAATGATCGTTCCACAATACCATTACTGTATTGAAATATACAAGGGGCGGGGCTTACTGGCGATGAGATTAAAGCGAGGTCCGCTTCACGCAACAGTGCGTAAAGCGGTCCCAGGAAGCGAACGCCGGGTTCGCTCTAGCAGACCCAGAGCTGACCCCGAGCGAACGCGGAGCGAACCCGGAGAGAACCCAAAGCGCACCCGGAGCGGTCCCAAGATTTCTGAAAGCGAACCCGAAGCGGACCCCGAGCGAACCTGGGAGCGAACCCGGGGTCGGCTCCGGGTTCGCTCTGGTGTTAGGTTGTGTCCGGTCGGTACTGTACAGTAATATGATATTTTTAAATCGGGTTAAATTTCAGTGAAAGTCATGACAATGTTATCCATTTATTCAGACACAGCTCACAGCTATAAAACAAGTGCACAAAATGCATCACCCTTCAGCCAGGCGTCTTTGGATAAAAGAGGAACTATCAAAGGGAAATTCAAATGATTTTAAATAAATTGCAATTGTCTATTTGTTTTACTTTTAAAGCTGTTAAGCTCTGTCTTCAAAAATATTAGGAGTTACAGTGACTTCCTTCACATTAAATACTATACATTTATTGACTGAGTTCGAGGGCAACATGCGTTTTGTCGGACTCAAGAACCAAACTGTCTGCCTGAGGCCGTAAGGCCGAAGGCAGACAGTTTGGTTCGAGGGTCCGACAAAACGCATTTTGTCCGAGAACTCTGTCAATAAATGTTTTGTTATACCTTTCATTTTATTCTATATTTTTTGACATACATGTATTTTGTACTATATTCCGTAATAAAAAAAATTAAAAAAGTCTAACCAGACTTTCTTTTCATATTTTATTAGGTATTCATGTGATGCATTCATTTACAGTAAAATTTTTACAAGAAAGCATCTAATTTGGATGAAAATAATTTTTTTCATTTTCTTGGAAAAAATACCAAAAAATTCATATAAAATAATTAAGAGCTAATATCAGCCTTTCAATGCTGAAACCATTGTTTAGAAAGGATGACTCATAGATCCATAAAACAAAAAATTGGTGTAGCATTCTACCTTAAAACTCTCATTTCTATCTATATCCAGATTCAATTACATGCAAAGTCGCAACTGTGATCATAGCTGTTTTAGTTTCGGCAATAACATGTGGAATTCTAAAATGCTTTCAACAAAATCTAGAAGTTGTTTTGGAAAAGGATATTGGAGCTGGCCGAAAAAAATCGACAAAAGCCCTGTTTTACAATGGCAGATCACTCTACCAAGGCAGAAAATAAAAGAAATGTTGAAATGAATGAAGTTTCAACAAAAACTGGCTATTCTGGATTGCAGATCAATATACCAAATGCATCGTTTCTTGCTGTCGAAATACCAAGAACCAATAATAGCTTTAACGCAGTCACGATTTACAATGCCAGAAATTATGCAACAGCACGCACTGTAATGCAGCAAAACTTAAGTCTCCCTCCTGAAGATCTGCCCCAACTGGCACACACTAACCAATACGACACACATCCAGAATATTCAGACTGGAGACAGAACAGGGATCAAGCCCAGAGAGTTCAACAAGAGATTCATTCATTCCCCGATTGTCATGAAACTCTACCAAAAGGGAGCCAACAATCAAAAGACTGTTTCTCAATTGTCTGTCGTATAATCAAATTCTTTATAATGAGGATGTTTCTGTATGATTTGTGCATGGACCTGATTTTAACACGGGAATATTCCAAACTAGGGGAAATCCGAAATTCCATTTTAACTATTGCACCGTATTTGATCTCAGTATTACTTACAATACCTTTTCTTTGGTACATAGCAGAGATACATACGGACATGACTTTCCTATCTAGACTACTGCTTATATTGGTGTCTCCTTTTGCCAAAGTTTTTATGTAAGTATCCCCCCCCTCTCTCTCTCTCTCTCTCTCTCTCTCTCTCTCTCTCTCTCTCTCTGAAAGATCCTTATCCTATATTTTTCAATAGTCCCTTGGTATTCTGGCCCATCTTATCCCCATTTTGCTGTTATTAAGGGTTACTTACGAATATATTATGATTGTGAAGAATAACTCAAAATCATTTTCAAATAAACATGTAATTAAGCAAAACAAACTACTGTGCTGTGCCTGTAAGGTAGGATTAAAATTCAAATTCTAAATTTTAGAGTATTTAAAAAGCTCTTTTGCCATTGCCGATATGGTTGGATGGTTGTCATCAGGGAGCAGTCGTGGTACAAGAGATGGTATTTCCATGCTCTTACTCTGCTACAGCTACTTGAGGTGTGTATTGAAGGTATTCCACAGCTTATATTTGAAGGTGACCTATTCCTCACAGAGAAACAAACTTTCTACAAAGGTAATACAGATTTGTTGAAAGTTCTATGTACAATTGTCATAAAAAGGAAATGATTGTTTAACTTATTTTGACAAAAAATGAAATGAATGAATATTACATTTAAAATTAGAAAACAAAGTAAAGTCGAAAAAAAATATTTTAATTTATTTATCATTCCATAAAATAGATTTTGGAAGAACAGAGATTTGGGCAATGATTGTTTCCCTTTTTGCCGTGGCTGTATCTATCGCTTCCGTTACAACGACCTTAGAGAGAGAGGAGGACGTCAGAGAAATTATACGATGAGAAATTACCCCTGAAGACGAAGAACATTACTGGGAAAAGTACAAAACTGAAAATACTCGTCTTTGGTATTTTTATGCTTTTGTAGTGTTTGTTGGAAAACCGTTTGAATATATTCCACGAAGCATAATTTACATAATGTTTGCCGAAAAATTTGGTCTTAAGGCACTTGGCATTGTTATTGGAGTATATTTATTAGTCTAGTCAAATTATCAAATTTTCCATCAAAATGTGAACTAATTGCAACAGTTTCAAAACTTAGTTTTAATCAATCTATGATATGATCTGAATATATAACAAAAAGTTTAGAAAAATTAATACATGGGAAAATTGAAAAATTGAGGTCATTATTGGGACGTATTGTGTTCACTCTGATTAAGTGTTAAACGAACAATGTAAAGTAGAAATTTGTATACTGGTTTAAAAAAAAACATGTAAGTAGGGAAATAAACTTAATTGAATAAAATGAATGGGAAAAATATTAAAGTTTGGTTACTATATGTGTTGGTTGCCATGGAAACAGTATAAATTTAGAATATAACCTACTTTTAAACAATGAACCTTTACAAACACGAATACAGTCACTACGTTACTCAAAATGTATTCTTGTGCCATAAATGCTTCAAAGAAATTATCTAAAAGATTTATGTAAATAGGTGGTAACCATGGATACATTATAAATGAATTTTACATGAAAAACTTCGGTATTCAGCAATGTTAAGTATAGCACAAATATACTCAATCACCAAAATTTAGAAACAATAAAAATGTTTTAATTAATATGAAAGGTAATATCCGAAAATAATTAGGAGCAGATTTAGAGGGGTCAAGGGACATCCCCCAATAAGAATTTTTTAATGAAAAAGTAGCAGAAAATGCCCCCCCCCCCCCAAAAAAAAAACCTAGCTGAATCCCTCCTGTAACCGAAAGGTTTTCCCCGTATACATGTATGAAGAAAATTGTGGGAAGATCTCATAGAACGCCATTCCTTCCCGAAATAGATTTATATGTTTTTATTCTGGATTAGGTAGGTTGTTAATTTTTTTTGTTGTCAAAAAATATTCTGAAATCTGAATTTTTTAAGCACAGCAAAGCTGTTCCACATAGATTACATTGTTCAAAGTTGTGTTGTCCACCCTTCAGAAAATTTTCTTTCAACATGTGACACCAGTTTTGAGTCCCTGCAATATGATTGGTTGTTAACTTGTATAAAATGCTCAGAAATAAAAAAAAAATTACTCTGTTTACATCAGCATGATAAAATGCTTGTACACTATAATGAGTATGATGGTTCTTGCTTGATCAGACCTTGAACCCACCCCACACCCGAGTACCTTACAGGGTATAATAAAAATGCTATCTTACTCATATCAAGTGGATCAATGTATTTTTTTACCCTCCATAAAATGAAACCACGCCCTCCAGTGTGATAAGAACATAGCAACATTTAATGTTGCTTCATTGATGGTGATATTCCAAGAAATATTTCAGATTTTTTCAGTATAACCCTCAACTACATTCAATAATAAGAAGATAAGACACGTTTTAGGATAAAATCTGAAATTGTTATCCCTTAAAGATGATCATTGTTGACCAAGATGTAGCCGAATCAACAGTAATTAAATTGCACTGAGAACAAAATATCGTGAAATTAGCGCGCAAAGGTTCTGCATAGTAAATAATTATTATATTGTTAGTAACCCTTCTTAAATCTTAATGTATTTCAAACCGTTGCTATGTAATGTTACTTGAAGAGGGTGGGGGCAATTGAAAGCACACAGAAGATTATTTTATTCTTATTGATAAAAAAAATATAAGGTCAAATTAAAGCACTTACATAAATGGAATGGATTAAAAGAGAGCAAGCCAATTACTTGTTTCAAGGAAGAATTAATTGTTAAACTCTTGGTAGATACTGGTTATCAATTTTTACTTGTTCAAATTCATATGTAAAAGTATTCTTAATTTTTGTTATATTTTCCCCAAATATTTTTATCCTAACAGTTATAGAAATTATAAGACTTTGGCTTTAATCTAGGAATTCACCTGCATGGTGCAGTGGTTAGAGCATCTGCTCTAGAGTTGCGAAGTAAGGAGTCGATCCTTACGTCGCGGGTTCAAATTAGGGATGTGGAGACCGGTCTGATAAAACCGTATAAACCGAGGTCCCTTGTCACAGTAGACACTGGCGCGAAAAAGATCCCTCACTGCTTAATGGCCCGAAGTGCTGAGTATAGAACAAAATGTGCAGCTCTCCACCGGCAAGTGGTGGCGTCTCCATATGCATGAAAAATTCTCAAGAAGGACGTTAAACAATATACAATTATAGTAGAAAGATTCACGTCCATCTACTTTTCTTTTTTCAATGTTGCTGTTATTGAGAAGTGACTTTGAAAGTGTTCCAGATTGTTCACATTCTAAAGCATGCTCGATCATGGAAACGCCGTTATCACCAGTCCCCATATAAAATGGAGCTTCAATAAGTGCCGCTGTAACGTTGAATATTGACCCGAGTTGAAAATTGACCCGGGGGTCATTTTTCAACGTTGAATATTGAACCGGGGTCATTTTTCAACGTTGAATATTGAGACCAAAAGTCGTTGTATTTATACCCGGGGTCATTTTTCAACAGCTTGATATTTTTTTTCCCAATCTGACTAAAGCCAGACCTCTATTTACGCTATCGCATATAGCCTCTATGCGATAGCGTAAATAGAGGTCTGGCTTTAGTCAGATTGTTTTTTTTTCTTACACCTGATGACGTCAACAAGTTGAAAATTGACCCTGTTGAATATTGACCCCACCTCAAAGTTTGAACAATTTTTTAGCTGGGAAGTTGTTTCATGGGATTTATCAGTATCACTTTATTTATATTTCGGTTTCAATTTTTTCTCTTTTCAAGAATAATAGAAATAAACATACAGTATCACCACGTATATACATGTACATTTTGAACAGTGCACGATTTTAGTTATCTTCAAGCATGACAACTTTATTTTTGACAATACCTTCCAAAATCCATGGCATCCATAAATAACTACAAAACAACGAATAGGGCATAAAACAAAAATCTTAAAAATCTGCAGTCTAGAAAGTAGCCCTATATATATATTGATCAGGTGGGTGGAACATCCCATCTAGTCAAATTCAGTATAAAAATAACAAAATTTATAGCCTAAAAATTAGAATGAAACACATCGACGAAAATGATTCCAATGATAGGTTATATTTGTGAAAAGAGCAATAAAGCGACCATAGCATGTAAGTAATGCTGACTTTAAATAATTTGTTGAAATCCCTGTAACAATTAACTTATATGTCAGTAGCCTGTCTAGGCTTGAAAATTGATCGCTTTCGGACCATAAACTTGAGAATAAGATTATTCTTATTCTAAAACATTCTTATTCTATGGAATGTGATTCCTATTTGATTACTTGTTATTTCTATTCCATTATTTGTAATTTGTATACGATAAATTGCTATTCCAATTACAGGAAATGTGACAATATGATTCATATATCATAAAATTTACATATTTTTTTCTCGAAAACACGCGTTTCCTATTCGATGTCATTAATATTTAAAACAATCGGTTGCTAGTCGCTAATTTTGTCATTCCTATTCGATAATTTTATTTTTTTTATTCGATAATTTTTTGGTTATATGCAATCAAGTTGTTGTTCGAAAAAATACTATCATCCATTTCTATTCGAAAAAAATACGATTCCTATTCGACAAACTTTTCATCTTATTTACATAATTTTATCTCTATGATCTCTTATCCTATGCGATGTTTTTTTTTTATTCTTTTTCAATAATTGCCATGATTGCATTCTGGGAAATATGACAAATTAAACTAGAATTGGTTGTAAACTCAATTAAATAGGAATGTAAAGTTTCACATTATTATCGAATATAAATCATTTTATCACATAGATTGACAAAACAAAATTTGAAAATTTTGGGAATAAGGCACAAGTTTTCTCTCTTCAAGACTTAGAGACTAGGGATCAGCATACATTAAGCTGTTGCTGTTTAATATTAAATAAATGTGTTTCGTTTTATACATTGATGGAGTAATTATAGAGGATTTAATTATTCAGAATGCTAATTTAATTATTTGATTATGTCTCGTATCAATTTTTGACAAAGATATCCAATATATTTTAATATAAAGCACATGTAGATCCTAATTCAAGACTTCAAGGCATTGTTACGTCTCATCAATTACGGAACATTAAAAAATATTAATACAAGTTGTAGTAATTTTTTTTTCAGAAACATCAAGTCATACTCTGAATTATCTTTAATTGAGAAATCAATACTACATGTATTTCTGTTTTTACAAAAAATTATCTCCATTTTAACACTTGTTCTATGAGAAAACTAGGCAGGGGAGATGTCAATCACTTTAATAAAATTTTCTAAAAGGACTCCTGCAATATAGCATATGATCACAATATGCATTTCAGATTCTATGAATAGTAAAGACTCAAGTCTTTATGCTGTTATATACTTAATCATGTGATAAAGTCAGAGAGCTTAGAATAAAAGGTGATATCACCTATTTGAATAAGTGCTATCACCTATTTGAATAAGTGCTATCACCTATTCATAAAGGTGATATAACCTATTTGAGTTTCTTACAACAGTCAAAAATGAATGCTCCCTGTAATATATAGATTACCACTGGAACCAAGAAAATTCGGACTACCCAGTTTTCAGGCGTTTTCTACGATTTTCATGTTGTTAACATGATATATAAGTGAAACAAATTAATTTGTAAGCAAAAAAAAAAAAAAAAAACTACAGCTGTTCGACGGGAAAAGGTGATATCACCCATTCGAATAGGCGATATCACCTTTTCGAATTGGTGATATCACAAATAAAAATCAAATAGGTGATATCATCTATTGGAACAGATGATATCACTTATTCAAATAGGGGATATTACTTTTTGCAGTAAATACCAAAACGGGGCCGCATACCTATGAATTAAGTCACAGTAGTGAAAACCCAATCATAAATATGTATTTTTATGCTGTTGAATTTTGAACCAGTTTCATGATCGAAATTCCACGACCCGGCTCAGTTTTCAACGGATTAGGGTCTAAATTCAACACCTTTGGTCTCCGTATTCAACGTTGAAAAATGACCCCCGGGTCAATTTTCAACCAAGGTCAAAATTCAACGTTACACCGCATCAGGCATTTTACTGTTGCAAAATGACCATATAATCTACAAGGAGAAGTTAAGTTTTTAAAAATGGGTTTAAAATATTTTGTTAAAAAGTTACATTAAGAATTTTAAAAAAGAGCATTTAAGCATTTAATTCTGTCTAAACCATTCCATTTGAATTATTTCCATTACTATTAACATTATGCAGCTTTTGTACATGTATAGATGCATGGTGCAGTCTTTATAGAGAAAAAGGTCAATATCAATTGGCTTTTTATATCAGGTTCGCTACTCTTTACAAAAGCAATAAGCAGTAAATCTGGAGAGCAAAAAAAAAAAAATGTTTGAATCACACAGTTCAAATTTAAGTTCCGGAGATGCCTGCATGGAATTAAATATTTGATTTTTATTAACTTGGAGACCTTCAAATCAAATCCTGTTCATGTGATTCCATAAATTCTGTACGCTTTATTTCAAAATGATAAATTTCTATATATATTCTAGATATTTAATCAAAATATATTCTGTGATGATGCAATTGTAACAACTCGGATATACATTGTACATGTACTTGTCTGATAAGCTTCCTTGCAGAATTCTTTAGAAAAGGCTGTTTTTACTTATTTTGTATACAAACTGTGTTCCATACATTTTTTTGTTTCTTGTGTATAAATTCCAAAATTACTGGGGTATAAATGTCCATCAGGTGTTAACAAATAAAATGAAAATAAACACATTCACATTTAGGAATTTCACATACATGTATATTGTGAATACAAACAGCGTTCCATACTTTTATTGCAACCATTAGGGCCTATATATATGTGTAGATGATATTTGGCTAGGGTGGAAGTCAAAACTTCTTTGGAGAGGGCTCATATAGGCTATGCCTGCTGCCCAATCCAATTATGTATTTTACATAAAAAAATATGTTCAAATCAAATCAAAAACTTCACTTCTTTGAAAATCAAAATATATAAATTTTTTTATTTAGTTTTTTAAAATTGCATAACAAACTACAGGTTAAAACAACAACTTTTAATGCTAATTGGCTATTGTTTACAGACTGTCTGTCATAGAAAGATCATATAGAAAAAGTACGGTGTGCAAATGGGTAATTCTAAATTCATATTGATCCCTAATTTTAATCTTTCGATTTCCCAACTTTCCCCTGAGTGAATTTTTCTAAACTTTTTATATGTGAGTTACTAATAACTTATCTACAAATCTGCATTAAAATATATTCTGTTGCAATTAGTTCTCATTTTTCAGTAGAATGACTAGACTATATGTATATACTTTTGCTTTTCGGGCTTCTGTGTCTATACGATAACTACAGATGATAAGAGTATTAAAGTATTTGCTCTATTAAGTATTGTAGTTGGTTCATTTGCCAACCTTTTCTTTTGCTATGAATGGCTATTTCGATGACGGTGGGCGAAAAAAACTTTTATTTTTGGTATTACATATTTTTCTACGCTGTAAATCTTGCTCTTGGTATTTCTAATATGCTGTCCTCGGAAAAAAAGAGATTTCCATATAGTTTTTGGTTTTGTAACAGTTGTATGCCAACCCTTGTTATTTTTACTGCGAATGTGGATAAGAGAAAAAATGAGTGAAAATATCAAATAAACTTTAATCTTTATGATTTCCCCCTGGAAATTTAAATTGTTTTATGCATAGAAGTTAGGTTGATTTGTTTATGTCAATCTTTCAAACCAACTCAAGTCTGAAAGACGAGAACAAGACAAATTTTAAAATCAATATTTTCTAACAGAATTGTTTTTTAATTAACTATAATATACTATAGAAATTGATTATAGTAGGTACTTTGATACTTTGATTTACTATAAATTTTTACCCCAAAAGCTGCTTTTTTGAAGATTAAAAATTTTAATGTTTCTAAAATAACATACCAATGATATAATTTTTTTTAAAAAAGTATGCTAATATAGAAAAAAATAGTTATTTCATTATCAGAAAATTTTTAAGGAATTAAAAAATAAAATAAATCTACATGCAAATCGTACTAAAATACTTTGATTTACTACGGTAATGTATATATAACTAAAATACTTTTTGTAAGTCTTGTTAACTGATACCCATCATTGGAAATACATATATTATAATTATATGTTCAAATTAAATATTTAGTGCCTGACTGTGTACAAATACAACATAATAGAAACAAATATGCAAACAAAAACTATTAATATTTTTGGTTCATGATATTCACGTTAAATCTCCAGACTTTATATGTAGATGTTTTTTTACAGAGTAACCATTTTCATGTAGCTATTTTTTACAATACTGTTGTCTTTGCAAGTATATGTTATGTTGCCCCCCTTGCATTGTGCTGTAGTACAGTCTTTGAGCCAGAGTAATTAAACATTATAAACTCATATAATGCATTGAATATTGCGTGTGACTCTCCTTTTTACAATTTAGAGCTTTTGTGATTAATTACATACTTTGTTGTTTTTGTTGAATATTTAATGCCCTTTTGCAAATTTTAAAAAAGTTATGTATTTCAATGAATCCTTCCTTAAATAATGATGATTGTGTAAACTTGCTCTAGATTTTACACCCTTTTTTTACAACATTTTATGTTCATATTTTTAGGGATATCTAACAAAGAAATTAGTGATCTCTGTTTATAACAATCAATCGTAGTCTACATATTGCAAAAAAGCGGTGTTGTGCAGAAAGTTATTGTATTTTCTTTTTGTATTTTATTGTACAGACACAGAATCCTTGAAATCCGCAATTTTTAAAATAAATGTTATTATGATTGTTAATAATATCAGAACTAACAAAGCCATATAAAATTTTCTGAAAATTATTTAAACAAATAATTTTCTTTTTTAATTTAAAATTAAGAAAATCGATTGAAATTAATGACGCTTTATCTGATCTATAAATAAATCGTATGTCAGTTTTACTTTTTAAAAGTTTTATTTTTTATTCATTATGTAATTCAGATTTCTCCTATCTATTTATAGATCAAGTAATCATTTTCCCTGTTCAAATTTGCATTCAAGATTGTAACAAAAAAAGAGAGAATAAACATATAATGATATTCTTGTCTCATGACTGTTCCTACAGTCAGTAGACAAGGACTTGAATATATGTTTCTTACTTATTTTGTTTCTTTATATATATGCTTGTGCCCCTAAAATAAATTTAAAAAAATCTGATTACCCTCCTTTGCATGTCAAGGAATTGTCGGTAGTTAAAAGTGGCCCCAAATGAAAATGTTTTGCTTAGACATTACCCTTCCAAACTTAAGTCGCTACCTATGGACTTGCGTATTAGGTGTTTCTCCTAGCAATATAAAGATGTATCAATACTTCTCTATACAATAAAATATTATATTTTTTTAACCGCCCTTCAAGCGTTGAGATAGGTAACTTGTAAAAATCAATCTATTTTTATCGCAATCAACTGGTAGATAAACACATTTGTATGTCCATGTATATCGTTTTCTGTAAATACACATGCATGCGGGTATTTCAGAAAATATAAATAGAACGAGGTAAAAAGTTATTATTACATTTGGAATTTCCATATATATACCCAGTATATAAATATCATTATTTAAGATTGAATACTAAATTGTGGAATAAATACTGGCCTTCAGTGTGCGCTTTAGTGTACTCTTGTGTGCTCTTCTTCCCTTAACAAAGGAATTTAGACATCGACAGCTGTTATAATTAAAACAGATTCAAATGAATTTGACGACTTTTATCTTTTAACATAATTTGACTCTCAAACATACTGCGTCGTTATAGCTGTAATCTTCAATTGAGCGGTGTGTTGTTTTAAAAAAAATTTTCCAGTGCCTCAACTTCACAACGTAGAAATGGTTGAAATGAACAGTTCAGGTGAGTTTTTTTTTTAATATACAACATGAATATAGGTTTTAAACTTCTTTATGATATAAAATTCACGTTTTTGAAGGAAATGTTGAACCTTTTAGATTATCTGTTTCACAATTCTTTCAGATTTCCCTGCAGAAAGCCTCGGGTTTTCACAGGAACAGATTACGTGTTTCGCAGTTGCTCTTGGATCATTCACCATCCTCATCTTCATTTTCCTTCTGTTTTGTGCCCTCGTAAAGGAAAAGTTGAAGGCTCTTCTTGAATTCGACATTAACTTACTAGAAACTAAATCAAACACGAACCTGCATGCCGTAAAAGTGTCTACTAAACAGAAGGACTACACTTCTAGTGAAAAAGAATTGGAAACATCTATATGCAAATCAATTTGCAAAAACATTGGAAAATGTATAATAGTGATCGCAACGGCAATTCTCAGTTTCATATATATGTTTGATTTCTTCCAAGATTCGTTCATGGTTTACTTTTATTTGGAGCATGAGCAGAGAGTTACCGCTCTTATATATTTGGCTTTAACCATTATTCCAATAATTCTGTCATATTTTCTGGTGCTTTATCCTCTTTTTTACCATGTGGATCCCTCAAATAAACGCCGTCGATTAATGCTTGTACTGCTTGCATGTTTTCCATTTCTAAAAAGCTGCATGTGAGTATTTTCTTTTTACCTATATTTTTATCTTATAATCCTACCTTCAAGCCAAAAAAAAGCAAATTATAAAAAACCAAATCAAAATATATACTGAACATATTAAAAAAATATAACCTGTGTTTAATCGTTTCCTCATTCAATATTGAAGGAAGAAAGTCTTGAATATATTTAACAAATAATGTTTTTAGCATTGTCTTTATTTTAAAGAGTTCAATTATTAAAGCTAATATAAACCAATATCTAATTGTATTTAAAAGTCAGATTGAAACACTGAGATACAGTGCTTAGTTTTTTTTCTTCTTTGATACCTTATTTGAAAGATATTTAACAATTGCTTCTAGATTATTCTGGACAATTCGAATGGGTTGGAAACGCTGGAGAGCGAGATGGTATTTACAAGCTTTGACGTTCCTTTGGTTGACTGAAGCCGCTCTGGAGGGAATTCCGCAGACGATTCTATTGTATTTTATTAAATATGAAAATAAAGATCTTAACATCGGTAAGTGCATTTGAATATCATTGATAATTTGTCCCATTAAGATTAATTATGTAAAAGCTGGCACACATCCAAGATAAACTTCAGATAAAGAATTTTTTCTCTATATACAGTAGTCGGGTATTGCTCTTTTTGATATTATGAATTCTGCCAGATAATACTAAAGAGACAATATTAAATTAAAACACAATGCACATGTATTATTCTCTATAATATTTTAATCTGGCGATTTTTTTTATTTCTGATAACAGAATTTGATTTTTTTTCTTTTACAGATTTGTACAACGCACAGGATATTTCTTTAGTCATTAATTTTGTGTCCTCCCTTCTTAGTGTATATTTTGCCACGAAGTACCTTAATAAAGACGAGGACCGAAGACTGGAACATTCCAAAAGAACTCTTACAAAATCGCACAAAAATAATTGTGTATCTTTTTGGCGTAAAATTGCTTATTCACTTGCTCTGTTGTTTGAAAGAGGTATTCAAATTTTCATTCGAATAATTATGTTTGGCACATTTGCATCTATTGTTGGGTTGAAGCCGGCTTTATATGTTTTCATAGGTCATCTTGTTATTCTTATAATCTTAACTTTACTTTGTTTTCGAAAACTCAAACAAAACCACATTATCTATGAAAACTGTACACAGAAACCTAGTTTTGTATCGAGTCTTTTAGTTGGTGTTGTTGCAAATATATTTTTCAGTCATTCTTGGTCATTCTGCCATATTTTGTCGAGAAAAGTGGTCTATATACTTTACTTTGTTTTGTTTAACGCCACTTCTGTTTCTCTTATTGTATCTTACAATGTTATTTCGGAAGTCGCGCTCGTAGATTTTTTTTCAATAATTATATATGTAGCCTTTGGTCTTCAGCTCATATTTATTCCCCTGTGTTTTCTTTTAAGAGAATGTAAAAGAAAAAAATTGTTACAAACATAAATAGTTCTGACATATTGAAAAGCATAACAAATAAATATATGTTGCTTCGCAATATAATGATTATTGAAAGATTTTTTAAAGTGAAATGTTTTGAACCATATAGCATTATTTGTTTAAATAACATGACCAATAAAGATTTTGAAATATTTTTTTTAATTATTTCGGAAAAATATAACCTTTATAGGATACAAAGGTAGCTTTTGAAATGATCTTATCTTTTAAAACATATGATGGAATAAAAAAAAAAGAGAGTGAAAGAGACAGACAAACAGAAAGAGAGATGAAATTTCTTAGAAATAAACTATAGGGTCAAAATTCAAAATCTGACCTTCTTCCTTTAGCTTAAATAAATTGTCTTAGTTTTGATAAGCTTACATGTAAGTAGGTCCAAAAAATCTAAAGGACACATTGTTACTCATGAACTACACAACGATTTTTTTTTTATTGCCATAGGCCCCTTCCCATAAAGTAATATTCTATTATATTATGTTTACTTTATGTTTCTCATCGGCTTCGGTATGAAATTGAAATGTACTGAGTACAATGAATTTTTTAAACCGAAAAAGGCTTATGACTTCTGATTCGATATCAGTGCTGACTCAACAATCTTTGTACGCAAAACCTAGGTTTGGGCACGCCCGTATGCCCTTATATATAAATACAACACATGCATTGGTTTTATGTTGATTGTAATGATTTGCTTCATTTATCTGATTATAAAAAGGGTTTCTGTTGTGCGTGACCGTTCGATAACGCCTGCATTAAGGTTTCGTCAAAGGTCAAAATGTTGAAAATTTTTTTTATTGCAATGGCCCCAAAACTACATGAGGTATAAAGTTAAAACTATTACAGTTTATCAATAATTTCTCATTGATTAACAGATAGAAAGTATCACTTGATAAAAAAAAAATCTTGGAAAAAATATCAATTGAGAAAAATTCTTCTTAAAAATGCATATATATTTTCAAACAATACACCTTATTAATGTCGTGCTCTTAGTGAAAACCATCATTGCAGAAACAAAATATGTTTATCAATGAAGGACAAGTTGGACTTGAATAGTCTCTGGAAAATTGTTTTAGTTGTTTAAGACTTGAAAGTGAAAGTACATTGCAAATGGCGGATTCTATGAGGGTCTTGTATTTATACATGTCATGGTTTTAATAACAGCCTTTGAGAGACCATATACGTCCAACTTGCCCTTCAATGATAAACATATATTATTTCTGCGATGATGGTTTTCACAAAAAGGACAGAATATAGCAGGTGCATTTTTTAAAAAATATGCACGTTTTCCGATACAATTTTCCTCCATTTTTTTTTTATATTTGTAATCAAGTGATACTTTCTATCTATTAATCAATGATATATTTATAAACTGTAAACGTTTTGACTTTATACCACACATAGTTTTGGAGCTATTGTAAAAATAATGTTTTTTTTTTCATTTTCTCAAAATTTACTTCCGGTCGGGAGATATTTCCGATTTCCATTTTTTAAAAATGTTTTGTTTGATTCATATCTCAGAAACGGTAAGATATTAAGACAAAAAACTTATATGAGTAATAGATCTTGATGAGTAGGCAAGCCCAACGAGTTAAGCTTGTCCGCCGTCGCCTCCGGTCGTCACAGGAAGTGATCAAATGAATCGAAAATTTCAAGTTTTCTTTTATGACACTTTATTGTATCACATTATAGTATCTAATTTGTAGTTTCGAAATATGTCAGTCCCACTGGAAACAAAAAACGACAACTTCCGGTTATATGGGAAAAACTGCATATTTTTGTATTTTTCTTTCCCTTGAATATTTTTTATACATAAAGTATTTGTAATGGTTTTTAGATATGTTATTCAGATTGCAAATATCTACAGTAATGTCAAATATCTTTTTAAAAAATTACTTTCGGTCACGTGATTTCTTGTCCTCAAAATGAGAAGTTAACATTACGAGATATCTAAAACTGTAATAGATCAAGACAATAAACTTATATAAATAATTAACCAGGAATATAGGGCAACAGATGTAGGGTAAAATGCATCCACCGTCACTTCCGGTCGTTACAGGAGGTGATAATAAATTTGAAAATGATTTTATTGTAAATATTATTAAGACTACAATTGTCTAAAGTAACGTCGAGAATCTTGGAAAGTTACATCTCCGGTCGTTTGTTTTCCTGTAATCATTTTAAATATTATATGCCTTTTTTAAAATAGATAAAAGCCCATTCATACAGATAAATAGAGGAGAGCGGTAGACCGTTTTTGTTGCTGTAGTAACAAGAGTTTCTAGCCTCTTTTATAAATTGTTTTGTGTAGGCAAAAAGTATATTTAAAAAAATATTTTCAAAACTTCATGTTTGCAGCTTCTCAAAGCAGAATAGGATTCAGAACATCTGATTCAAATGATTGAAAGGTTATAAATGAGGATACCAATACATGTATTGTTTCTCAGAAAAAAATCAAATTGATATAAATAAAATGTTTTTTTTAAATGGAAACAAAATATAATGACAGCTGAAAATTGAGATCATATTAATCAATGCTTTAGGGATTTTTAAAGCTCAGCCTTCACATACACCAGTGATTTAACTTAACAATCTGATAATCGCGGTTTTTTTTTTGGAAATGCTAGGTGTGATTAGGTATGTATTTATAGATCAAGAGATAAAGGATATAAATATACATTTGATATTTCCAGAATTGATAAGATATCTTCTAATTATAGAGCCTACGTTTACAAATATATTTTCCTTCCAATATTTATTATGCCCTCGTAATCGAATATTGGTGGATATAGATCTGTCGTGTCCGTCAGTTTGTCTGTCTAGCTGTCTCTATGGTTGTCTGTTTCTCCGCAAAATCTTTAACCTTGCCCATAACTATTGATTTAGTGGAGCTAAATCAATATTTCACATGTGTATTCCTTTTGATAAGAGCTTTCTTTGGAAACCATAAAATTTGACTCTTTTACATTGGAGTTTGACCCATTTTTACACAAAAGTGCGAACTTCTACTTTTTGACCTATATTTTGAACAAATAATACCAGGACATTTTAACTTCATATCTCTAATTTTTATGGCAAGACCTTTCACTGAGTACCTACATCTTTGACCCTTTTACCTTGGATATGTCCTTACTTATGAAAAAAACGTTAACCTTGACAATAACTTTTAAACGGTAAAGGCTTTCTTACATGTGTACTTCACATTATGTAATCCTTTTAAGAAAAGGCTTTGTTGGATACCAAAAACCTTTGATCTTTTGACCTTGGATTTTGACCTACTTTTAAAAAACAACATCTTCCATAATTTTTGTGGGGTAAGAACACGGGCTTTTGTACTTCACATTTGTAATTCTTATAACAATATCTTTCATTTAATATCAAGAACCTTGGCCATTTGACCTTGACCTTGAAATATTTGACTTTCGTAATGATTTTTTTACGATAGATACTAGGAATTTTATATTTCAAATATCATTTTTGTGGCAAGATCTTTCCTTTGAAACCAACAATTTTAATCTTGTGACCTTGACCCCGAGGAGATTTCCGTACTTACGAAAAAACTTTAAACTTGGCCATAGCTTTTGAACGGTAAAAGCTAGGGCTTTCATACTTCACGCATGTAATCCATGTGAGAAGACCTTTTATTGGATATTTAACTTGTCCCCTTGACCTAGGAGTTTTACCTACTTTTTACAAAGTCAAATCTTGGCCATATTTTTTAAACAGTAGGGGTTAGAGCTGTAACACCCCCCCCCTACCCAGGGAACATGAAATGTATTATTTTGCTTGGTGCACCTTTCTCCCTCATATCTATATTTCAGTATCATTGGCATAATACCTCGGAGCAATGGAAAAAAATTTCAAAGAAAACATGCATTTTCAGTAGAATTATATAATCATTAGATCACCGCCGTAACACCACAACCCCTGAACAAGGGGCCATGAAATTCACAATTTTGAAAGAGGCATTCTTCTGCATCATAACTATGTACATAGTTCATTGGTATAATACCCAGTAACAGGGAAGAAGATATTTGAAGAATCAATGTATTTAAACGATATAATCAATAAATTCCCGCCCTAAAATTTAAACCTCGAACCCAGGGGCGACAAAATCATAAATCAATACTTAGTTACTTTGAAATCATATCTAGTCAGCCTCTTTCCCAACAAAGAGTTACGGACTAAGCAACCTGCTACATGTAATATAATGTTGAAAAAGATTCAAATCGGTAGATTAATTATTATTATTATTAACAGACTACAAAGACTCATGGTGTCTAATTTCTTACCTACGATGAAACAGTGTTTTGTTTTAGAAGCTATTTGTCAGAAATGCATATTCATTTCGAAAAAAAAAATGGCTGAAATAAAGAAATAAACAAATCTTTTATGGAGATTCCTGAAGTAATTTATTCAGAAAACAATAAGTAACCATAATATATGAATATTACAAAAAGTAATACTTTTCGGAGAAACTAACTATGCTAGGTAAAAATTAATCCAGTGATGCTTGAGAAGAAGTGGAAAATGTGAAAAGTGTACAGACGGACAATGGCCAAAATCTGATCAGAAAAGCTCGCTTGAGCCTTTGGCTTAGGTGAGTTAAAAAGTAATTTCTACTGACATTAATTTGTATGGATAATATTGCATCTATCTCGCCCATATGCGAATAAGATGCTTTTAACTTGGCAGCGCAATATTTTTTGGCGCAGTTATCTCTCCTTGTTTCGGCATGAGTTATCTAACTTTCAATTATATAAAGAAGGATGCTCGTGCTGCAAACTCTCTCTTTGCCGGTTACACGCTAGTTGCAAGGTTGGTGTTAATCAAATTTGAGAAAACAATGGCTAAATGTAGATTTTAGAAATCCCCCAATTGTACATTGTTGAATAGATACTGCTGGTTTCTGTTTTTTCCTTTCAGTGGAAAATTTTACAAAGCAATTGGTCATCTCTACCTACATATTCGGCATGGCTGTCACTTCTGAAGACGGAATGCGAACTAATATTTCCAAGTTTTACAAAGCAAGTGGCCATTTATACCTACGTATATATATATATAGCATGGCTGTTACTCCTGAAGATGGACTGCGAACTGAATTTTACAAAGCAAGTGGTCATTTGTACATGTACCTACATATTCGGAACGACTCTCACTTCTGAAGATGGACTGCGAACCGAGTTTTACGAAGCAACTGGTAACATGTATCTACATATTCGGCACGGCTGTCATTTCTAAAGATGGACTACGAACTGAGCGGCATACATCATTTGAACTATGATGTAACATGGGTTCATTATTGGACCACTGCACCACACAGGGTCAAAGTTGAATACCATGTAAATATTGTGACACTGTACACAAAACTATTTTATTTTTATTTTCTTCCTTGCCTTCTGCACCTCCCAGAGTCATGGATGTGTGATTATTATTCTAAATATTTTATTTTTCTTTCTGGACTTCTGCACCTCCCAGAGTCGTGGATGTGTCAATATTATTGTTGCACTGCAAGTTTTTATTATTTGACCTTGACCTCTGCATCTCCAGGGGTCAGGGTCACCTGATATGTTGATGTTGAACTGAAATTTTGTTGACCTTGACCTCTGCATCTCCCAGGGTCAAGGTCACCTGATATATTGATGTTGTACTGAAATGTTGTTGTTGAACTGAAATGTTGTTGTTGCTGGGCCTACCCGTTGCTTGGAGGCCCGAAATAATATGTTGTTATATTATTCAGCCGTGCCCAAAAGCGCCAAATAAATAGAAAATCCATAAAAAATTTGTCTTTGATTTATTGCGTCTGTCCAAGATAAAACTCTATTAATTTTTTGTAGTTATATAGTATATACATTTTCTCAAAAATGGTTGATACATGTAGTACTATATAATTATATCAACGTAAAGAATGACTGCACTTAAGCTTTGAGAATTTGATCCCATGTTTTGCGCAAAATAAATTTCCAAAATTCATTAAATTTATGTTTTATAGATATTAAACACTGTATAAAGAGCAGCTTTTGGTATATTGTATTACATGAAATAATGCTGAGCGACACTAGCTGTTGAGACGGGGGTCTAACAGTTTTGTCATATTTCTATTGTTATTCATATGCATACTAGTTTTCAACGACATTGTTTACATCTAGCCGCATCTTGGCCATTCGTCTCATTTGCACAGAATGTGTTTTTTTTTATTTTAAGGACAGATGATACAAACCAAAAAAATGGATGCCTGGATTGGTGTATATTTTTGGGCCTAATTTCATTGAAAATAATGCAAATATTATCTTTCTAGAATGTAAAGAAATTGTAAACCTTCTATGATGTTCAAAAGTCTGCTTCTCTGAAACCATCTTTATTAATCTATACAAACATTTTTCACTTCAAATTCCATTTTTGTGAACATTTCACTAAAAGTTAAAAACAAATATGCTGTGAAACTTGTTCATTTTATTTATGAAAGAATGTCTCAAGTCGTTATTTTCAAATTTTTGGACAAAAGTTTATTTGTATCGTCTGTCCTTAAACTTATACATATCCAAAGGACAATGTTTGCCAAGTTGCGGCTCATTTCTAATATTAAAAATGTCCCCAAACTAGGGTCGAAATAGCTACTTAATTAACCCGTAACTGAGCATCATAATTATAATCACCTTACTCACGTGACATTATGCTGTTCGATACACTAACGCTTTCATTGATATTTTAATGTGTTTAAATTTCTGTTATGACAGTATCTATCGTACTTCAAACTATTGGAGATTTTTGCGTAAATTTTAATAGGGTTTGATGGTAATATGTCTATTATTTCACTTTATGCTTTTCAATATAGGGGTGTTTCGAAAGAATTCTGATTTTGACAGTGTAACTAGTAAGCACATGTATAGGCTTATGTCACTCTGTATTATGGTCTGCAGGGCAAGATATATACCCCATCCCTAAATATTCGAATAATTTATTAATTGTGCATCTTAAAATCAACACGAACTCTCTCTCTCTTCTCGATTTAAATTCGTAGTGCAAAAAATCGGATGTGCTAATGTTAACATTCCAAAACCATGCGATTCAAATGTCTCGCCTCTTTACAGATACCTTAGATTCAAAAGTAATCCCGTCCAAATTTCCGTAATTTAAGGCTTTAACATGTTCTTTTCAATCACATTGTCTGTAATTATAGAAACATGTACAGGTAAATATCAGTATCTCGAACAGTCCCAAGCCCTACTTTTACCTGGATTATCTCGAAGTGCAGTGAATTTTTCGGTCTACTGGACACACCTGGCGTCGTGACTTCACACTATCTCGCCAGTGGCTATTAATTAACACCTTCAAACCGGGAGAATCTTAATTAATCCCAAGCTCATGCTGGGTATCTGTGACACGGTAACTGGTATGACAGCTTGGGTGTTGGTGTAATCTACGACCGATAAAACCATTCGCAGCAATTTTGAAATTAAATACAGACAGTATTACCTATATTGCATTTAATATTTTTTCTGTATTATTAAAATTGTCATAAAACAAAAGATTTTTCAATATAAACTTAAACAGTTAAGTTGCAGTGCATAATGCAAAGTGCAGTGATAAATCTGCGTATAAATAAATAACCTTGACCGCCATTTGCATTGTTAGTTTCGTAAACTGTTCCTTAGTAGTACTTCGTAATGTAATACATGTAAGCCATTAATAGTATTCAAGTATTCAAGTTCACAGTTTAAATACTGATTATTTTTTCAGTGCTCTAAATAAAATTTTGCACTAATTTTCATCAAAAAAAGTTTTTTAAAAATTCGTCTTTTTCTTTTTCTTTTCTTGCGGAGAAGGTTCAACTATAACGCTGATGATACATCCCGTTTGACCACGTAAGCATGGCCTGGAAAATGTAAAATCGCTGTGTATGCAGCAAGGCATGTATATCAAATTGTTTTACAATTATACACGATAAAGAAAACACCAACATTGTTTTTCTTAATATTTATTGCGAATATGCTTGAATCTTTACCGTAATGACTAGGCCTATATGTTTGGCAATATAGGATAGTGTTATGCATGAAGATGGATAAGAAAAAACGGGAAATCAATGAATCGACTTTGGAAGATAACTTCGGATATCTCGAACCCCCGGATATCTCGAAGTCGTGTCCAGGTCCCCTCAACTACGAGATACTGATATTTAACTGTATGACAAAAAATCTAGACATAAATATCACATGCATATGCTTGCACCTTAATCACAGATTAATTTAGCGATATATAGTAATGTTCAGCTTAAAATGGGTAGCCAAAAAGGTTCCAAATGACGCACTTCAGTGCATTCTTTGGATTGATCGATCGAACTTTTTGCCTTCTAAAATCAAAATACAAAATTGTTTTTATGCAAAATATTTAAAATCTTTACTTTTTTGAACATGATTTGACAATTTTTTACCTTTCCTGATCTTTAAGATTAACTAATTTTTTTTTCTGACAGAAAGACGTTACGCATTTCAGTGAAGTAATTCTTAAATTATGATGATTTTGTAAACTGACTCAAGATTTTTTTCTCCTTTTTACCACCTTTTATGTTCTTAGTTTTAGGGATATGTAAAAAAGAAATAAGTGATGCTTGGCTCCCTATTATAACAAGCAATAGTAGTCTACATATTGCAATAAAAAGTGCTGTTGTGTATAATGTTATTTTCTTTTTCAAGCTCACGTTTTATTGTAAAAAGGCTCAATGAATAATAAAAATCAGCACCTACACAATATCCTTTAAATCCTCATTGCTTGGATATTTGTTTTTTGAGGGTTTTGTCTCTTAAAATCACTGATAAAATTAAGAGCCTTTCAACTCAATTATATGCTTTTCAAGATGGTAATATACTTCGTGCAGTTTTTAAAATAAATATAAATATGATTGTTAAAAATATAAGAACTAACGAAGCCATAAAATATTTTCTGAAAATTGTTAAAGTAAGTAGTTTCTTTTTACATGTTTTAATTTAAAAGGAAATCGGTTCAAATCAATAGCGCTTCATCTGATCTTTGAATAAATCTAATATCAGTTTAATTTTTTATTCATTATGTAATGTAGATTTCTATTTATAGTTCAAGTAAGCAGTTTCCCTCTTCAAATTTGCAGTCCTTGTAACAAGGAATAAATAAAAAAGAAACATAAAACGCTATCCTTGTCCCATGACTGTGCCTACAGTCTTGAGACAAGGACATAAATATATGTTTCGTACTTTTATTATATTTCTAAATATATGCTTGTGTCCCCTCAATAAAACAAAATCTGATAAGTAAACCCTTTTTGCATGCCAATGAATTTTCGGTAGTTAATAGTGGCCCCAAATGAGAATGTTTTGCTTTGACACCCCCTTCCCATTTTAAATCGCTACCTAAGGACATGCGTATTATGTATTTCTCCTAGCAGTATAAAGATGTACCAGTACTTTTCTGTACAATAAAATATTATGCTTTTTTGCAACCGCCATTCAAGTGTTCAGATAGGTAACGTTGTAAAAATCAATCTATTTTCTCGCAATCAACTGGTTGATAAATACACTTGTATATCCATGTTAATCGTTTTCTGTAAATGCACTTGTATGCTGGTATTTCAGAAAATATAAATAGAACAAGATAAAAGTTATAATAACATTTAGAATTTCCATATAACCAGTATATTATATCATTTATTAAGATTGAATCTTAAAATTTTGGAATAAATACTGGGCTTCAGCGTGCGCGTTCGTGTATTCTTGTGTGCTCTTTTTTCTTCAAGGGAATTTAAAACATCGAAAGCTGTTATTATTAAGAAACAGATTCAAATCAATTTGACGATTAATATCTTTTAACATAATTTGACTTTCAAACATCCTTCGTCGTTATAGCCGTAATCTTCAATTAAGCGGTGTGTTGTTTTAGAAATTATTTACCATTGCTTCAATTTCATAACGTAAAAATGGTCCAAATCAATAGCTCAGGTGAGTTAAATTATATTTTTTGTACTATTTATAGTTCTGAATTTTTTTTAAATCCATAAACTTCACATTTCTGGAAGGAAATGTACAACCATTTAGATTATGTGTTTTTTCAATTCTTTCAGTTTTCCCTACAGAAAGCTTCGGTTTTTTTTCACGGGAACAGATCACGTGCTTCGAGGTTGCTCTGGTCATTTGATTTCCTCTTCTTCATTTCCATTTTGTGCCACCCTAAAGGAAAAGCTGAAGCTCTCCTTGAATTCGACATTAACATATTAGAAACTAAATCAAATAGGAACTTACATGACATAAAAGTGTCTACTGAACAGAATGACTACACTTCTGGTGAAAAGGAATTGGAAACACCTTTATGCAAATCAATAATCAATAACATTCTAAAATGTGTTGTAGTGATTGCAACGGCAATTCTAATCTTTATATATATATATGTTCAATCTCTTCCAAGATTTGTTCATGGTACACTATTTTTTGGACCGTGAGGAGAGATTAACCGCTCTTATATATCTGGCTCTAACCATAATTCCGATAATTCTGTCATGTTTCCTGATGCTGTACCCTCTTTTTTACCATGTGGATCCCTCAAATAAACGCCGGCGATTAATACTTGTATTGCTTGCCTGTTTTCCATTTCTAAAAAGCTATATGTGAGTGTTTTGCTTTTCACCTTTATTTTTATCTAATAATCCTGCCTTCCAGCAAAAAAAAAAAAAATGATTTTTGAAAGAGGTATTGAAATTTGCATTCGAATAGTAATGTTTGGTACATTTGCATATGTTGTTGGGTGGAAGCCGGCTTTATATGTTTTCATAGGCCATTTTATCATTTTTATAATCTTACATGTAACCATACTTTGTTTTCGAAAACTTAAACAAAATCACATTTTCTATGAAAACTGTACAAAGAAACCTTGTTTTATATCAAGTCTATTAGTTGGCGTTTTCGCAAATATATTTTTCTGTCATTCGTGGACATTCTGTCATATTTTGTCGAGAAAAGTGGTGTATATACTTTACTTTGTTTTGTTTTACGCCACTTCCATTTCTCTTATTAATGTCTTCCGTTTCCAACGGAAGACCTTCTACTGATTCTGATGTATTATTACTTTGAGGCCTCATATTTCACTCATTTCTCAACGGATTTTGCTCAAATTTTCAGAGTTTATAGACGTTACTAAACTCTATCAAAATTTTGTTTAGCATTTAAAAAATTCACTTCCGGTTTTGAGTTATTTCCCTTTAAACGAAAATTTATAGGCTTTCATTTCCATACAAAGGCTCAGAGATGGCAAAAGCTTGAGCAGAAATTTTACTGATTTTACACAATAGAAGGATTGAAGTTGTGCACAGCGGTTTTTGTTTTTCTATTTCTCTATTCAAGATGGCGCTATATTGGGGTCAAAAATTAGAACGCTTAAAAGAGCAAAAATTTACACATATTTTGCTTTTTATCTTCTAAACTAAAAATATTTTTTTAAAACATATAGAACAAAATTTGTGCAGAATTGCAAGATCTTTTGAATGATATCTCAAAAAAGGGCTGACCCCTAAATTAAGGGATCTAGAGGGGCCAAATTTTTTTTCCAGATATCTCAAAAAGTATTGAGAATTTGTAACACGTCCAAGAAGCAAAGTTGTGCAAAATGTCAAGCTTAATCTGTTGAAGACGTCAAAATCCGTCCGGCGACGTCACTTCCGGTCAAACCGGAAGTCGTCAAAAAATGCATATTTTTGCCTTTCTTGACAAGTTTTTGGGTAACATATGTCACTGAAAGCACAAAACTTAATTTTCCGTCCGTCGACATCACTTCCGGTCAAACCGGAAGTAGCCCAAAATTGCTTATTTTTTAGGTTTTGATGCAAAATTGAAATTTTAAAGTGACTGAAGAGGACTTAGATCATTGCTTTCTTTTCTTGACGTCACTTCTGGTCAAAACAGGACGGAAGACCTACTCGTTGCTTTGCTCTAGTTGTATTATCCAATGTAATTTCTGGTGTCATGGATAATTTTTCAATAGGGTTATATGTAGCCATTGCAAACAAACAAATAAATAAAAATAACTTTCAACACCATAATTCGGAGAATATATAAGAGTTTCACAATTATAATAAACTCACTGCTTCCCAAACATTGAAACGTACACAGCCAATTGTGCCTAACGTTAATTTAACATGAAAATAACGTTAACTTAACGTTAAATATTTAACGTTAAATTAACGTCAATCGAGCTTATACATGAATTTAACGTTAAAAATTTAATGTTAAGGTAACGTTATTTTTATGTTAAATTAACGTTAAGCGTTAAATTAACGTTAATTAGTTCACACTTATTTAATGTTAAAATGCAGAAAAATTGTGTGCATATTTTTGGAATTTTCCTTCCTAAAAAAATACATGTTATTGCTTCATAGCAGAAGCTTAACTGATACTACATGTAATCATAATTATTTCTCTAAAGGTACACCAGAAGCTCATCAATTTTGCACTTTTCCTTGTAGCACTGCAGAAAGCTAGGCTTGCATGTTGACTTCATCCCTGGTGTCACTTTCTTTTCAATTTGAATATATCCAAAAGGATGAAGGGACCCATCAGCTTTTTCAACAAAATCTCTAAAATTCTGAGCATTGCCTCCGATTTCCAATTTTCTGAAGAAAAGAGAAAAACACCAATTCATCCATTAATACTTTTAATCAGGCATATTCAATACAATGCTACAAATCTTCTTTCTTTTTCCAATCTGAAAAAGAAGAGAGGCAAATACATATATTATAATAATTATAAAATACATATATTATAATAATTATATGAAAATGAAATACTTCAGCAATACATTAACAACTCAAATTTGTCTCAAATATAATGAATGAAACAAGAGGTCCATTGGCCACATCCCTCACCTGAGCACATGGGCTAGCTAAAAAACACAGATCAGTCAAGTATTGAGAAGCTTACTTTATACTTATTGGGGGAGGGGGATTTGAATTTTCTATTACTTGAAAATGTCACTATTACAATACAGCATACATACATGTATATTATTTTGCCATACTTGAAAAGAAGATTTTTAAAGATTTTTCCAACACATTACCTGATCTCCCATTGTGACCCCTCGCTAACCCCCAATCCCCGGGCATTATTTAAATTTTTACTACTTGCAGATCATGTTAATTCGGAGAAGATTCTTTTTCCTATGTATTCTTATGCAAGTCTGTGATCCCTAATTGTGGCCACACCCTAACCCCGGGGGTCATGATTTGAACAAATTGAATCTACATTTAGTACCTATGGATGCTTCCACATCATGTCATGAGATTAATCATTCCTGTCCTAATGGTTCTGAAGAAGATTTTTAAAAGGTTTTTCCTATGCATTCCTATGTAAAATTTTGGTCGGCCATTGTGGCCCAATCCTACCCCCGGGGATCATGATTTGATCAAACTTGAATCTACACTACCTGAGGATGATTCCAAATAAGTTCGGAGAAGATTTTAGAAAAGAGTTTCCTATGCATTCCTATGTAAAACTTGGGATCAAATTTCAGACCTGTTTACCCAAATCGTCGTCTCTCAGTATTTTTGATTAGATTTCTCCGTGAGATTTGGATTTTGCCAGTAAGATTTAACTTTCCATCGATTTTACATATATTAATGCTTTTCTTATACTCAAAATGGTCTTTGTCATTTTGTTATACCAAAGAGTTTGCAAACCCAACATCACTTGAGTGTTTGAAATCTTTCTCTTTTTTAGTGATTCAAAAGCATGAAACGAAGACAGATCATAAAGAAAACTAACTGCTAAATTCCAAATGAAGTTTTTCCGATTTCTGTATTCTCATAAAAGCAAAACGTGAGACGTATTTTAAACTAAAAATCTGTACAAAATACGGCGAAATCGTAAGAGTAAACAGGTCTGAAATTTGAATCTACACTACAGGGGTCAAGAGGTCATAGATGTGCGTATCGATAAATGTTCAACGGAATTTCTCAGTGACGACATAAAGGGTCGACACGCATTCAGTGTCTTGTATACTGTTTACATGCCATTAGTTTTGAAAAATAATGCATTTCGCATGTTAAAAGCCACAAACAGCGTGATCAGGCAAATATAAAGTATGAATAAGTCATAAATGTAAATATAAGTAATAAGATATCATTTTAAAACATCCAACGGGCTATAAATACGGGTTGGTACGATATTAAATTCATTATAAAGCCCTTCAGGCTTTATGGAATTGAATCTTGTGAGTCATGACTAACCGATATTTGTTTAAAAATACCTTATTTCTTAAGTAAGACTGAAAGTCCATTGGGGCCCCCCTACCCCCCCCCCCCCCCCCGGGTTAAAGAGGCCTGAAAGTACACTATCTGAGGATGCTTCCATTTAAGTTCCATCTTTCCTGGCCCAGTGGTTCTTGAGAAGAAGTTGAAAATGTGAAAAGTTAACAGATGGACAGACAGACGCCGAACAAAATGTACATGTGATCTGAAAAGTTCACTTGAGCTTTCGGCTCAGGTGAACTAAAAAGCTACTAGTATTTAAAAACTATATACTTTCATATATATTACTATACAGTGAGACTGGCAAACAGACATTGTGTTTCCAATATACTTTCAAAAAAAAATTAGGGGTGACATATGAAATGGTTTTTACCGGCCGCCAGGAGGCGGTCGGTTACCCAGATAGCATGAGGACATTGGCCCAACGTTGGCCCAACAATGTCGGTTATGTTGGGCCAATGTTGGCAGTTTTACGTTGGCCCAATGTCTTACTGCTCATTGGCGCGCCGTTGGCCCAACATGTTGGGCCAATGTTGGTACAATACTGTTTGTTCATTTGTCAACATTGGTACAACGTTATTCCAACATACCAACGCCAACGCAATATTTTTTTAACGTTGGCCCAACGTTGGACCTCAGTTCAAAATATAATCATGACGTTGGTCCGACGTTGGTCCAACGTTGGTACAACGCTTTTGTTGAAATGCCAACGTTGGTCCAACGTTATTCCAATGTACCGATGCCAACCAAATATTTTGTAACGTCGGCCCTACATTGGACCTCAGTTCAAAATATAGTTATTACGTTGGTTCAACGTTGATACAAAGCTGTTTCTTGAAATATCAATGACACAATTATTCCTCAATACAAATGTCTTACAAAATTATTTAAATTCTGTAATTTTTATTTCCCAAATTATACGACACAATTAATTTCACCATGTTTGGTCAAATACTTTTTTCCTCCTAAAATGTATCACAATATATTCTTTGCCACTTTCACTTTCATTAAAGTATTCCATGGAATGTAACTAAAAGAAGGAAGAGGTAGAAAGTTCAATGTTTCTCAAGTACACTCCACATCACTATGTCCACTACTAAATATCACTTTGATATAAGAATCTTCAAGTTCTAACTGTAGAGTTTTGAAAGGTCATATTTGCATCACTTATCACTTTTTCTGTTGTTTATCTGTTCTTAGAATCCATGTTTCCCACACATATAAATCAGTCCCTTCCATATACAGAAATGCCACATCAATAGTCTCAGAGTGAAGAGGGTTTTTCCATCCCAGCAATTCCTGCAAACGTTAAGATTGTCATCAATTAAAATAGTATTTTCAAATGTTCATCAGCATCACACATATTTTTAAAGCAACCCTTAAAATTGAATTTCACATTAGTAATTATTAATAACAAATACAAAATAGTTACTTACATTTCACTGGTTAACATTCTTGCGTTCACTTACAGATCCGGACATATCTGCTCTGTTCAAGCCCGCCAATTCCTATAAAAGTTAAGGTCGTCATCAATTACAATTGTTTAGTCAGCTACCTGGTACCAATAATTTGAAAGCCTACATGCAGGCCATTACAATGTTGTGTATTTCACATTATTAATTATTTCAATAACAAAAACAAAAGCTATACTTACATTGAAAGGATTAAAATTCTTGCTTTCACTTAAACAGACACATACGCTTTGAATTGTTAAAGTGCGCGGTTAAAAAAAACTGATTTAAAGATGACGGTTTCCTTGGAGACCTATGAGTCACCTGCCGAGCCAGTGAATTTCACCAGTGACCTATTTATTTTGGAGCCCAAAACTTGCAAAACACAGCACTTTAAATTTGATTCAATGATGCTTAATATAGAATCTACCAAGATATAAAATTACTATATGTATTTCACAGACTTATAAGGATTGTCTCATAATTTCCATTCAATATATAATATAGATCACATGTTTATAATTAGTTGCTTATTACATTACCATCGATTTACAATAGATAAATCTAAATTGATGAATACTTTTCGCAACATTGGGCCAACGTTGGACCAGCATTTCATCTCAAACATTACAGGCTACTTGTACTTGCACTAGTAATCCCAGTATTCCTAGTATTGGACCAACTCCAGTTCAGTCAAGCACGCCCAACACAGAGCAATGCATCATTATATTGTCAACATTTATTAAGCTGGGCCAACGTTGGGCCAATATTGAATAACCAGCAATAATCGGCAATGTTTTGCCACTAACGTGCACTCAGTTAGACCTACGTTGGGCCAACATTTCATATTTAACACACAATGGTCTTAATCCATGTCAACATTTACTCGGTTGGACCTATGTTGGGCCAACATCTTAATGTCCAACACCAAATCGCTATGTTTCTTGTCAACATGTAACTACAATGGGCCAATATTGGGCCAACATCACATGCCCAACACCGTTGGTTTAGCTTTCATGCCAACGTAAATGAACGTTGGACCAACGTTGAGCCAATATCACATGCCCAACACCGTTGGTTTAGCTTTCATGCCAACGTAAATGAACGTTGGACCAACGTTGGGCCAATATCACATGTCCAACACCGTTGGTTTAGCTTTCATGCCAACGTAAATGAACGTTGGACCAACGTTGGGCCTACATCTGTTCCCCAACGCCAACACTTCACCAACCATACAACCAAAAACCAACGTTGGCCCAACGGAGTCATGCTATCTGGGTATATGATATGAAAGTTTTCAGTCGCCGTGCGTTTCTGCGGAGTTAGAACAATTTGAATAAAAAATTTAACATTCATGTAATAGAATATTAGGAAAGAGTTTCTGAATGTAAATTAAAAACGCATGATAATCATCAAACTAAAATTTTATGAATAATGGGTTAAATGTTTCATCCAATCCTGATTGACAAATTCCTACGTAACTGAAGTGCGGAGAAATAAGCACACATGTTGGGCATAGTCTAAAGCAAGGACCGCGTTATATGATTGCCTAAACAAATTTTACTTTCTCTACTTCAACAGGATTTGTTGTATATATAATTTAAAATGACGTGTAAATATAAATACACAATGTACTTTTAATACGGAAAATTTTCAAAATCATAACTTAATCTTAATTTATTATCAGGCAGAATATTAGGAGATTTTTCTCCAACAGACAAGGATAAAGCGCGTTTTACAACATGCCAAGCCTTTTCCCGCCACATCTCACACCAAAACAAGACAGAGAAGAAATGTAGTGGCGGATTTAGAGGGAGCTGGGGGTTTCAACATCCTCTGAGCGAGCGAGGAGCCCCATATAGTTGTTACGTTTTATTTAATGTTAAACTATCTCTAGTTAGATAAGTTTAAACGTTAGTTTTAATGGTTAAGTGTTAAAACTACTTAAACATCAAACTTCCGCCAGAGTTCGTTAATAGTACCAACTTACTGGGTGCGGGGACGCAGAGGGCTAAGAGTAAGTTGCTTAAATACATTGTACATGTAGCAATGTACATGTATTATGTACTGAAGAAAATCCTGGGATGTCGGATTCAAATGTTTAATGTCACAGGGATATATATATTAATTAACAGATAAATATAAGAATTCAGTTTCTAATTTATTATATGAAAGAATTAATTGGTTTGCGGCCGATTTTTGACGCTTGCGTCAATATGTTTCTTGTAAATATTTGATATGTGTTCAGAATAAATGCACTTTACATGGTATTTTGAAGATTGCTTAAGGTGATGAAATATATCCACTTTCTTGTGATTATCATGTTCATGTCAGCAAGACTTTATACTGAGTTAACCTACAATTATAAATAAAAAAAAATAATTAAAAATCATTTATTTGAAATGTAATATCTTCAACATATATGATATTCATAGACAGAAATCAAATTTTATGTGCAGCGTCTGATTCAAAGCAAACTTTTAGTACAGTGAAAGCAACTTGGCTTTAAATTTGTCTCTTTAGCATAAACTCTAGATCAAGTTGTAAAATTTTTCTAAATGAAAATTATGAATAAACTATGTATATACTATTTTATAAATAACCTTTATTCCTGCATGGTTATGATCTGAAAAACATCAATTCAAGGAGGCACCAAGGAATGGTATATTGAGGCTGTAGTCTGCTCTTTTCTCCATGTCTTACATACAAGTATCTTTTCTGTATTATGCAGTAAAAGAAAAAAATCTTTATTTAATAATGCTTATAAAATGTTTCTGAACAAAATATTGACAAGTGTCAAATAATGACAAGTACTTAACTGGTATCTTAAAAAATCAGTTGGGGTGTGTGAATGTAAATTTCACTGTCATTACATTTACTGTAGGAATTGTTTACATTTTGTTCCACTTTCAATACCTGTTTTGTGTTTCACTGGCATAATAATTTAGGCAGCTGGGTTCTTCCGAGTCTCGACGACAAAGTCCGATTTGATCCATTTCAGAAGTGCGAGTCAGATGTGATACCGAGTTCCAGCTGTTTAAAATACAATAAAAATAAATATCAAATCGGGTTTTTTTTCTCGATAATGATGAAACCAATTAAGATGAAATGTTAGAATCAGGGAAAACATCGCTCACATTGCGTGTTTAACTTCAACTTCGAGATGGTTATTGTTAACTTGTACACGATTTCTACTTTTACTTTCGAATTTTTTCCGTATCGTACGTAGGGCGGCAGTACAGATGTACCGGCAGGCTTCAGTGTTCAAACAAATTTAACCAACTGAACAATAAATAGATCTAATAAAAATAGTATTGCTGATATACAAATATACAACATAGCAGAGATCTGGCACGTCGTTCACAGCCTACGACACAGTAATTTCAGCGAGATGTCGTAGGGACTAAAATATTTGGTCGGACGTCCACGTCGTAGTGGACGTCCGACCAAATATTTTAGTCCCTACATCTCGCTGAGATTAACGACACAGTAGCCTGCAATGACTGTTGAGTAATGTTGCTATACAAACATTTAGGGACCTCTGAAATCATGAAACTCTCAAAAACGTAATATTACAAAGACTACGAAATACTTACTTTTAACAGAGACTTGATAAATTCTTTTTCCTCTGTGTTACAGCTGGTGACGTCAAACATGACGTATAGTTTCGTCCGATAAAAACAAAACCGATCCTGAGAAAAGCTACGGACCATTTTTAGCCGGAAAAAAATCCAAATCCAAGTTGACATTTTGAAAGATAGAAATAGAGCTTATAATTTAAGTCTAGATAAATTACTTTTTTAAGAATGTATGAAAAAAAAATGGACGGGGTGAAGAGGGTGCTAACAGTTAGAGCACCTCCCTTTCCCAAACCCACACGTGTACACACCCTTACACACACACACACAGGCACTTGTGTCGGAAATAAATTGTGTCGGAAATAATTTTTGAACCTATGGTAGAATACTAACACAACTGTTATCTTTATATATTGGGGTTAAAAATTTATTTCCGACACAAGTGCCAATACCCCCCCCCCCTCCCACCCGCCAACCGCCAACCCCCAACTCCGGCGGTTTCGAGTATCCACATATGAACATCTTAACTAATTAATTAAATGTCACTAAAATGATTGGCAAGTATTGCTTAAAGTTAGGTCTAAAATTTGAATAATAACATTAATACCATGTTATTCTAATTAACATGAAATTAACATTAAAGAATTAACGTTAAATTCACATTAACATGAAATTAACATTAACTAATTAACGTTAATCTAATGTTAATATTTTGGTTCTAGTTTTTTAAGACAGAACCCAAGCTCACTTAAATTTTAATGTTAATTTAACGTTAAAAATTAACATGAAATTAATGTTAAGTTAAATTAACGTTAAAAATTAACATGAAATTAATGTTAAGTTAAATTAACGTTAAAAATTAACGTTGATTTAATGTTAACATTTTTAATGTTAACTTAACACGAAAGTAACATTAAACTAACATCAAGCTAACGTTAATTTAATGTTAATTGAGATTAACACTAAATTAACGTTAGGCACAATTGGCTGTGTACTGTTCGGATTATATATTGCTATACTGAAAACTCCAATAAGGACAAACAATATCATTATTATCTTCATTGCATTAAAAATATATAATGTTCAAAAATGATTCTCTTCAAAGGAAAAAGAAAATAAACTAAGTATAAATAGAGGCAAAGGAAGATACAATAGAAGCAGAAAACTGTTTGCCCTGCTTGATTTGAAATATTACAGCAGCAAAATTTCAGAAAAAAACATTAAAATAGATATTTTCTCCGAAAAACATAGAAGTGATTTCTCTGCATATAAGCTACTTCGAGTAGACGTATTTTTAATTCCTCCAAACAAAACAGAATTTACCCAACCACACAACTCCAACGTCAATCTATTCAACATAAAAAGAGTCAAAATATTGATTTCCAGAACACAGTCAATCTTAAGAGATTGAAAGCTACACAATGAAGAATTATGTTCCCATTTTACAAAACATTCCGTTCTAATATAAGCATTCCTTACTATAGCATAATAAAACCACAATTTGAAGAAATAAAAAGAAAGCCAAAGTCATTAGAAAACATGTTTCCTTTTTTGATAAAGCTCCTTGTTTTTGGACAACCTAATAATTGTTCTCCCCATTCAATCTTACTTTCGTCCATAGATAGGGAGAAAGTTCTGAAAGTGTCTAAAGGTAGATACCCCTCATTACATCGTATGCGTGGATCAGCACCATGCTGTACCAGAAATTCCACAGCATCAAGGCATTTCGGTACATTAGACATCCGTCCTATAATGGAATATAATGGAGGTTTTTCATAATTATCGGTGGAATTAAGACCCTTCCTAGCTAACAAATTAGTTGCTGCATAAATAAAGCTGAATGATGCAAAGAACGGTAGGGATTTCTTCAAGTTCTTAAACGTAGGAAAATGTATAAATTTTCCATCATGAGATTGTTCAATGTTAGAGCTCAAAAGAATTTCAATCATACTTTTATTATTGGCAAAATGAAGCGGAGTCCTGTCCTTCATATCTTTTGGAAATGAATTAGCACCAACACTTATCAATATTTTTGCAGCAATGACATCATCACATAATGCGGCTATATGAAGCATAGATAGACGTAAAGGATTTCCATTAAAATTTGCCAACGTTTGCGTTCTTGACACATGAAGTTGGGTGCGATAGAAATGTCGCCCTATTCCGTTGAATACGGTATTTTGAGGATAATGTCCGAATTGTTTTTATGGATTTCATTACAGATTTTAACAAAATCTATCCATAGAAAACTCTCAGACGAAACTTTATTAATGTCACTAAAACACAATTCAATTTGGTTCTTTATTACACATTTTGTACATATTCCGGATAAAGGCAAGGTATGAATGAGCTTATTTTTCACTGTGCCTGAAAATAAAAGCATTTCAACAATTTTTTTACTCTTGTTCAATAAAGCAACTTGCAAAACTAATGCTCTGTTAAAATGCACACGTGAATAAAAGACATCATCATAAATATCTGCACCGTAGCGCATCGAAACACACACAGCTTGTTCATTATTTCTTAACACAGCAATGGTAAGGAGTGTTCTAAGCTGAAAATCAACACAATTGGCGTCACATCCCTTGCTTCAAAGCAATTCTAACATTTCAACTTCATCAAACGAGGTAGAAACAAAGCGCAGGGAGTCCAACCTAGAAGCTCATCTGCCTGCTCCAAATCAGCACCTCTTTCGATCAAACAGTTAGCAATATCACAGTTATTTGTTTTTGCAATTTTACACAGCAAGGTTATGTCATAGCGGTCGCATGATTTAATCTTCCCATCTTTCGAGAGGAGTAATTTAATAATATCTAATTTTTCTCCTAGAACTGCCAAATGTAAAAGATCAGTAACCATTGAGAAATGTACAAACAATTATCTGAAGATATTGTTTTGACTTTGGCAAATGTGATGAAATAGAAAAAAAGCATCCGGTGACAACTAACCATTCAATAAATGTACTTTTATTTCTTTGTAAGACTTCTAGCATGACAAGTCTGTTTGTATTTGTAATATTTGTGGAATCCTTTCCAACCTGTTGCATTAGTTGTGGTAAATTGTCTGAGCAAGGCAATTGTTTCAATTTGATTAGAGAAAGTTTGCTTTCTAGAAGGAAGGTCACAAAATAATTCACGAATTCTCTGTTTTGAAGGGGATGACTCAGAAGAACATCTCGAAATTTTCCGTCCATAATCTCTGCCAAAGTTCTCTTCGAAAATGAACTATACAATGAACGCTCTATTATTAAAACATTGTCATCGTCCTCACGACGTTTATGCATTCTAACCCTTGCCATTTGCCATTATAAAACTTGCGATGGAAACCCATAGGTTAAGTCCCTAAGAAGCAGGGTGGTGGGCGGATGATAACTAATCTTTCATATACCCCCCCCCCCTTTAAGGAAGCAGTGTAAATGATTTTTATAGATCCTGATAAATGTTTAGAAAATTTTTCAACGTTTGGTGATGCAACTGCATTGATGCTAGGTGCATTACTAGCAAAATGGATATTTCAAGTGCATGTCGCTTTTTACCTGTTTTCCCACAGTATTTTTGTTTGTTGGGTGTCAAACACTTTGTGGCATATTATATTGACAAGGGTTTGGCGATAGAGTGTTTTAATCATGTACATTATTTTATAAATTTTCTACATTGTTGCATTTTCAATTGATCCGTAGGTCTAATATACATTCTGTTCTTCATAATTTAGATAATTGTGCTAGTTCATTTGAATGTATGAAGTGTATGAGGCTATTCAAAGGTTTGTGGTGAGATTAAAGTGTCCCTTTAGCTTTGAAAAAACTAAAGGGCCTACTCATTGTTTGACAAATTTTAAGTTTGGGAATTGATACTCTTTCCATGACTTTCTTTGCACCGTAGCAAAAAGTTTAAGAGCTTACAGAAAAATATTATGTAGTTTTGGAATCAAAAAGTTACCTTAAATAAATGCAATCATTAGCAGGAGCACTTGCTTTTGTAGTCAAAGGACTGTTAGATGGTAGGATTTATGGTTCCTTTGCAGGGGTTAAGAAATTGTATCATTTTATATGGATAACGTCAGAGATAAGGTCTGATTTGTTAATGTGAGTTTAGCTAGTTTCTCAGTCAGTGTCATGATATCGCTCCGATCCCATGTCTTATTTGGTAGGCATTGGTGCTGTCTCCATTGGCCTACTTGTTGGAATGAAGAAATATACTGGGATATTTCTTCATTAGAACTTATTCCCATAGTGTTAGAAATTATAATATGGGCCGAAATTTCGCTGGATATAAAGCTCGTTCTTCATATAAATAATTCAGTTTTAGTCTACATTATTTATAAATAATCTTCCAAAAAAAGAGAAGTGTTACTTTAGCAGAGCTGCCAACATTCTGAAATGACAAATAGTAAGGCGGGGTCCGGGAATCGCCTAGGCCCCAAGCCGTTGAAGATATTTTTGTAAATGGATATGTAAACGGAGCAATTTGAGGCATGTTTCTATTTTGTTTACTTTGAAACATTGACGTGAATACGATCGGCCTTCTAAAAGCGAGACAACAACAGAAGCAAGCGATGTAAGGATTATGAATATTTAATTATAATAGTAGAAATTGTAGACGGCCAGCTATGGAAATTCCGTTATTATAAACTTTGATCGAGAAAAACCAAAATCGGAAGAATATAGTCTAAGAGAGAAATCGTAAGGCGTAATTTATGTGCTAATTTATTAAGATCAAAATCGTAAGGGTTGGCAGCTCTACTTAGGATGTCGGTTTTGCATACTTTTAATATGCAATATTAGTTCAGTTTAATATTCAAATAAAAGTCGAGAACATTTTTGCTGTTACAAAAGCAATATTGTAGATGCCATTTCTCGGTTTCAGTGGTCCCGCTTTCGACAATTGGCTCCTTGGTCAGATCCATATCCTTTCATGGTTCCTATGGAGGTCATGAATGTTATTCATCAACTATAGACAGCCTCCTACAGGCCAGTGTTTCTCAAAATACAGCTAAAATGTACAACTGTTACTAAAAAACCCTGGTCCTTACAACAATCTTTTGGAATTTAATGGGTACCAATTGCGCCCCTTTACAGCATTTGTATTCATATGAAGTTAAAATTGTCCAACGTCTTCTGAAAAGAGGAAAACTCTCTCTGTGGCCTTCTTTTCTACATTTAGATATATCGACGATTTATTGTCAATTAACAAAGAATAATTCATATTTATTGCGATCCATCATATCCCTGTGAGCTTGAAGAAACAAACCCACAAATTTTGATACATCTATTTCATATTTAGAGATTTTTACCTGAGAAGGTCGTTAAAGGTAATTTTACAACCAAGCTTTATAACAAAGGAAATGACTCTTAACTTTTCAGTCGCCAACTTTTTCACTTGTGTAGCAATATACATGTACCTTCATCACCTGCACGAGGTTAATCTATCAGTTAATTCGAATTGCAATGGCATTCTATATGTACATGTATGAACAATTTTTTTTTAAAACAATATTTTTTACTGACAAACAAGTTAGTGAAAAAAGAATATCAGCTGTATCGTTCAATGTTATTATTCCGTAAGTTATAGGTCGATATAATGAACTTGCCAGTAAAATTTAAATCATCATTAAGTAGAATGCTGACTCTTAAGCTTTTTCTTGTAAGACTATTGTTGGGCCATTCTAAACACACTGAATTGTCAGCGGATATTATCGTTAAATCTCGAGCGTAACAAGGAGCACACGGCGGATGTGACCGGTCGGCAAGGGATCCACCCCTCCATGGCACTTGATCCCATATTTTATGCTTTTGAGGTCCATTTTTAACAGGGAAAGTTTATATTCATCTATAATTAACTATAGTAATAGATTACAATATCGTAAATTACAATATTTTTATGCGCCTAGATCGATAGATCGGAGGCGTGTATTTTTTTTGTCCTGTCTGTTTGTCTGTTTATCCGTTTCTCTCTATGTTTGCTAAAAGCTTTTACCTTCGTCATAACTTTTGAACCATGAGCGATAGAGACTTCATATTTGGAATGCTAACTCCACCTATAAAGTTCTCTTAAAGTACACCGAGGTCGATTACCTGGTGACCCTGATTGTGACCTATTTGCTAAAAATAGCTTTTATCAAACTTTCAACTTAATGTTTGAACCATGAGAGAGAGAGAGAAAGAAAGAGAGAGAGAGACTCCATATTTGATAAACATACCCCACCAATGACGCTCTTTCAAACTACACCAAGGTTAATGACCTTATGACCTTGACTGTGACCTATATGCTAAAAATTGATTTCGCCATAACTTTTGAACCATGAAAAAAAGAGACTTCATATTTAGTGTGCACACTCCACTAGTAAAGTTCTTTCATATTATACCAAGGTCAATGACCTTGTGACCTTGGCTTTGACATATCTGCTAAAAATAGTTTTTTAACTGTGTTGCCTCCGGGCGCATAGTGTTTCACAAACACATCTCATTCACTATAAATTCCAGATTGATATATCCAATTTTAAAACTTTTTCTTTTCTATCTGCATATTGTATTTTAAAAAATACATCACTGGAATCTTTTTAAAGATATATTAAATCTCATACTCCAAAAAAAATTCTTGAGTAAAGATCCATATATTTACTCTAGTAAACTTATAATAAGTAAACTATATTTAAGTTCCGTAAATTTTGTAAAGGGAAGTACTCTGTTCCTTTTTGAAATTTTCTTTGTTTTGAGACTTTTGGGCTCCAGTAGTGTTCGTTATTTCAATAAAGTTCAAATACTAATGAAAGAAATATATAATTTATTCCCTTATATAGGAACGTAGCATCAGGAAAGAGAGGAATCGAGCCTGTTCTTTTTTTTTCAAACATACATATACTTTTTACTATTGAAAATGGTTGTTGCTACGCAAGTTGGCTTTAAATATATTGTAGCATAATGCAAAAATGGTAACCTGGTCTTTTAATAAAAAAGAAATGCAATAAAATATGAAGAAATTATAACCCAGAATTCATTTAAGCAATAATAATTTTTCTTGAATTGTATTGCAACTTTTATTTGTTAACAATAACAAGATTATAAAAATGTATATACTAAAGCAACCCCCCCCCCCCCCCCCCCCCCCCCCCCCCCCCCAAATTAAAAAATATTTATCTTTTCATTTTTTTTTTTTTTTTTTATTAAAATTAGGTGTTAGATCCGCTCGCATACTCGTACACTAACATCTAACAATATCCCATTGAGGGTCACGTAAGAGGTCAAATTCGGAACGGCTCTAGACTTATTCGCTTCAACAATATACGATGATTCTGCCAGCGACGATTTGATTGGTTGATAGAATTTGACTTCTGACGTGACCCTCAATGGGATGTTGTTAGATGTTAGTGTACGAGTATGCGAGCGGATCTAACACCTAATTTTAATAAGATCCCCCCTCCCCCGAAATTCAGATTTCTGGATCCGCGCCTGGTGCATTATTAGTTTCATTCACTTAATTACTTAGAACTACAGTATATTAATTATGTTGTAGCACATTTGTTTAAGTGGCAAGTCAGAGCTCCCTGATTTAATTTGTAGAATTATTAAATGTATAAATGTATACTGAAGCAAATACAATATGTCAATATGGATATAAAGATTTGATTGCTTATTCTTAATTATGTGTATAGAAGATTCTTTTTTTATGGAATATCCATCACACTGTAATGACGATTTTATGAGTTTATACAGGCTAGACCTTAGAAATATTTCATTTCACATGCTGAATACTATCATACACTAAAAAAACGTATTTCGGGAAAAAAGGAAAGAAAATGGATCATATGGGAATCGAAACCGCGAACTCTCACAGGTGAAGCGAGAGGCATACCACTACACCACGGATCTGCAGAACATTCACTATAATACATGCAAAGATGAAGTCACATACATGTATATATTCATGTTCGATATTGTCAAATTTTACACAATGCATGGTGTCTAATTTAACCTTTATTAAACAGTTCTAAAAGACGTAATAAGAATATAAAGTCTCCCGAGAACCTGTATAATATGTAATAACTCTCCTCATGCCCCTGTGCTAAAAATAGCGACATGTAATACAATAAATACTAATAAAACAAACGGTACTAGACACTTTGAGAGGGGTGAGAGAGATCCTAGGGAGTTTTGGTATAAAATCAAGCTCAAAATGCTCTTGAAATATTGCCCGAGAAGGAAAGTGTTACACACAGAGAAAATGTGTGAATTTACGGCCTTGAACTTTGACCTTTTGACCCGAAAATAAACAGGGGTCTTCCTTAGGCCACAGGGAGTTGTTACGTAAAATTTCATTGCAAAAGCTCAAAGCTCTAGAGATATCGTGTGGAAATTAAAGTGTTATAACAGACAGAATTTGTGTATTTATGACATTGACCTTTGATCTTTTGACCTCAAAATCAATAGGGTAATAGGGTTCTCCTTTAGTCCACAGGGAGTTGCTATGCAAAATTTTAATTGCGAAAGCACGGGTTCTCGAGATATCGTGTGAAAACGAAAGCGTTAGACAGACAGAATGACGGACAGAAGAATGGACAAACCCGAATTAATATCCCCACTTTTCAAGCGGGGAAGAAAAATAGATATAGACTGTTCCTTCGCCACGCACTCGGCATCAGATGTAAAAGTCACGGGTCTTTCGGATATGACCTTAAAAATGTAGGTCCTGTGTCACGTTAGGCGCTGGCACGATAAAGAACCCTCACTGCTCAATGGCCCTGAGTGCCGAGTATAGGTCTAAATTTTAAGCCTTTCACCGGCAAACGGTGACGTCTCCATATGAGTGAAAAATTCGAGATGGACGTTAAACAAAATACAATCAATCAATCAACAATTGTTGAAAAATTAGAAAAAAAATTATCCTATACTTTATTCCCATTAGAAAAAATAAGTGTTTTAAAAGGAGAAAATAATATTTACATTGCTTTATAATTCCATGATCAGTATGTACTGGTCCCTGCTGACAAAACGGGCAACAACATTGCCTTCGTTTATGAGGCAAAATAAATAGGAATTGTACTCATGTTATCGTTCCTCCTACTCACTTCGATGATTTTATAATGCATAGTGTATGAAGTGTTTCCTAACACAGAAGAAAACACCATAGAACACTTCCAATTCCATCGTTTGCTTATAAACATTTGTTAAATTGTACATTTGTTAAAAGAGTCTGCATTTTAATTTCACCTTTAAAAAAAAGTCAAAACTACCGTTACAGTAATTTCTCAGTTATAACTTGTAGTTTTCTTAATAGATAACATATGAAATCAAAACATAAGGTAATTCAATTTCCCTTTGCCTTACTACAATGTTAAAACATTATATATATATATATATATATATATATATATATATATATATATATATATATATATATATATATATATATATATATATATATATATATATATATAATAAAATACTAGGCATCCATGGCAAAGCACAATCAAAAATTGCACGTTACATAGTACAATCTTAACAGTTCTTCAGGATTGAGATGTACATTTTAGTGAATGGTGTATTCAAAGAATGATTAATCAACAACATGAACAAAGTGAAATGTTTATCTTTCTATATCTGACATATTGTAATTAATATTGGTGAGAAGACAAAAATTCTATTCGAGTGAAATATCGCATACATACCACATGATTGGCACAGACATTACATCAACTATGAAAAATGATAGTAGCAATCTGCTCAGTATAAGCATATAAGCAGTAACATACCAATGAAAAGGTTGAAAGTAAATGATAACCAATTGATGTATCAGCGTTCTATGAAGGAGTAATAAAAAGAAAAAGAAAAAAATACATTTCATCACAAAAATCATCAAAATATGGATGACCATATACAAAAGATCAAATATCTTATCGACGCTAATCGAACAGGTAAACGGTGTGTTTAGATCGTACACTACTATACGGAAAACAAAAGTTGCGATGAACATTATCATTAAGGCTTTGATTACATTAAAGATAAGTAACTTATATGTAAAAATTGATTTTTTGAGAGGAAACGGATAAAAAATAATGTATAGACATGAGCAAAGAAACAAACAATAGTAATTAAAAATTGCTTCCCCCGTTTGATTCGAAATTATTTGACAGACTATTCTAAGACTGACCATTAGAAAACTTGTTTTCTCTAAGAAATATAGGAGTAATTTTTCAGCATACAACCCATTTCTTAAAGATGTGCTTTCAATTCCTCCTAAAATGACAGATTTTTCTCCGTTACAGAGGATCATTGTTAATCTGACCAAAAAAATAACAGAAAACTCGTTCATATAATCCAAGCACCGAAAACGAAAATTTTGATAATTAATCACAGCAAGTTGCTCCTTCTTCTCAACAGATTCTACTTCTAAACAATCATTGAAAACTATTCTCAAATAAAACCACAACATGACTGAAATGAAAAGTAAGACCAACGTAAACAAAAAGCATTTTTCCCTTTTTATAAAGTTCCTTGTCTTTGGGCAACCTAACATATTTTCTCCTCTCTCCAATTCATTTTCATCTAAAGAAAGAGAATGGGTATTGAAATGGTCGAGTGGAAGAAAACCCCTTTCACATCGTATTCGCGGATCTCCACCGTGCTGCATTAATGATTCCATAGCATCAAGACATTCCGAAACATTTGTCATCCTCATTACCATGGAGTGCAATGGAGTATTTCCATTAATATCAATACAATTTATGCCACTTCTAGAGCTTACTAACATTCTGGTAGCAGAAGGTATAAATTTAAAAGACACAAGAAAAAGTAACAATCTTATTAACTGGTGCAAAAATGACATTTTTCCTTCATGAAAGTGGTCAAATTTACTACTCAAAAGCGTTTCAATCATATTTCTACTGCTTGTTAGATGAAACGGTGTTCTCCCCCTGAAATCTCTTTGGAACGGATTAGCTCCAAATTTTATTAGAATCTTGGCAGCATTTACGGAACCAAATAATGCTGCTACATGAAGCAAAGATAGACGCAGATAATTTCCGTTAAAATTTGCCAAAAGATGTGTTTTGGATACAATTTTGTGCCTACCATGAAGTCTAGTGCGATAAAAGCTCTTCCCACTTTCGTTGAATACTTTTTGTATCATCTGAATATCATTTCTGTGAATTGCCTCACATATTTCAACGAAATCTTTCCACACAGAACTTCCCGAAGTGACTGCTTTTATATGATTTAAAAACAAATTCAAGGTGTCATTTATTAATCCCTTTTTATTAGATAAGCTGCAACGAGGAAATCCAATAACAAGATCATTTTGTCCTCTGTCTGAACCTAAAAGCATCTGAACAATGTTTGAATTCTTATTTAGCAAGGCCTCTTGAAAACAAAAACTTCTGTCTAAATACAAGTCAAAATAAAGAAACTGATCATAAATTGAAGCGCCATAGCGCAACAAAACAGACACAGCTTGTTCATTATTCCTCAGCACTGCAATGATTAGTGGCGTTCTTTGCTGAAGATCAAACCTATTTGCATCGCTCCCTTTGCTTAACAGCAAATCTAACATTTCAATTTTACCAAACCAGGTTGCTACAAAGCAGGCAGTCCAACCCAGAACCTCATCTTTCTGTTCAATATCAGCTCCGTTTTCTAATAACAAATTAGCAATATCACAATTATTTGTTTTTGCAATTTTACACAGCAAAGGTATGCCATAGCGGTCGCAGGATTTAATCTTTCCACCTTTGCAGATGAGTAATTTGATGATATCTAAATTTTCACCTAAAACTGCCAAATGTAAGAGATCAGTAACCACTGAAATATTTTCATACAATTGTATAAAGATATTCTTTGGACTTTGACAAATGTGATAAAATAGGATATAGCATCCTGTGGCAACTAACCACTCAATAAATGTGCTCTTTCTTCTTTGCAAGACCTCTAGCAAGGCAAGTCTGTTTGTGTTTGTAATATTTGCGGAATCCTTACCTATCTGTTGCATTTTTTGTGGTAACGTGTCTGAGCATGGTAATTGTTTCAATTTATTTAAAGAAATATTGCTTTCTTGGAGGAAAGTAATAAAGTAATTCACGAAGTCTCGGTTTTGTAGTGGATCACTCAGAAGAACATCTCGAAATTTTCCGTCTACAATTTCTGCCAGAGTTCTTTTCGAAAATGATCTATACAATGAACGCTCTATTATTAAAACATTGTCATCGTCCTCATGACATTTATGAATTCGAACCCTTTCCAGTATAAATTCGCGCTTACAACAACTAAGCATGATTTCTGGATAACATGAAGCAAAGTGATAGGTAATTGATTCTTCCAGTCTATCATGGATGAACACAAAAGGATCGTCTGATCGGACAAATGAACCCGAGACTGATAAAAGTTTTCTATAAAGACGTTTTCGTGGAATTGTTTCTGATACTTCACATGCGCGTAAAATTTTGAAGAAATCATCTTTCCTTGGTAAGTCACAGGTGATATCAAATATTTGCTGTAGTGTTTTCTTTACAAATATCACGTTCAACACCAAAGCACAATATACCTCATTATTTTTCTTTTGTAGGCGGTCTAATTCTTCTCGAAAAATGATAGATGGATTGTCAAAAAACTTAGCTTTCCTTTTGAAAAATTCAGAATTCGAGAAAAACAATTCACATAACAAAGGAAATGCATAATTACAACGACAGATCATCTCTATTTCCTCTGTACCAATGTCACCCTGTCTGTTTTGTTCCAACATGTATTTTGTAAAGATTCCTTTTCTTTCATTAAGAGATAGCGCTAAATCAATGGAACCAAGGTAAACAATAGTTGAATTAAAAACCGCCGAAATAGAAAGTTCACCAATTTCCTTTTGTAAGTTTCTTCGCAAGGTACATATCATTTTGGCGTCTTTACCCTTAAATATTAATTCAAGCCGATTATTTGTTTTTTCCCATAATTCTAGGGCGATGTTATCAACTTTGTATTTACCAATGATATCATCGATAATAAAAAGTTGCTTTCGGCCACTGAATCTCTGGAAGAAAATATCGTTAGCAGAGCTAATGGGAAAAATTTCATAGCCTTCTTTCTCGAGCAGGAGAGATACATATTTCATTGTTGCTGTCTTTCCCGTACCAGAATTTCCTACAATCATAACATTGTTTTTTGTTTTGATCTTCTCCAATACTTCCTCCGTACCCCTGGTTTTATAGAACACTTCTGTCTCAGTCTTCCATTTTTCTACTAAGTTCATCGTATTTTCTAAGGAAACAAAATAATTCATAATGATTGCAATTACACATACACACATCTACAGAGAGAGAGAAAGAGTTAAAAATACACATGTATATTGTTATGTACTTTATATAGAGAGACTTTTTGGTGAAATTTTAAACAATATGTTTGATATCATTAATGTTTATTTTATGTCATTATTATCGCTCTTTGTTGTAATGTATAGATGTCACTTTAATTTAATCACGTGATCATTATAACTTGTTTATAAATAAAAACCATACGTTTTGTTAATTTGTCAATCTGTTGGCTCACGTGGTCCTGAATAAGAACCAAAGTTCCTGGATAAGGAAAAAGATCCCAAGTGAAACTTCGGAATAAGGCAAACAGATTTCCTATTCTTGAAAAGATTTGTATGCGCCCGGATCGATAGATCTAGGGCGTATATTGTTTTTGTCCTTTCTGTGTCTGTCTATTTGTCTGTTTATCTCTTTGTCTGGAAACTTTAATCTTCACCGTAAATTTTAAACCATTAAAGATAGAGACTTTTTATTTGGTATGCATATTCCACTAATAAAGCTCTTTGAAATGACACCAAGGGCAATGACCTTGTTTCCTTAACCGTGACCTATATGCTAAAATTAGCCTTTTCATTTAAACTTGAAAACTCGCCGTAACTTTTGAACCATTTAAGATAGAGAATTTAAATTTCGTATGCGTACTCTACCAATTAAGTTCTTTCTTGTGATAGCAATGTCAATGACATTGTGACCTTGACCAATATGCTAAAAATAGCTTCTTCTTTTTTAAAAAAAAACCCTTTATCATCACTTTTGAATCACGGGAGATACATATAGTTACTTCATCTTTTATATGCATACTCCACTAATCAAGTTCTTTAAAATTACTTTGTGACCTTGACAGTGACCTATATGCTAAAAAAAGCTTTTTCGAACTTTGTTACCGCCGGGCGCATAGTGTTTCGCAAGCACATCTTGTTTTCTATGTAAAACTTTGATTTTCTATTGTGGTCCCGCCCTACCCCTGGGTCATGATTTGAACAAAATTAAATCAACACTACCTGCAGAGAATGCCTTGTTTTTCTTGAGAAGATTTTTAAATATTTTTATATACTGGTATACTTCTATGTAAAAATTTGATGGACCATTGTAAAGGAAAAGATACAATGAACATGTAGGTTAAGACCGGTTTTGGCCCTTGCATTGATTTGGGTCTTTTGAATTAAATGTCCAAAATGGACATATCCTCCTGCTAGGTTTTTCATGGAAGGTGTAAAGCCTGAAGTCACTAGTACTAGCATTTTATTGACCTTAAAGTTGTTAAAATTTGAAAAATTAATAAAAATAGGGCGCAGCCTCATAAAACATCAATACTAATTTAAATATCGTTTTCCTGCATTGGAGGTTGGCCTTTGTTTTAAAGTAAGGAAGCAATTCTTATCCAATTTTCCTGATCATTATAATTTAAAATTTCAGTCTCATCCGAAGAACCCGTCTCAACGTCTCACAAGGGATCCGAATTCGCGAAGTAAGGATCGACTCCTTACTTCGCTACTCTAAAGCAGACTTTCTGACCATTCATAAAGCAGATGAATTAATCTTTCTAATGGGAACATTTTATTTCAAAATTCTAATAGCTTAAATTTACCTCTTAAGTTACGATGAAATTGCAACTCGTTTTTCAATTCATGGACTTCCTGTTGAATCCTGCATAGTAACTCCTCTTTATTTGATCCTTCCAAATCAAACCTTTCAATACCATGAACAATGGCGTCAGTTTCTCCATCACTTATTTCACTCAAAGCCTGTAGTGGAATAAAAGCCCGAGGCATATGAAACAATCGAAAACACCGATACCCAATACCAGCCTAAACAAATACGAGGGTTGTTAAAAAAGTTAGAGGACACATTGAATTGCGAAAAATCTTTTGTGAGCTGTGAAGTTTGACCTATACTGTAGACGTCTTTAATTTCGCGTGTCTAAAATTTCACGGTTTGTTAGAAAGTCACCTTTCACGGGGTTTTTAATTTCACGGAGAATCGTTTGTAAATATTCAGGTTCTATGACTGTTTCTAGGTAGAAATGACGTGTTTTAAGTTCGCGGAAAATTCTTTAATCGTGAACATAGTGAAGTTAAAAACACCGTAATGTTTTCCACTTCTACAGTATCTGATAAAGAATGATTGCACTTAGTGTACAAAACATGGCCCGCGATAAATTGCGCAAAAATAAGGTATAGAAAGTAGCCTAATGAAATTAATAGAACAATTCTTCAAGGTCTATATCGCAACTTTGCAAAATTACAGAAATTAAAAGTGAGTAAAATTAAAGAACGGGGCTGTGTTTTGCAAAAGGGGTCAACGCAAATCACGAATCTCCATTGTTATTTAAAGTTTTCCCGATTTATAGAGCTGGAATACATAGTGAGCGCATGCTTGCCCAAATTTCTCAAAAGGACAGAAGGTGTAAAACTGTTGGAAATTCAACATATGTAAGAGAAAACTTTGGGCAAGCCTGCGCTCGGGGTAAACTTTTTGAAAACGCCGTCAGTTTTCTTCACAGTTTACGGGTATTCACATGTCATTAACCTCATTGTGACCTGTTTAATATTCCAATTTACCACGTGATCAAATAACTTTGTGAATACGAAAAATCAATAAACTACGTAGTTGGAGATTCCGTCGAAAGGCGTCCAACTTAGGCCGTTACATGTACATGTACATTTTCAATTAATCAACCAAGAACTATTTCTTTTTTGTCAAGTGTTTAAATAGGGTGATGGAATATTAAATTGGAAAAATGTAACGATATTTTATTCTTAGTCCTTGGATTAGGGGACACGTTTGGAGGCTTAACGAGTGTCAAAGATTTAGCTCCCATCTTCGAAGTAGCATCATTCCTCAAAGTTGCTTTTGACTATAAAAATATAAGGACACGAGGTAGAAGTACGTAGATTGTTTAGCACTGGCATGGATTTCTTACTGGTACATATACCCCCCCCCCCCCCCACCACCAAAAAAAAACAATCGCACATACAATTAATAAAAAATTTTTTAGTGATAAAATATCACCACATGCAGCATCACAAAAATTACATTCCGTACACCATTATTTGTAAGAAGTATTTACTGTTCCTTTAAAAGAACGAAGGGAGAGAGAGAGAGAGATTTAAAATGTCAATACGGCACTCATCTTTTAACTGAGGTATATGGTTTTATATGTCTCTGATTTTAGAAAATATAGAAGTTTTTCTTAAATTTATTTTTTTTTCCTTTTCCGTATACAATTAGGCTCAGTTTATTTAATTAAATGTTAAATTTCCACCTAGAAACGACCACAAATTGAGGGATCTGGATTTATAGGGATCATATACATCTCAAAGATCCTCCCAAGTACCATCTTTCCTTTAAAAAAAATTGGTGTAATTCTTGAGAAATTCTTTGTGTTTATTTTTCTGTATACAGTTTGTATTTTGTATTAAATTCCAGGAGACATTGTAACTGGCTAAACATTACATGTGTAACGTGTGCCCAGCCGAGCGGTCTATATATTCAATTGGACACGTACCCGGTTACACCCGGGATTTCTGCAGTGTAACAATTTAAACAAATGATTTGTATTTTGTCCACTAGGACACAAACTTACTCAATATATTTACGATGATTATTTCAACAATTTACCTAATCAATATATTTACTACGATTCGCAGAACAAAATCAAGGGACAATTTGACTCCGGACCACCTGTCTCACCCCTAACCAATGTCCCGGACAACTGGCCCAACCAAGGGTCCAGGTTACTAAACCAAAGGTCTCTAGTCAACTGGCGTCTCCAGTTCTCTTTGGCACTAGGGTACAGACTTATTCAGCCTTTATTTCTAATGCCAGAGCTACTGAGGTTAACCAGTTGACGCAACCTATACAATAAGGCTTATTCAGCCCTAAAGTAACCTTATGGTGACTCGGCTTATTCAGCGTCGTCACTTTATCACCCTTACCTGGCCACTTCTTTGATCGTCTCCCGCAGCTAACATTCACTGTATGGATTCTAAGATGGAATGACTGAATCTGTCAACACCCGCTATATATATAGCATAGGACTGGTCTATTTCATGGTAGGGGAGACAGGTCATTCCAAGTCAAAAACCCTAACATCCCTTGTTACACTGATTGGAATAACCCTGATTCATTACATCACCCACCCCTTAAAGTCATACGTCCCGTATGAAAACAACAATTCAAGGGTAACAAATATTTATGTAGTTTTTTTTTTTTTCATTAAATGCACAGAATATCTTTCTGAATGTCAACAATAATCAAACTCTAAAGCAGTTTCTTCTTTTCAATCTTCTTAATCTGGTTCCCATCTTCAACCCACTTGATGACTACTTTAATACTCTCCGTGAAATACACTGGGTCAGTTTGAGACTCCCTGTGTTCATGTTTTGGTTTTTCCGGGGTTGGATCAGAAGGTGTGGCTTCTGTCATGGGGGTAACTCTAGCTGGTGTAAATACTGGCAACGGTCTGGTCGGTTTACGATAAAGTCTACCTTCTTCTCTCTTGGAGTCATCACCACACGGAAGTTCCTTCTCATTCCTATCTGCGCCTCTTTCATCTTCACTCTCACTTTCACTTATATCCTCCGGGAACACCCCTCGAAGATCTCCTGGATGTTGCTCCACCCAAGATTCACTTTCTGACAAACCCTCCCCATAACTTTCCTTTTGGACTACATCTTGCTCGCCGCCTTTTTCCTTTTCTTCCCCAATGTCATGTTTCCTTTTAAGATGCCTTTTCAAGTTTTTGGACGTTGTGGAATTGAAATCACAATAATTGCAAAACAGCAGGTCTTTGCTACATTTCCCGATGTGGTTGGACAATTCCTCATCTCTTATAAAACGATATGGACAGAAAGGACACTTTCTTCCCTTATTTACGGTTACCTTTGTCTTTGGCATTGTAATCTATGAAAAACAAAATAAAAACAATATTAAACTATCTGTTCACAAAGAAAACTTAATATTAACGATACATATATGTTTTTCTAACAAATTAGTTAATCCCTGACATAGTCTGACATCCATTTTGGTGGACGTCGTTTCCTTTTTGTGAGATCTGGCGACCAAATATTATTTTGATCATCTGATTCTATATTGGTTTCTGACCATGTCTCTTCCACTTGGTCACTTGTATTCCCTAAGTCGTTTCTTTTATCAGAGACCTTATTCTCATTTTCTAGACTTCTCTCATCCTCTAACTCAACAACTTTACTAGAACTTGATTCTCCCCTCAGTAACTGAGGGTGCTGTTTTCTTATCCTGTCTACGTGGACAACCTGCTCTCGACCTTTTTGTCCACAATTAATCTTGTAGGTCAGATCAGAACATTTGCCTAGGATGGTATAGGGACCATGCCAATACGAGGTCAATTTCCCTGATCTGCCTATTTTACGAACCGGAAAGTACATAAGAACATTATCACCGGGGGAAAACGTTTCAAAGCTAAGCTATCTGTCATGATATGTCTTTCGACGACACATCTCTTGCTTAGTTGTTTCCCGTACTATTCTGTGAGCTTCTTCCAAGCGTTCCTGTAATTCCCAAACCCATTGGCTTCTTGGAGTGACTTTCACTTCTCCTGGCAATTCGTACATTAGATCTAGGGGTGTACAGGTCTCTCTACCTAACATTAAAAAGTTCGGTGTATAGCCTGTGGTCTCATGAACTGCAGAACGATAGGCCTGCATAACGTATGGGAGAGATTTATCCCAGTCAGTCTGGTGCTCGTTTACGTATGCACTAAGCATGTTTGGAAGAGTTTTATTGAACCGTTCAACCATCCCATCACTTTGAGGGTGATAAGGGGTTGTTCTGGTCTTTTCAATGTGTAGTAATGCACAAAGCTCTTGAAATAATAGACTTTCATATTGCCTGCACTGGTCCGAATGAAGTATTCTAGGCACTCCGAATTTTGCAAAGACTTCCTCTACCAATATACGAGCAACTGTTTGTGCCACCATGTTAGGCATGGCAAAGCTCTCGGTACACTTGGTAAAGTAGTCAGCGACTACCAAAATATAGCGGTTACCCCTCTCTGTCTTTGGCAATTCTCCTAGAATATCCGTGGCCACTCTCTCCATAGGAATCCCAGATTCCACTATCTTCATGGGCGCTTTCTTTGTAACATTCGGACTTTTTCTCTTGGAACATTTTTTACATCCTGCAACATACGCTCTTATGTCCTTTCGGCAACCAGGCCAATAGTACTTACTTCGCACTCTATCAAGTGTTTTCTTGTGACCTAAGTGTCCTGCCCCTTTGAAGTCATGGCAGAAATAAAGTACCTTCCTCCTCTCGCTCCATGGTATTATAGCTTGAAAGATAGGACTGTCTTTTCCAGGAATCCACTTTCTGCACAGTAACTCATCTTTGATCAGTAACAAGTCCCATTGTCCTACAATATCTCGAACATAAATACTTTTTCCTGCTAGTTCTTCGGATTTTGGTTTCGTCCCATCCTTTAACCATTTGATAACCAATGCAACATCTTCATCGTTTTCTTGAATATTTTTAAGGGACAAACCATCTGACATTTGGGCACCATCCTCATTTTTATTAATTGCATGTAGAGCCCCTGATTCCTCTTTTTGATCCCATGCAGTAAAGAAACCACATTGCTTGCAGGGTATCCTACTCAGGGCATCAGCATGCTGGTGTTGTGCACCTGGCCGGTGTTCAATTAACATATCATATATACTCAATACTTCTAGCCATCTAGCTAGTTGGCCCTCTGGGTTCTTGAATCTCAATAACCACTTAAGGGAGCTATGGTCCGTTCTGATAAGAAATTTTCGTCCCTCAAGGAAATGTCTGTAAACTTTTACAAAATGAACAACTGCAAGGAGCTCCTTCCTTAGTGACGCAATAGCTTCTTTCACTCTTGGACAAGGTACGGCTAGCGTAAGCAATGACTTTCTCATGACCTTCTTGTTCCTGAGAAAGTATAGCCCCAATAGCATCTCTGTTGGCATCCGTGTCAAGGATAAACTCTTTAGTGAAGTCAGGGTGTCCAAACACTGGGCTAGTTATAAGTTTTTGTTTCAGAGGTCAAAAGCGATCAGGCAATCTTCGTTCCAGACAAATGGTCTCCCTTTTTCAGTCAACTTATGTAGGCACTTAGCAATCGTTGCGAAGTCCTTTATAAACTTCCTATAATACCCACATAAGCCAAGGAAGGATCTCACCTCCGTTGCACTTGTTGGTACAGGCCCATTCTTAACACTTTCTATCTTTTCAGGATCTGTCATTATTCCTTCTTCAGAAATAATGTGGCCCAAGAACTTCACAGATCTCTGGAACAAATGGCATTTCTTGGCTTTTAGTCGTAACCCAGCTGATTGAAGTCTGTCAAATACTTTCTCTAAATTGGTCATCATTTCAATGAAGGTTTTACCCATGATGATAATATCATCAAGGTAAACCAGACAAACCTCCCATTGTAATCCTGCCAATACCATTTCCATTAATCTTTCGAAAGTGGCTGGTGCACAACAAAGTCCGAAAGGCATCACTCGGAACTGAAACAAACCCATACGTGTGGCGAAAGCCGTTTTATGCTTGTCCTTTGGATCAAGTTCCACCTGCCAATACCCGGAAAACATATCCAGAGTGGAAAACCAGCTGTATCCTATGGAATCCGGATAGGGCCACGCAGTTCACTATCACATCATCGCGCCATCGAGGTTTGAGTCGATGGTGCGATGACGCGATAATGCGATGACGATGAAGCGATGGTGCGATGACGATGAAGCGATGGCGCAATAGTGCGATGACGATGATGCGATGGCGCGATAGCGCGATGACGATGATGCGATGGTACGATGGGGCGATAAAGCGATGAGGCAATGGCACGATAGCGATGCTGCAATGGTGCGATAGCGATGATACAATAACGCGATAACGATGAAGCGATGCTTTATCGTGTCATCATCAGTGCTCTATCGCACTATCGTCATCGCATTATCGCACTATCGCGCTATCGACTCTTTTGCGCATGCGCCATTGAGAATAGAAATGGCGTCAGGTAGTGAAGATATGAATAGAATATATATCAGAAATAGATCTTACTGGGTTAATAAACTTCATTGGGCATTAAAATTGACTATGTATTTCTTGCCAGACATATAACTAGTTAGAAGATTGTAAAATATAGTTTGATTATCAAGATAAGTTCAACAATATACTCTTCTTGTGACTGATGTAAAAGATATCGAAATCCGCGTGATCTAGATTTTGGCTGGGGGGGGGGGGGTTAATACTGTAGATTGGAAAATAATTACGATTGATTTAGTTCCATTTTGTTCGCGGATCATCTTTTTACCGCAAAATTAAACCCATTGTGAATGCTATCACTAAGTATTAAAAGCGAGTAAATGCTTAAACGAAATTTGAATTAATTTCTTGCATCGTGAAATCAAGGACCTGTATACTAGTATATAGGTCTCTGGTGAAATAAATAGCATCGCTATTGTACTTTCTGAGAAATCGTGAAATTTTAGCACCGTTAAATACAGTATTCACAATCAAGAAAATTAAAAGCAAACACAATACAAAAGTCTTCCTCCCTCTCTCCTCTTGGTACATGTACTTCGTGTTTGTTATTTAAAATATGATTATCATATACAAAATTAAAGTCAGTTAATTATCACTGGGCAATCAAATCTTTGCTCTAATCTTAATTACTAATGGTAATACACATGGAAGCTCTTCTGTATGAAACCAAAGAAGAAATATATTTTCTTTATTATCGTATCCGTTAAAAAAATATTTTTGAATCTTTTCATCAACAAACGCCATGTTATGCAATGACTGCTGGGAATGCCATCCTATCTATATAGTCGATAGACCGATGGTGCGATGACACGATGTCGATAGCGCGATAAAGCAATAACGATGACACGATATAGCATCGCATCATCACTATCGCGCCATCGCATCATCGCTATCACACCATCGCAGAATCGCTATCGTGCCATCGCGTCATCGCATTATCGCTTCATCGTACTATCGCATCATCGTCGTCGCGCTATCGCACCATCGCATCATCGTCATCGCGCTATCGCGTCATCGCTTTATCGTTATCGCACCATCGCGCCATCGTCATTGCATTATCGCGACATCGTACCATCGACTCAAATCTCGATGATGCGATGATGCGATAGTGAACTGCGTGGCCCTATCCGGATTCCATAGTATCCGGACAATTGTTCTAAGGATTCATCAATCCTCGGCAGGGGATAGGCATCTTTAACTGTACAAGCATTAAGACGTCTGTAGTCGACACAGAATCGGAAAGTATTATCCTTCTTTTTCAGTAGTACAATCGGGGAGGCCCATGGATTTGTCGAAGGTTCTATAATATTGCACTCTAGTATCTCATCAATATTCCTTTCAATTTCTATTGACAAGTGTGCAGGAGAACGGCGAACGGGTTGTTTTATAGGTCTTGCGTCTCCCGTGTCTATCCTGTGTTTGACAATATTGGTTTTTCCAAGATCATTGTTACTTTTTGCAAACAGCGATTTGTACTTCCATAGAAAAGATTTCACTTCTTTTGCTTGTTTCTTTGTAAGATGCTTTACAGATTCTTGATACAGATTTTCTATAGCGGGCCGATCTGCTGGTTCACCGGCATAGTTTAAGGTAACCTGTTCAGTTTCTTGAAATGTTCCTATCTCTGTGTTCTTGTACACCACCTTTGGTTCAGCCTCCACGTTCAACAATCTCACTGGCACAATATTATTCTTCATTGGTTGAACACAAGTTCTAGCAGTCAATGGCCTATTAGCATCTTCTTTTTCTCTTGGTTCTACAATACCTTGGGTCTGTAGATACTCCTCGTCAAAGGTACATATTTTCCCTGGTATAATAAGTTCACTCCGGGGTGGTATGCTGACCGTTTCTTCTGCTACAACTCTATAACATCCAATTTTTCCTTCATACACAAAAGGGATACTTTCATCCTGATGTAACAAAAGGTGCCGTTTCGCGTCTATTATCATATCGAAACGTCTGATCAAGTCTAATCCCAGAATCCCTTCTACCTGAAGATCAGCTACCAAGGCCAATGTCTTTATAGGATATTTTCCAATTGCCATCTCGATATTGACTCTACCTTCCAACTTTAATTTATCACCATCTGCAGTGTAAACTTTCATTCTAGGTTCTTGGATTTCAAATCACAATTGGTCTTTCACCTTGTCCCATAAAGTTGTTGACAGCATTGTAACCGTAGCCCCTGTGTCTACAAACATTTTACCCTTAACACCATTTATCATTGCATAAATGAACATTCCAGCTTCGTTTGAACAAGAACCAAGTTTGTCAGTCAGCTGTCCATTCAAACCCTTATCACTGTTTTTCCTTTTGGGATCAGTACCCCCTGAAGTCTTCTGGCTATAATGTGCATCTTTCTTGTTTTTCTCTGGACAATTTCGCTTAAAATGTCCCTTTTTATGACAACTATAGCATTCCATCATATCCATGCTTTTTCTGGATAGAGGTGACTCTTTGTAAGACTTTCTATCCTCTTGGCCTCTGCCTTGTCTGAGCTCTTTAATTTCCTTGGTTATGGCTGCCATATTTTTCTCCACTGATGACATCCAGTTCTTCATTTCCATATTGAAGGTTACGTTATTTGTAGTTACCTCTTCCCTCAATTGGTGTTGAAAACCTTTGTACCCCCTTTTGTCTTCTGCCCTAAGATATGCCTCAAGTTCTACTGCATGTTTAATGGCCTCATTTAGATCTTTTGGGCGCGCTTGCTTGATCCTTATTCGCATGTCTGAGTCAGGCAAGCCATCTAAAAATTGTTCCATGGCCAAAGTTTCCCTGACCTCAGATGGTGCTTTAGGATAGGCCAATTCAAGTTTGCCAATCTTCTGACAGTATGGTCTCTCTGGCTCTTTTACGCCTTTCCCTTGGCTGAACTCTGTATAATTCAGTTTGGTTAGGAGGTGCAAAACGCTCTTCGAGAGCCTGTACAAGGTAATGATAATCAGTGTTGTCACCTGGCAAGTTACCAAGAACCCCTTGAGCCTGACCCCGAAGAGATGCTGCAAGAAAAAAGCCTTCCTCCTCTTCTGTCCACTCATTAAGTTTACTGACCGTGTTAAAATGAGTCTTATAATCCAACCACGATCCACTGCCATCGTAGGTTGCAGCTTTGACTTCCCTTCTACTCATTTTCTTAGTTGCAATCTCTTGGACGACTGGTCTACGGTGACGCCTGTATGTGACATTACCAATATCGACTCTATCCGCCATGCCCTCTCTGTTGGTTTCATCATTTTTATCCTCAATTTCCTCAGGAAACCTTACCCTCGGAGGACAGATAGAACTCGGTCTATTTGGCTCGCTATCTGGAAAATGATCAGCCAAAGGACTCCTGGGAACAACAGACGACGGACCACTGGCAATACCAGAGTCGTATCTACCGCGGTTCTCATATCCTCGAGACCTTGGTGTTGAGTGTATGACACTTTCGTGCTGCCGAATATTTGATTCTAGTTCTCTGATTTCTTCCTTGAGAAAAGTCAGTTCCCGATCTAACTGATCAGCCGACATTATGAACAACAAAACAATGTCCCCAAAGTTTTATTATTTAACTAAAAATAACCACACGCTCCCTCTTCCTAACACTGCAGAAATCCCACCGCTGCCACCAAAAATTCTGTAACGTGTGCCCAGCCGAGCGGTCTATATATTCAATTGGACACGTACATGTACCCGGTTACACCCGGGATTTCTGCAGTGTAACAATTTAAACAAATGATCTGTATTTTGTCCACTAGGACACAAACTTAATCAGTATTACGACGATTATTTCAACAATTTACCTAATCAATATATTTACTACGATTCGCAGAACAAAATCAAGGTACCACCTGTCTCACCCCTAACCAATGTCCCGGACAACTGGCCCAACCAAGGGTCCAGGTTACTAAACCAAAAGTCTCTAGTCAACTGGCGTCTCCAGTTCACTTTGGCACTAGGGTACAGACTTATTCAGCCTTTATTTCTAATGCCAGAGCTACTGAGGTTAACCAGTTGACGCAACCTATACAATAAGGCTTATTCAGCCCTAAAGTAACCTTATGGTGACTCGGCTTATTCAGCGTCGTCACTTTATCACCCTTACCTGGCCACTTCTTAGATCGTCTCCCGCAGCTAACATTCACTGTATGGATTCTAAGATGGAATGACTGAATCTGTCAACACCCGCTATATATATAGCAGAGACTGGTCTATTTCATGGTAGGGGAGACAGGTCATTCCAAGTCAAAAACCCTAACATCCCTTGTTACAGTGATTGGGATAACCCTGATTCATTACACATGTTTTCAATCGATCGATGAAATGCCTCGCCTACTCAGAATATTTATGTGACACAATTGAAACCTAGGTCGGACAAGCGAAAAATTCCGGAATTAACACCCAGTATATGGCTTTTTTAATTACCATTTATAAAACTAAGGCACTGTTTTCAATGTGAGTTTTTGCAAGTAATACATGTATACCACAAAGATAACAAAATATGAGTTACGTGTGAAAAATAATTAACATTTGAGTTAATTAGACAAAGTTAGAGGGGTCCGAAAAAGAGACCACGGCACTATGTTTAAGTGGAAACATTCTTTCCTACATTTTGTTTATTAGTCCATTAACCAAAATCTTGAAAATTTACAAAGATTTTACTATGGTGTCATGGGATTCATGGAGCAATCACTTGACGTAAGGCAACGTGACATCCAGATTTCAACCCGTTAAGCTCTGTCGCAGTTCTATAAATCTTTCATTTCTTCAGATTTTTCTTATCTCTTTTCTACTTTAAAATTGAATATCTATATCGAGACATGTTACTTTTCTAATATAATGTCTTTTGTACTGATTCGGATTGTACTGATTCAGATATTATTGACATCTTTAAAAAGTATTTGTAGTTAATCGAACAGGTATGGAAACTGCGCAAAACCATATAGGCACAACGTCCATGCGATAAGGGGGTATTGAAGAATCGATGAAGTTAATCATTCAAAATGTTAATCCTTCCATTCTTATAAAGCTACAACCATTTGAAAACCTTTGTCCTTTATATGTGTAGGAAATTCCCAGCAGCATCTTGAACATCTTAATCTATTTTTAGACATTTTCCTGTCTGCACACATAATTTTTACGTAGTGCAGTGCCCCATGAAGCTCAATGACGTACCGATTATTAGCTGTGTTTTTTACACGTTGATCATTTATAAATGGCTATAAAACAGTCATATATATACCCTCCAATTAATTTAAAATTTCTCCCAGTGACGTTTCATGAATATTTTAGGGACAGGTAAAATATCGTAAATCTCTTTGCGCTACAATTGTGCAATTTTTAATTTTAATAAAATGTCTTTTGTGATGTAAACCTGCAAAAAATGTAGCATATGCTCCCTGAAGCAAGTTTTATCAAAATAAAAAAAGCTGTATACTTTTCAATGATCACCGGAGAGCAACAAATTTTTGTATATTTATTGGAAAATAGGTTAAGCTTTTATCTGGAAAGTTTGACCGGTTTCGTAAAAATAGTGCGCTCACAGTAGTAGAACTTGTCCGCGAACTTTTCTAACACCCTTCGTATTTAAAGAATCAACAACATTTCAAACGTCGTTTAATTATATACAATGAACTCACAAAACGGTCAAGGGTCATTTTGGCCCTGCTGTTCTCAGATACAGATTTAAACAAATTAGAAAAAGAAATAGGAACAATTCACATGATACATATAATCAGTTATTGTGGAGTGATAGTCTACGAAAGTGAATCCTGATGCATATGTATCCTAGCTAGCGTAGTTCCATCAAATGTATTAACATGCATGAATTAAATAAATAAATATATCTTGAGAAAAAATATCTTACCACTTTTAGGGAAGACCATATCTTGTTAAATGAGTTTTCATTAATTCGACTTTTTGAAGGATGAGATAGTTTGTTCCTGTACACCTTGATTCTGGTCAAATTTGCTCCTAGGGAGTTGTCGCTGTCAGGTGGAAGTCTATCCCATCCGGTAGTAGGTTCTTGCACAAGCTTTAAGTTTCGAAGAAGGCATATCATCAAGGTAGTGTCAAAGTCGGTGGAAGAAGTTGCTAAAAGAGCATCCGAAACAAAGGGTTAGGCATAAGTACCTTAAGCTTTTTGGTGAAAGGGGATAATAAAGTTTTTTATAAAGTTTTTTAAAAATGAGCCACGTGATTTTGGGAAGAAGTTAATTGAAAAGTGTCAAAGGCTAACAAAAAACACCGACAGTCAGGAAAATAGTTTGATCAAAAAGGTCATAAGAGCATTCTGCTATGATCAGGTCCAGTCCAAAGACTATTTCTACCTACGTAGGTATTAATAGCTACCTACTAGGTATTTAAAGCTACCCAAAGTAGCTATTTTTACCTACTTTCTGCTTTACTTGCATTTTGTGGCTAAATGCAGGAACGGCGCAACATGGTGAGAACAAAATTTCTTGATACAGTCACACTGATGATGAATATGACAAAAATTTGGGAAAAAAATGAAAACTTCGTGTATTATCAATTTTGCATAGAAACTAATGTAAAATTGCCGATTCAGGAAGTAATCATTTTTTGGCGAAAATTTTGTCTTATTCATCATTAGTGTGACCGTATCAAAAAATATGGTATTCACCATGTTGCGCCGTTTGGTCTTTTGGTCGCAAAATGCAGAAATTATATAAAGTAGGTAAAAATAGCTACTTTTGGTAGCTTTGAATACCTAGGTAGCTATTAATAGCTACGTTGGTAGAAATAGTCTTTGGACTGGACCTGATGATAAACTAAAAGTTTAAGAATTTACCAACAGTCCAAGTACATACAATTAGGTATCCTTATTCAGGATGAAGGTATTGATATTGAAAATGTAACACGTTTAATTTTTTGTCGAAATAATATAAGAAAATAAAAATCAATTTACTTACAGCAATCTAAAACACGATCTAGTATTGGAAATCATGATATTATATTTATGATAATGACCATACGTATGGATGCATCATTTCTAAAATATAGGTGAGGCTCCCTATATGTTGCATTAGAGTAAGTATTTTAAAAGCATATTTTGTTTAATCTCAAACCTGTCTTCTTCGAAGTCGGTACTGTAATTGCTGCTGGTATACTAAAACCCGGAACACCTTGTAGAATTCCTTGCTGATGTACATTGATGACCTTTTTACTAATAAGATTTTGAATGACACTGATATTACTGTTGAGAATTCTAGCAAGGTCAGCTTGAGGAATAATAACATCAAAACGTTTCCTTACTGCCGTCGGGGCAACGTATTTGATCAATACATCCAGGATCCAAAAATTTCTTTCTTCTTTAGAAAATCTGTAGCTTTTCTTCTCCATCGTGTTTCTAGTTTATTTATAAAATATTAAAAGAAAATGTCTTTATGCCTGCATTGCATTTATTGCCACTATAATCGATCGATATCTATAAATTGATACTACATTTTTTAATCAATGGGGATTTAAAGACCTACATTTGGTTTCCAAGGTCCACGCTTTATTTCACAATAGATAAAGGTGAGAAAATATATAAATCTAAGAGGAAACGATAGTTACTTACAGTGAAATGTTCATATGTCATAGTTAAAGATACACTATTTCTAAAAATATAACATCATTCTTCAATATCTAAAAACATCCATACACTGCACTTATATCATATAAATATTTAAAATCATTATATTAAAACAAACTATTTCTTTTGTTGATTATATAACCTTTTATCTAATACAAGGCACTTAAACACAACTTTAAAAAGTATTGTAATTCATTACCTTATTCTCTTTCAGTTACTTCTTGTCTAATAGAATATTGCCACGTCTACACTCCATTTCAGCACAAGATATTTAATTCAATCTTTAAGTTTAAAGTTTACGGACTAAATAAAAAAACCCATGCTGTATAGATATGTATGATGCTGTATTTATATATCCGGAATACTAAATTTGGCGTTTTCTCGAGATGCATGAAATAAATATATTCATTTTTGTTTATTAAGAGTTGATAGTGATGTTTTTATTTATATGAGCACCACAAGCACATACAATGTATCTCACATTTATGAATCTATTAATCCATAGTCTTCCCATTGACACATGAATCTCATTTACTTAATTTATATTGTAAAGTATTTTAGGTGTGAAAAAAAAATTACCTAAAAAATTCAAAATATTTTTATTCGAGATCACTGATTCTAAACCTTTTATAAATAATACCTAGGACCATTTCACACTAAGTTTGGACTTTCAGTAAGGTTTGACATTCTCGACATTACTGAAATTTACACAACTTTCTTCACTGTATTCACAAGAAACATGGAATAGAAATTCGAGCAAATGTCAATTATTGTATGGAATAACCAATTACATTGTCTCATCCTTCACAGAAGTGGAGCTTAAGTCGTCTCATCATATACATTGTCAACAGCAATTTAAAGTTCCTGATTTCTAACACAATGAGAATCTATTCGCCATTTCAGAGGCGGTAAACATGTAGCGCCGAAAATACAACGCCTCATTTAAAGTCCAAACTAAGCGTGAAATAGCTATAATAGGCAGAAATAGAAAAATATATTGAACGTGCACATAGTGAGTGAATATTTCTCGTGTGGGAATCATTCTTAAAAAATTACAAAACAACTTAATTCATATAACTAGGGAAGAATTTGCTTGAAATTCAATTGTATTTCTTGATTCACTAAAACTGTAATTGTTGGGTGGTGGAAAAAATGAATGCTACGGAAACTCCTTAAATCCTTTCAGAAAATATCCTGTTTAATTGTTGAATATTTTTATAACGAATTTTATCCATGATAATAAATATTGGAATTTGTAATGACGAATAACATTTGTTAGAGTAGTTGTTTATATAGATGGAATTGGTACAAAGTAGTTCAAAATCTTGATTTCACTGATGTCTTTTTTTTTTTCAATGAGTTCTGAAATGTGATAAAGTTGACTTCGATTACCAAATGAATTCTATCAATAAGTACATAGTTTATATAAAAATGTAACAAATCAAAGTTATCATAACTAATTCAAAGACATTAATAAACTTATTTCGATATATTACAATCGCTACATCAAAAACAGAAATATATGGTTTAAATGTCCGAAATGGATTCCTTAGAATAGTTAAAATATCATTTACAACTAGCTCTTGGTGGCGTCTTTTGAGTTTTATAGTTTATTAAAAGCCTTTATAAAAACCAAATAAAAGATATCCGCTCTATTTGCCATGCCTGTTCAATACCAGCACTGTCATTTAAACTCAATATTGTGTATTTATATTTCATGCAGTGGTATACAATTATTTTTAAAAAACTGGTAAGAATCGACAGTGTCTTTTTGAAATGATATTCATGGCAGATTTCCGTTTAAGAATGATCGAGGATCATCTGACCTTCTATAGAGAGGGTATTTATAGGCAATTTTCCTGTTGTCCAATATATTCAGTGTTGTGAATAGATATTGTTTAAACCATGCATTACATAAATAATAATATATAAAACATTTGTTAAAAACATTTCTCTTCTTAACGAGGCTGAGGTGTGGCAGCCATTTTAAGACTATTTTTTATCTCCTTTAAAGGAAGAGCTCCATATAAAGATATAAAAAATGGTCAAATTTTAAAACTAAAATATATGAATTTTTTCTTTGCCAAATGATAGTTGACAACTTAAGATACCGTATGTAAAAAAATAAGTTAAATCTGGTGGTTAATTTATGATTAATTTGTTGACCCCCCAGCCTTCTTAAAAGATCCCAAAGAAATTAGTCACATAAACATTCCTGTGCGACATGGAGTATGTTTTATGAAGTCTAGATTTTTTAAGCATATTGTAACCGCAATTTGATGAAAATATAGAGAAGTTAACTTCAAGAGAACAGCACAGTTTTAAGTTGTCTTGGACATTTGGTAGATATTATCAGAGAAAATACTGGGTTTTTTTTTCCAAGCGATGCTTTTTTTTTTAAATTTTCGCAGCTTTCATCCTTACTAGTCACTGCCTTGTCAAAGATCCTTCAACAGTAAAATGGATACCTGTCCTATTTGCTTTGAACAAATTAAAAATCCTCACTTCTGCAATCCATGCCGACACATCTTTTGTTATAGGTGTATTTCCGCCTGGCGAAATGGTACGTGTCCGTTCTGTCGAGAACAAATAAAATCATACAATCGTGCCCAGCAAGGATCCTCGACTGCTGCAGGTAAAATATTAAAAATTTGATGCTAATACAAAAATTTAAAGAAGTTAAGAAAGATACTAATATGCTCACCTATTCTTTTAACAATTCTTAGTGAATTATCCCATTGTTTGTGATTGTACATTACAATAATTGTAAAATACAAGCCTCGGAGACCAAACATCGGAATAACCTTCCACGATGGGTTATTCATTTAAAAAAAATATATTTTTTTTAAATTATCGTATAATATTTTAAGGATACACAAAAGGCTTTTCTCCAAATTTTCAACAATTTTAATATGTTTTTGCTAAGAAAGAGAAAACACAGTTACTCACTTCTTTAGAATTCAAAAAATACTTGTTGGTTATGATTTTATTCTATTACTTATGAATCAAATACTGTTCTGTTTTGCAAGCACCTGGTTTAGCCTGTGTTCATCAAATATGCAATATATCACTATGACCACTTACAGATTTCTTTAGTAAACAAAGGGACATTACCATTAATTAAACTACAGATAGTCTATTTTTAGAGATTTAAATGGTCATTAAAGATCATTTAGTAGGAGGTATAGGACTAAGTTCTTGTCATTTTTTCTGGGAAATATTTTTTAAATCAGATTTGAATTCGTTATACTTAATTACATGTAAAAGCTTTTCAATACAAATAATGAACCTCCCATTCTTACGAATAAGTATCTTTAAGGAAATATAGATATTAGTGACAGATATTCAAAGCTGAATCTCCATATCATGTAATGTATTTATTCTTTTATAGATTTTATTTTGTAATGATGATAAGTCCTTCACTTAAAAACTAAGGAAAGATTGTGATCCCACTGTGTGACGTATAGTCCTTCAAATGAAACCGTATAAATCGAGATCCCGTAACACAGTAGGTGCTGGCATAAAAAAAAGATCCCTCCCTGCTCAATGGTCCTAAGTGCCGAGTATAAATGTGGGACAGAAAAATGCAGCTCTCCATACAAGCGAAAAAATTTAGAGAGAGACGTTAATAAATACATAATAATTCAATTAAAATTAGGTTAAGAGAGTTTGGGGTAATAGCATTTGAAGACCTTTTGTGCATCCTGAAATGTATGAAATTTCCTTTAGTTAATATGATGATGGTGTATATGGCTTTTACTATAACCCTATAAAAATTCCCCTTCTTCTTTTGGTAAAGAATTGTATTAATTGACTGGAAGGTCTTTCTGATAAATGCATTTAATAATTAATTGTCATAAAATTAACTAATTACACTTCAAAGGTGTCTTGTATCTTTAATAAAATTATATGTAAACCTCTTCACAGAAAATACAACAGACGCACCGAACTACGCTGAGAGAAGCAAAATGCATGTGTTTATCCTCATCCTTGTCTTCATCCTCGTCGACATCCCGAGTCCAGCAGGATTCTTGAGATCCGTGGTGTACCCTCCATACCGTGATATACTTCTTATCATATGGGAAATCTTGTACATTGTTTTGAATACCATCTTTATGCCACTGAAAAGTATTTACAGGTTAATTGTTGAGATTGTGATCTTTGAACTATATGACATTTTATTGCAGCCCGGAGGACCGGGCTGCTCTATACATATAAGTTTAAGTGTTGGTGTATGGGGATTGGGATGGGAGTAGTTATTTAGAATCAAAAGTTTTCTAAACATTGAAAAGATTGTTAATCAGAATGTTCTTTCCGTTTATAAATTACGAGATACATAATATATTTACTTCCATAAAGTGAATCTATAAAAATATATACGCTTTTCATATTTAATATATAAAGTTGCTTATCATTTACTATCAGAAAAACGACAGGTCCCTTTTTTAGAACATCGAATTTTACTTCTCGGATAAAAACGTACTCTGCAAGTTCGTGTTTTATATTCAAAAATTGAAAATTAATACATTTTTAAATATAGGTGATGCGTGTGTCTAACTTCAATTTATATGTTATGCAGCCAACATTTACTTGAGGAATTGATCAAGTTTAAAATGGTATCGTTTTGATTGATTTTTAACCGACTACAAGTTTTCAAAATATTCGCGACTATCGTCTCCATCAATTAGACGCATGCCTTTTCACACATATCGAAGCGGTTTGATGATCAAGACTCATTTTCATTGTTTACTTTGTATATTTCCCGGGCGACAATTGATGGTTACATCAATGTTTTCTTGTTGGCTATTTGTTACATGCCATTGGGTATCGGTAGGATCCTCTTGAACTTTCCTTTCAGTTTCTACGAGGGGTTGAAGACGTACTTTTTTGATTACAGTTGGTCGGCCTTATTCCATAGAACAGTCCATCTTTTACTAGTTATATTGCTGATAGATTCTGCTGAACAAACTATTTGGTTACGGGCATTTGAAAGGATTCAACTTAAAGCCAGATTCTGTAGAGTGTATAACAGAATTCTTGAACGTATAGAACGTATCAAAAGAAACCCCTGACTACTACGTTCGAAGACAGAATAAATATTGAAAACTATATTCATAGCAATACATGTAGTACAGTTTAGTATGCAAATGTAATAAACTTTGGAAAGACAATACTGTTTATTTCATTAAGACAAACAAACAGAAAAAAAACTCAATGTATTTCAATTTATGTTATCTATAGCTAAGAGATGCACTTAAATACCACTGGTACGATAAATAAGTAGTTCTGAAATTTCAGCTTCGTGTGCTCATTATTTTTCGAGAAAACGCTTTGTTTACGAATTTACCGGACAACCCTTGTACAGTGTTATTTTTAAACATAGAAAAATGAACTTACAAATAAATAACATTAATATACGGACGATAAATACATAAAATGCGTGCAACTTAAGGATTTTGATACTAAAAAAACAAATATGGTCGAAAGTCCTAAATTCGACAGGGTCCGAATTCTGACGGTTTTATTATTAGGGTCTTCCGTCTTCAGCGGAAGACCCTTCTATTATTCTATTGTTTCTTTTTCACTTTTATTAGGGTCTTCCGTCTCCAACGGAAGACCCTTCTATTATTGTATTGTTTCTTTTTCACTTTTATTTTTATTATTCCACTTTTTCTTTACAATTTTTGTGCAGACGATTTCTCGTAAACGGTTTGATCGATTTTCACGAAATTTTCGGTGATAATGTGTTCTGATCAGAAGATGATCCTTTTTTGTTCAAATCCTCAAAGTTCAATTCCGGTCGAAAGTTGTCGCCCTTTAGGTGAATTTTAGAGGGTCTCTTTGTCGGCTACGGATCTCATAAACGGTTTGAGCTAGAAAGCTGAAATTTTCAAGGATGATAGAGGACATGTTGCCATGTTGCACCTGGGTTAGGATATTTTCTGGAAGTGCCTAGTATGGAAGCTCGGTAGGGGTCAAAATTTAGGACACTAATCATGACTGATTTTTTGAGACATTTTGCATCATATCTTTTAAAGTAAAATTATTTTGACAAAACATACTGAACAACATTTGTGCAAAATGACAAGATCTTTAATATGATGGCAAGAAAAAAGTGCTGAGTCATGACATTAAGGGCTGAGAGGGGCCAAAAGTCTTCAATCGACAACTCTTTTTCAATTAATATTTTGTAATACATTATTGAAACAAAGATGTTTATCTCAACCATTTACAACTACAGGGTTGGCCCCTAAATACATGTATTAATTATAATATTAATTAATATCTCGAAAGTGAAAAAGATTTTGATGAGTAATGTTGAACAAAAGATGTTCAAAATAATGTGCTGAACAATATGCAACCTTTAATTTTTCGCTAATCGTCCCAATTAGGGAGTTGAAGGGTTGGCCCCTAAATATTTCTTTTGCAAATAACTATAAAACAAAGCAGAATCTATGAATAGTTGTTGAACAAAAAGTGTTCTTAATCTTAAGAGCTTTAAGGTAAAATTAAGAACAAGGGGCTGGGTACTCAAATTAGGGGCCAAGAGGGGCCAAAAGTCTTCAATCGATAACTCTTTATTAGCTAATATTTTGTAATACATTACTGAAGCAAAGATGTTTATCTCGACGATCTACAACTATATATTATGATTTTTATATCGTATGGTACACAATCAGGGGTCATAAAGGGCAAAAATGCTAAATCTTTGACGCTTTATATCTCGAAAGTGAGAAATATTTCGATAAGCAATATTGAACAAAAGATGTTCAAAATAATATTTTCAAAAACAACCTTTCATTTTTCGTTAATCGTCCCCATTAAGGAGTTGAAGGGTTGGCCCCTAAATATTTCTTTTGCAAATAGCTCTAAAACGAAAACGAATCTCTGAATAGTTGTTGAACAAAAAGTGTTCAAAATTCAAAGAGTTTTAAGGTTAAACCAAGAACAAGGGGCTGGGCACTCAAATTAGGGGCCAAGAGGGGCCAAAAGTCTTCAATCGATAACTCTTTATTTGTTAATATTTTGTAATACATTACTGAAGCAAAAATGTTTATCTCGACGATCTACAACAATATATTATAATTTTTATGTCGTATGGTACATAATTAGGGGTCATAAGAGGGCACAATGCCAAATCTTTGACGCTTTATATCTCAAAAGCGGGAAATATTTTAATAAGTAATATTGAACAAAAGATGTTCAAAATCATGTTCTAAACAATATGCAACCTTTCATTTTTCGCTCAACGTCCCTATTAAGGAGTTGAAGGATCGGCCCCTAAATATTAATTTAGCAAATAGCATAAAAACGAAAAAGCATCTCTGAATAGATGTTGAACAAAAAAGTGTTTAAAATCTTAAGGAACATAAGATAACATCCAGAAAAAGGGGCTGGGCGCTCAGATAAGGGGACAATATGGACCAAAACTCTTCAATCGATAACTCTTTATCAGTCAGTATTTGGTTGTAAGTTACTGAAGCAAAAATGTTAATCGCAACAATCTGCAACAATATATTAAGATTTTCATGTCATGTGTTACATAATTAGGGGCCACAAGGGGCCACAATGCCAAATCTTTGACGCTTTATATCTCAAAGTGGGAAATATTTTGATAAGTAATATTGAACAAAAGATGTTCAAAATCATGTTCTGAACAATATTTTTGCTAAACGTCCCTATTAAGGAGTTTGACGGGCTGACCCCTGAATATTTCTTATGCAAATAACTCGAAAAGAAAAAGAATCTCTGAATAGTTGTAGAACAAAAAGTGATCAAAATCCTGAGAGTTTTAAGATGATATGAAGAAAAAAGGGCTGATTCCTAACATTAGGGGCCCTGAAGGGCCAAAATTCGATTTTTTAAGTCTTTAATTTCCATTGTCTTTTTAGAGATTATGGAAAATCATTATTTTAGAATGAAAATCTCAATCAAAATCTTTTCTCGTCTCATCAAGAATCGGACGGAAGACCCACTCGTTGCTCGCAACGACATCGTATCTAGTTTTGTTGATATCTGGTTCGTTCTCGCGAGATCAGGCTGGTCTGTGTAAACATAGTACCCTAGTAGACTTGCGATCATATTACCTATATCATGGATGATAATGCATTTCAGGAAAGCATTCGTTTCATATAGTTTTAGACGAAAAAAATGTCTGCCTTGCGTAAAATCACTTTTTGATACAAATATGAAATCTGATTACTGGTTTATATTTGCTACAAATAACTTGACAAAATGCCGTCTGCATAGACTGACAATTCAGTAATGAAATTCACGCGACAAAGTTATGGAAAACAAGGCCAAGCCAATTTTATTTTGAGTTTATCAGAACTATATTTTTAAAAAAAGAAAATCATGAATTATTCATATTTTGAATTAAAATCATAATGACTAAGTGTGTTGTTATACTTAAATTTTAATGATTTGTTGGTGATCATTTGCAGTTTCCTGATATGTAATGTATTTTCTTTTTTTGAAAATACCTTTCTCCCTTTTTATTAGCTCACCTGAGCCGAAGGCTCAAGTGAGCTTTTCTGATCAAAATTTGTCCGTTGTCTGTCGTCGTTGTCGTTGGCGTTGTTGTCGTTGGCGTTGGCGTTGACGTCGTCGTAAACTTTTAACATTTTCATCTTCTTCTCAAGAACCACCGGGCCAATTTCAATCAAACTTGGTACAAAGTATCCTTGGGTGAAGGGGAATCAAGTTTGTTCAAATGAAGGGCCAGGCCCTTTTCCAAGGGGAGATAATTATGAATTAGAGAAAAATTAATGGCATTTTAAATAATCTTCTTCTCAAGAACCACTGGGTCAGGAAAGATGAAACTCATGTGGAATCATCCTCAGGTAGTGTAGATTCAACTTTGTTCAAATCATGACCCCCGGGGGTAGGGTGGGGCCAAAATGGCCGATTAAAGTTTTACATAGGAATATATAGGAAAAATCTTTAAAAATCTTCTGCTCAAGTACCACTGGGCCAGGAAAGATGAAACTTATGTGGAATCATCCTCAGGTAGTGTAGATTAAAGTCATGACCCCCTTGGTGGGAGGGATGTAAAATTCAAGCCCCCCCCCTCCCAGTTTACTTTCAGTTCTGATCTGATCAGTGCTTTTTCCTAGCCAATTGCTCAGGTGAGCGATGTGGCCCCTGGGTCTCTTGTTAAGTACTAAACTGAATCTTTACACAGGAAATATTTCAATGCTTAGAATATTATGTTTTGTTTCTTTTAAAATATTCCACCATTTCTACTTTTTAAACCAAAATTATTTCCTTCTCTACTTACATTAAAAAGTACTAAAAATGATATTTAACAAGGGTATTACTAGTATATGTAAAAAATAAATGAATAAATAAATAAATAAATAAAATGCAGTTTGTATATAGTAAGGTTATATAAGCTTACCTATTGTTTATATTTGTTGGCTGATCCTATAAGAAGACATCAAAGTACATGTTGCTCACGCCTATTGGTGTGTTTATTGGAAGTTTACGCCACAAGAAATTTTCAACAGTGACATAATTATATTCACAAAATGGGCCCAGTATAATGGAACGAAGAATGGGGTGCCTTGTCAATACTGATTCACCTGAAATACTGTTGCAGCACACAGATTCTCTACCCAGGTAGCACAAAACATTTTCAAAACATTTTATTTGTGTTGTAAAAAGGTTTTTTCGAAACATTACAGACTAAACATTTTAAAAATATTTTTAAAACATTTCCTCTTCTCAATATAACATTTTAAGAACATTTTTAAAATGTTTTCAAGAAGCTTATGATAAAATCCTTTTGGAACATTTTTCTAGAATGTTTTTCAAACATTTTAAAAATGATTTAAAAGGTATGTTTTGCTATCAAATATTAAAAATTTTTATACTACGTTTTAAAAACGTTCTAAAAATATGAAATGATACATTCCTTAACCATAAATCGGAAACATTGCATGCATACGTTTCTGAAACATTTGTAAAGAACATTTTCAAAATGTTTTTAAATATTTTTTTAATATTGTTTAAGGAGCATGTTTCTAAAATGTTTTTGAAACGTTTCGAAAATTATTCAAGGGGTATGTGGAGCTTTCAAAAACGTTCTTAAAACATGAAATGAAACATTCTTTTTCTGCAAATCGGAAACATTGCATATTCCGTTTCTAAAACATTTGGAAGAAACATTTTAAAAATATTTTAAAAACATTCTTAATATCGCTCTTAGTTAAACATTCAAATCCGGGTATTTTTCGGCCTGGGCGGTGAAAATGTTTATTTAATAATTCTTTTTTACTACAACTAAAACATTGTAAATAAAGTTTTTGCTACATTTTTTGGAAACATTTTCAAAATGTTTCTAAAACATTTACATTATTGCGGCGCAATTTTATTCTTTTAGTAATTTTAAGAGTGTGTTTTAGTGATAATGTCTTTAGAATACTAGTATTCAATTTAATATGTTTTCTTTAAATTGTTTTCTTACTGCAACATTTTGTAATGTTACTTTCAAAATGTTCTTAAAACATTTAAATAATGTATGATTGCGTTTTTCCTAAAATTGAGTTTGTGAAGAAAAAAAAAAAATAAAAAGAATAGTGTTGAAATGAGGAATTGTAATTTTTTTAATTGAAATATTTTTTCCCGGTATTTTATAATGATTTTTTTTTTTTTTGGCTAATTGATTAAACAAACATGTATAAAGTTCTTCGATGAAACAAAAGACCCGTCAAAAATCAATAAAGGATAGGCAAACAAACAAATTAAAATATAGATAAATTAATTAACATATAGTAAAACTCTTTACACTGTATGTCTTTTTTTTAAAAAAAAATGTTTTTCATCAAATTTGTGATCCACTCCCAGAGTTTAACTCTGAGGCACTAGATAAGGATTGGCACACTGGTCAGTTTCAGTGTCATGATAACCTTGTTATGCAATTCTCCTGCTGGGCAGCGCGTTACAGTGTATAGTGGTTTGCAGCTTATCTAGGCCAAATTTTGAATTCTGGTAAACAGGATGTGCGCGTTTACTTCTTGCCGATTTGAATGAGAAGACTTTACATCATATGAACAACAAAAATAACCTCGGGATTTATTAACTCTGAATGGTAAGAATTATTCCTTTATCAAAGACTTTATAAGATCGTTTGAAAATGACTTTTATACTACCAGTGCATGATTAATGAGTGTATACAAATGCATGTAGCAAGGACAAAGCGTTAAGGTTACTGGCAGTATATACATGTACATGTATTAGAATTGAATATTACATTCTTAAGGCAACACAATTATATCCTTGATTCTAGTATTCGTTGTATTTGTGAAATGTTAATCATCAAGCAATATGTTTATTTAAAAATGAAATTACTTTGCAGTATGGTGTTGGTTCAATCATCCGAATTTTGTTTAAATTCCCACATTCAAAAGACCCGCCTTTGGTGAAGGCAAAGGTGTACGTATATACACATTTGAACTCTTCAATTATATTATTATCATAGTAATTATTTTTATGCTTTTTATTAATGCAAACGAGGAAAGTACTTAGATTGTGATATAATTATTTAAAATATTTTTTGTATATTTTCATTGATCTTTTTAAGATACCTAAGTATGATAAGATAGATGTAGAACGATACAATTTTCCTTATCTTTACAGGCTGTGCTACTCTTTCCAAGGGGCGGATTCCTTGTAAGCCTTTTCATTGTATGTGATTCTAACTTATAGATCCGCCAATCTGTTCGACCTATACAGTGAACATAGGATTACTGTGATTCTGTGAATGGATAAGACGCCGTTTTCACCCTTTAAAAACCCGGTGACTTGAAAGAAAATAAGTTAAAATGTGTACCGAGAATGGAACTTAAATGTGATTTACATATTGAATATTGGTTTGTATTAAAGGTTTAAAAATAAAATATAATTTGTATTTATTTCTTTTAAAATATTAATATATCATAATTTAATGAGAAAAAGTAAAATTTCAGGAAAAATACTTTTGTTACATTCGACTTAAATGTTTTAAAAACTATAAAAATTAACGTGAATAAATCATTTTCGAAGATGTTTTTGTTACATTTTAAAACAATGTTATGATAACATTTGTTGAAATATTTTGTAAAATGTTTTAAAAACGTTTAAAACACCATACCAAATCACGTGATTAAAACATTGTTGAAAAATGTTTTTGTTACATTTTAAGAAGATGTTCCGGAAACATTTACAGAAATGTTTCACTAAAATGTTTTAAAAACGTTTAAAAAACCATACAAAATCACGTGAATAAAACATTATTGAAAAATGTTTTTGCAACATTTTGAGAAAATGTTCTAACAATATTTGCTGAAATATTTCACTAAAATGTTTTAAAAACGTTTAAAAAACCATACAAAATCACGTGATTAAAACATTTTTAAAAATGTTTTCGCAACATTTTGAAAATGTTTAAAGAACATTTTAAAAATGTTTTTGTGCTAGCTGGGTACCTAGTATGACTAATTCCTCTGTCCTCATTGCATTGAGTAGTGACAAAAGGATGAAATTAAATGTTAAATTTACAACTGTTACCATTAATTAAACTGATATTGCAAAAAATAATCTAATTTCATTTCTACTACAAATTGTTTTGCTTGGCCTTCCTGATTGCTTGCATATTAATCGATGACGTAACCGTCGAAATTAGGACCCGGTAATGGCGGCGCCCATTGTTTACATGTCACTTTTGAACTCATCACCAATAGATGTAGATAAGACGAATTGGATAAATATTTACACAGGAAAGAATACAATTTGAATGATGAATTTACCGCTCAATTTATTTCAATGGATTCTTGTTTACATAAAATAAAATATTGCAACACATTGAAAGACCGTCGAAATATGGGCACACGAGGGTATATTTTATTATCATTATGAGAGATAAAGAGAGAGATAAAGAGAGTAAATTGAAATCACGTATGTTTTGTATATGTACAGCTTGTCTTTGTACAAAATATCTTTTAGTCGGATATTTCGGAAGCCACTTTTGGACCTGCAAAAATATGTTTAAATTTTGAATTTTCTTCAGGTCAAACCTATTTGCAGTTTTCCTGGGGCTAATTTTCATCAAAACATTTAGAAATACAAAAAACCTAAGAGGGGTGCACAAATGAGATAATTGTTATTTCTGTGGTATGCCCCAGAAACAAATATTTATAATGTTTCAAAATTACCAGAACATAACTATAAATTCATCATAGAAAAAAGCTTTGCTGAATAGATGTATAAGAGTTCATTCTTTTGCATAGTGTTATTATGAATTCAGACACTTAAGAAATTTAACACCAGAAACACTCCATGGCAATATTACTAAAGGTATTTAAATGACATTTTATTCTTAAATGCAGTAAGAATTTTAATCAATATATGCGTATGGCTTGAAGGTACCCGACAGCGTGGAAGGAATGCGACAGATAATAACTTTTTAAAAACGTTGACACAGTCTCAGACATCATCAACGGCGGGTAAAGTACTCTTTGATTTGCATTTTTGATTCTTTTTTTTCTTCTGCTAAATATTTATCATGAGATTCAACTCTGTATTTAACTCTGTATACCATAGCAGTTAAACTCTGTATCTCTTTATATACAGTGGAGTCGCCAATTCCGGGTCACTCGCGTGTATTTTATGCCTAGTGTTAAAATTTAAGCGCAAAAAACTTAATGAATACGCTGATCATGAAGAACTGGTCTTTCTGTATGTAATTAATTACAAAATTTTGAATATCAGCTTTAAGAGAGCATCCGACAATCGAAATTATGAAACACACGCATTAAAGACTTGGATGTTTCTGCTTCGGTGACGGGCTACTTTCGTTTTTGTTCGCTGCAGAAAGGCTGATATAAAAGTTCTAGATAAATAATAAGAGCTCGAAAGTATAGCAAATGCATTTAGTTTTAACTCAGAAATCAATCATAATGATCGCTGCTCAAATAAAATTATAATGATTATTAAATTAAACTGCAGAAGTTTCTCCAATTGCGGGTCACGCAATCTCTTGGCATGAACATGTCAAAATTCTACGTACAAAACCAATCGACACCATGTATTTCCCTTAATTATCAAAAGTATTCTAACTGGAAAATATTTTTTTCTTAAAATTAAAATCGAGTTAAACCTTCAAATGCATTTTTTTAAATAAATGAATTTAATTGTATTATTTTTAATCCTAATACATTTTTTTTAATTCTGCATACTGCAATTTGTTATTGTTGTAATTGTTTTAAAAAAAATTAAACATATTTCTGTGGTTGTTTTACTTTTCTTCCAAGCTGCATGAAATGTTTTATGTTTCAACATCATAAAAATCGTGTTCCGAAACGTTTCATGAATATTACACGACCGTGAAGTCACATGACCCGGAAATGGAGAAAATGATTCGTAACTGGGGAAGCTAGGCCTCACTGAAATACCCCTATATATATTGTTCCCATGTAGCTACTTTGAAAACAAAAAGGTGTTTGGATGACTAAGTATTTGTTCTTTCAATATATATATTGCATAAAATATAAATTGAACAGATTTGCAAAATATCAATGAAACACATTGACGTGACCCGGAATTGGCGACTTCACTGTATATTTATATAGTAAAACATTCTTGACCTACAAATTGCTTCCAATTGCTGTTCCTCTATCATGTTTAAATCATGTTTGAATTAAAGTAGACGTTTAATGTTTTTTTAAAATTCCTATAGAAAATGAATATCAAAAAAAGAGTTTGAAAATTTTATAAGAAAAGATTACATGTAGGGATAAGTAAAATCTTCAATTTTTCATGAAATAGAAATGTATTTCTGAAATTTCTTGATAGCTGAGAATCCTTCCCATTTCACATTTCTAGTACACAACACTGGTTTTGCTTTTTTAAAACAGGTGTCAGTAAGTGCACAGGCGAGGATCCAGAATTTTTTTCCAGAAGGGGGGGGGGTCCACCCAGTCAAAAAAAAATTCCAATCCCAGAAATGTCTTGATAAGCAAAAAAAAGAAAAATAAAATAAAATAAAAGAACGTGAAAAACCTATTTCGGTGGGGGGTGGGGTGGTAGTCTTTGACTTCTATTGCCTCAAATTTTTCACTTTTCATACCCATTTCACACATATTCATGTTCACCAGAGGGTTAGCGTATTCCAGGGGGGTGGGGGTCCAAGGTAACTTTTTTCTTGCTTTAGTATATTCATTTTTTATCCGTGTAAATTCTTCCCGACCCCTTCCCCCCTTTTAGATCTGCGCATGAGTGCATTTTATAATAAAACAGGAAGTTTAAATGATGTAAGATTTAAAATACATAGTAAGTGATGAAATATGTTTTACACGTTTTAAATTAAGATTTCTTCAATAATTTAGTGTAAAGACTTGTTTATATCAACCTTCTTCAAAATGGAAAGCTGCACAATTTGTTTTGAGGAATTTCAAAATCCATGTAGCTGCTTACCTTGTGGGCACATATTTTGCCGTCCTTGTATAATTACTTGGAAAAAACAAACAGCCACATGTCCACTTTGCAGAAAATGGATTATGGCATACAAACAAATTAAAAAAGTGTCATTAAAAAGGCACACCCAACAAGAGCCATCTTACAGTCAAACTTCATCTTTATCAACGACAGCAAACAGACAAAGGTTATCTACATTATCAGGTAAAAAAAAGAGAAAATTCATGTGTTTCAATTTCAAACCCTTATAAATCATTGTCTGAACAAACATTTGAAGAACGAATTTCACTGACACAAATTTATAAATGTATAAACCTGGCTTTGGCTTTCGACACTTTAAAAACCGTGAAGCTGTTTATACAAAGTTTAAATTGCGGAAACAAATGGTAAGCTTATGTTTCCGCAAAGATTAAGCCAGGCATGTGTTGTTTTTTTTTTTCAATCTAGTGCCCCTTAACCAGATTCTTCCGTAAATATTTGATTGCTTTTGAATGTATTCTTTATAAATTAATTTTCATTCGATTAAACCAAGTAATTTTTATTGTCCTTAAACATTACATAATTTTTTTTATCCAATCAAACAATGTCTTCAAACCAGATAAATAGTTTAAAATAAAGTTCTTAATCTGATTGTTATATTTACTTTTAAATGTTTAGACTCATTTCTTTTACAGCTTCACAAAGAATAAAAGATTTGAAAAATGTATTAATTGAAACAATTGTAATGTTCTCGATTGTTGTAATCTTCATTGCGGGAATTTTGCTTATATATGCTTTCTTTCATTATATAGTAAACCCACTTTTGTACGCGCTGGCTGTATTCTTACTGAATTTGATATATTATATTATGTTGATTGCATTTGTAACGTTGACTTTCTCTTTAATCTTGAAATTATGTTAACTTTTTAACCATACGGTATATTTCCTCGGCAATATTTTCAAAATGATGTACTATAGTCCGAGGGTATACCTCCCGAGTAAGACTATAATTCGATGTGTAATAATAAAAAGATATTAAACAACTTTGATTTTTTTATTAATTTAGTTTAATATAGATTTATATATAACGTTGAAAGTTTAATGACATTCAGAAGTCGGCCATTTTGTATTGTATACATCTTATAAAATTTTCTTCTGTCTATGAAGAAGAAAATTGAAATTTGTCAAACTATCTGCTGTAAATCGTGCATTTTAATTATATTTTAATGAAGAGAATAATCATGCATAATAAATCAGGAACTTTGAGCAGTGAAAAATCTTAATGGTGAACACCTTCCATGGGAAAGAACAAAGTACAGTTTCAATAATAATCTTACCCTGCGTTTTTCTAAAGAATGAAACTGCCGTAAAAACTGAAAACTCATGCTTCCTGAATCATTTACTCTCTATGAAATACTTGTTTCTGATTGGATAAAAAATTGATTTGATAACTGCATCAATGGAATCTAGAGTGTGCTTGCACTAAGCAGCCGGAACTACTTTGACTGT